>NC_092384.1:84812141-85143046 GCF_030028105.1 Mobula birostris
AGACAGGCTGGTGATGGGTGGATTCTACATCGAGGACGAATGACAGGCTGTTGGTGGGGTGGATTGTATATCGGGGACGATAAACAGGCTGGTGATGGGGTGGTATGTACATCGAGTGCGATAGACAGGCTGGTGATGGGGTGGTATGTACATCGAGGACGATAGACAGGCTGGTGAGTGGGTGGATTGTACATTGAGGACGAATGTCAGGCTGCTGATGGGGTGGATTGTACATAGAGGACGAATGACAGGCTGCTGATGGGGTGGATTGAACATCAAGGATGATAGACAGGCTGGTGATGGCATGGATTGTACATAGAGGACTATTGAGAGCCTGGTGATGGGGTGGATTGTACATCGAGGACGATAGACAGGCTGGTGATGGCATGGAATGGACATCGAGGACGAGAGACAGGCTGGTGATGGAGTGGATTGTACATCGAGGATGATAGACAGGCTGGTGATGAGGTGGATTGTACATTGAGGACGATAGACAGGCTGGTGATGGGGTGGATTGTACATCGAGGACGATAGGTTCGTGATGGGGTGGATTGTACATCGGGGACGATAGGCAGGTGATGGGGTGGTATGTACATCGAGGATGATAGACAGGCTGGTGAAGGGGTGAATTGTACATCGAGGACGATAAACAGGCTGGTGATGGGGTGGTATGTACATCGAAGACGATAGATAGGCCGGTGATGGGGTGTTACGTACATAGAGGACGATAGACAGGCTGGTAATGGGGTGGTATGTACATCGAGGACGATGGACAGGCTCGTGATGGGGTGGTATGTTCATCGAGGACGACAGACAGGCTGGTGATGGGGTGGCATGTACATCGAGGACGATACACAGGCTGGTGATGGAGTGGATTGTACATCGAGGACGATAGACAGGTTGGTGATGGAGTGGATTGTACATCGAGGACGATAGACAGGCTGGTGATGGGGTGGATTGTACATCGAGGACTATAGACAGCCTGGTGATGAGGTGGATTGTACATCGAGGACGATAGACAGGCTGGTGATGGGGTGGAATGTACATCGAGGACGATAGACAGGCTGGTGATGGGGTGGATTGTATATCGAGGACGATAGACAGGCTCGTGATGGGGTGGATTGTACATCGAGGACGATAGACAGGCTGGTGATGGGATTAATGTACTTCGAGGACGATATGCTGGTGACGGGGTGGATTGTACATCGAGGATGATAGACAGGCTGGTGATGGGGTGGATTCTACATCGAGGACGAATGACAGGCTGCTGATGGCGTGGATTGTACATAGAGGACTATAGACAGCTTGGTGATGGGGTGGATTGTACATCGAGGACGAGAGACAGGCTGGTGATGGGGTGGATTGTAAATCATGCATGATAGACAGGCTGGTGATGGGGTGCAAAGTACATTGAGGATGATAGACAGGCTGGTGAAGGGGTGGAATGTATAAAAAGGACAGTAGACAGGCTGGTGATGGTGTGGATTGTAGATCGAGGGCGATAGTCAGGCTGGTGATGGGGCGAATTGTACATCGAGGACGATAGACAGGCTGGTGATGGGGTGTTATGTACATTGAGGACGATAGACAGGCTGGTGATGGAGTGGATTGTACATCGAGGGCGATAGTCAGGCTGGTGATGGGGCGAATTGTACATCGAGGACGATAGACAGGCTGGTGATGGAGTGGATTGTACATCGAGGGCGATAGTCAGGCTGGTGATGGGGCGAATTGTACATCGAGGACGATAGACAGGCTGGTGATGGCGTGTTATGTACATCAAGGTCGACAGGCTGGTGATTGGGTGGATTGTACATCGAGGATATAAACAGGCTGGTGATGGGGTGGTATGTACATTGAGGACGATAGACAGGCTGGTGATGGAGTGGATTGTACAACGACGATAGACAGGCTGGTGATGGGGTGGATTGTACATCGAGGACGATAGACAGGCTGGTGTGTGGGTGGATTATACATCGAGGACGAGACAGGCTGCTGATGGGGTGGTATGTACATCGAGGATGATAGACAGGCTGGTGATGGGGTGGATTGTACATCGAGGAAGAATGACAGGCTGCTGATGGCGTGGATTGTACATAGAGGACTATAG
Organism: Mobula birostris; assembly: GCF_030028105.1. Classification (NCBI taxonomy): domain Eukaryota; kingdom Metazoa; phylum Chordata; class Chondrichthyes; order Myliobatiformes; family Myliobatidae; genus Mobula; species Mobula birostris. Next base: position 84,814,252 of record NC_092384.1, read on the forward strand.
ACAGCCTGGTGATTGGGTGGATTGTATATCGAGGACTATAGACAGGCTGGTGATGGGATGGAATGGACATCGAGGACGAGAGACAGGCTGGTGAAGGGGTGAATTGTACATCGACGATGATAAACAGGCTGGTGATGGTGTGGTATGGACATCGAGGCCGATAGACAGGCTGGTAATGGAGTGGTATGTACATCGAGGACGATAGACAGGCTCGTGATGTGGTGGTATGTACATCGAGGACGATAGGCTCGTGATGGGGTGGTATGTACATCGAGGACGATAGACAGGCTGGTGATGGGGTGGTATGTAAATCGAGGACGATAGACAGGCTGGTGATGGAGTGGATTGTACATCGAGGACGATAGACAGGCTGGTGATGGGGTGGATTGTAGATCGAGGACGACAGACAGGCTTATAATGGGGTGGAATGTATAATAAGGACGGTAGACAGGCTGGTGATGGGGTAGATTGTAGATCGAGGACGAATCACAGGCTGTTGATGGCGTGGATTGTACATCCAGGACGATAGAAAGGCTGGTGGTGGGGTGGATTGTACATCGAGGACGGTAGACAGGCTGGTGATGGGGTGGTATGTAAATTGAGGACGATACACAGGCGGGTGATGGGGTGGATTGTACATCGAGGACGAATGACAGGCTGGTGATGGCGTGGATTGTACATCGAGGACGATAGACAGGCTGTTGGTGGGGTGGATTGTATATCGGGGACAATAAACAGGCTGGTGATGGGGTGGTATGTACATCGAGGGCAATAGACAGGCTGGTGATGGGGTGGTATGTACATCGAGGATGATAGGCTCGTGATGGGGTGGTATGTTCATCGAGGACGATAGACAGGCTGGTGATGGGGTGGATTGTACATCGAGGACGATAGACAGGCTGGTGATGGGGTGGTATGTACATCGAGGACGATAGACAGGTTGGTGATGGGTTGGATTGAACATCGAGGACGATAGACTGGCTGGTGATGGGGTGGAATGTACATCGAGGACGATAGACAGGCTGTGATGGGTTGGATTGTACATCGAGTACGATAGACAAGCTGGTGATGGGGTGGTATGTGCATCGTGGGACGATATACAGGCTGGTGATGAGGTGGATTGTACATCGAGGATGATAGACAGGCTGGTGATGGGGTGGTATGTACATCGAGGACGATAGACAGGCTGGTGATGGGGTGGATTGTACATTGAGGACGATAAGACAGGCTGGTGACGGGGTGGATTGTACATCGAGGACGATAGACAGGCTGGTGACGGGGTGGTATGTACATCGAGGACGATAGACAGGCTGGTGATGGGGTGGATTGTACATCGAGTACGATAGACAAGCTGGTGATGGGGTGGTATGTGCATCGTGGACGATAAGACAGGCTGGTGATGGGGTGGATTGTACATCGAGTACGATAAGACAGGCTGGTGATGGGGTGGATTGTACATCGAGGACGATAGACAGGCTGGTGATGGGGTGGATTGTACATCGAGGACGATAGACAGGCTGGTGCTGGGGTGGTATGTACATCGAGGACGATAGACAGGTTGGTGATGGGGTGGTATGTACATCGAGGACGATAGACAGGCTGGTGTTGGGGTGGAATGTATAATAAGGACGATAGACAGGCTGGTGATGGGTTGGATTGAACATCGAGGACGATAGACAGGCTGGTGATGGGATGGAATGTACATCGAAGACGATAGACAGGCTGGTGATGGGGTGGATTGAACATCGAGGACGATAGACAGGCTGGTGATGGGGTGGTATGTAAATCGAGGACGATAGGCAGGCTGGTGATGGGATGGAATGTACATCGAGGACGATAGACAGGCTGGTGATGGTTGGATTGTACATCGAGTACGATAGACAAGCTGGTGATGGGGGTGGTATGTGCATCGTGGACGATATACTGGCTGGTGATGAGGTGGATTGTACATCGAGGACGATAGACAAGCTGGTGATAGTGTGTATTGTACATCGAGGACGATAGACAGGCTGGTGATGGGGTGGATTGTACATCGAGGACGATAGACAGGCTGGTGATGGGGTGGATTGTACATCGAGGACGATAGACAGGCTGTTGATGGGGTGGGTTGTACATCGAGGACGATAGACAGGCTGGTGATGGGGTGGTATGTACATCGAGGACGATAGACAGGCTGCTCGTGGGGTGGTATGTACATTCAGGATGATAGACAGGCTGGTGATGTGCGTGGTATGTACATCGAGGACGATGGACAGGCTGCTGGTGGGGCGGATTGTACATCGAGGACGATAGACAGGCTGGTGATGGTGTGGTATGTATATCGAGGAAGATAGACAGGCTGGTGATGGGGTGGTATGTACATCGAGGACGATAGACAGGCTGGTGATGGGGCGATCGTACATCGAGGACGATAGACAGGCTGGTGATGGGGTGGTATGTACATCGAGGACGATAGACAGGCTGGTGATGGGGTGGAATGTATAATAAGGACGATAGACAGGCTGGTGATGGGTTGGATTGAACATCGAGGACAATAGACAGGCTGGTGATGGGATGGATTGAACATCGAGGACGATAGGACAGGCTGGTGATGGGGTGGATTGTACATCGAGTACGATAGACAAGCTGGTGATGGGGTGGTATGTGCATCGTGGACGATATACAGGCTGGTGATGAGGTGGATTGTACATCGAGGATGATAGACAGGCTGGTGATGGGGTGGTATGTACATCGAGGACGATAGACAGGCTGGTGATGGGGTGGATTGTACATTGAGGACGATAAGACAGGCTGGTGACGGGGTGGATTGTACATCGAGGACGATAGGCAGGCTGGTGACGGGGTGGTATGTACATCGAGGACGATAAACAGGCTGGTGATGGGGTGGATTGTACATCGAGGACGATAGACAGGCTGGTGATGGGGTGGTATGTACATCGACGACGATAGACAGGTTGGTGATGGGGTGGTATGTACATCGAGGACGATAGGCTGGTGATGGGGTGGAATGTATAATAAGGACGATAGACAGGCTGGTGATGGGTAGGATTGAACATCGAGGACGATAGACAGGCTGGTGATGGGGTGGATTGAACATCGAGGACGATAGACAGGTTGGTGATGGGGTGGTATGTACATCGAGGACGATAGACAGGCTGGTGATGGGGTGGAATGTATAATAAGGACGATAGACAGGCTGGTGATGGGTTGGATTGAACATCGAGGACGATAGACAGGCTGGTGATGGGATGGAATGTACATCGAGGACGATAGACAGGCTGGTGATGGGGTGGATTGAACATCGAGGACGATAGACAGGCTGGTGATGGGGTGGTATGTAAATCGAGGACGATAGGCAGGCTGGTGATGGGATGGAATGTACATCGAGGACGATAGATAGGCTGGTGATGGGTTGGATTGTACATCGAGTACGATAGACAGGCTGGTGATGGGTTGGATTGTACATCGAGTACGATAGACAAGCTGGTGATGGGGTGGTATGTGCATCGTGGACGATATACAGGCTGGTGATGAGGTGGATCGTACATCGAGGACGATAGACAAGCTGGTGATAGTGTGTATTGTACATCGAGGACGATATTCAGGCTGGTGATTGGGTGGATTGTACATCGACGACGATAGACAGGCTGGTGATGGGGTGGATTGTACATTGAGGACGATAAGACAGGCTGGTGATGGGGTGGATTGTACATCGAGGACGATAAGACAGGCTGGTGATGGGGTGGATTGTACATCGAGGACGATAGACAGGCTGGTGATGGGGTGGTATGTACATCGAGGACGATAGACAGGCTGGTGATGGGGTGGATTGTACATCGAGGGCGATAGACAGGCTGGTGATGGGGTGGTATGTACATCGAGGACGAAAGTCAGGCTGGTGATTGGGTGGATTGTACATCGACGACGATAGACAGGTTGGTGATGGGGTGGAATGTATAATAAGGACGATAGACAGGCTGGTGATGGGTTGGATTGAACATCGAGGACGATAGACAGGCTGGTGATGGGATGGAATGTACATCGAGGACGATAGACAGGCTGGTGATGGGGTGGATCGTACATCGAGGACGATAGACAGGCTGGTGATGAGGTGGATTGTACATCGAGGATGATAGACAGGCTGGTGATGGGGTGGTATGTACATCGAGGACGATAGACAGGCTGGTGATGGGGTGGATTGTACATTGAGGACGATAAGACAGGCTGGTGATGGGTTGGATTGAACATCGAGGACAATAGACAGGCTGGTGATGGGATGGATTGAACATCGAGGACGATAGACAGGCTGGTGATGGGGTGGATTGTACATCGAGTACGATAGACAAGCTGGTGATGGGGTGGTATGTGCATCGTGGACGATATACAGGCTGGTGATGAGGTGGATTGTACATCGAGGATGATAGACAGGCTGGTGATGGGGTGGTATGTACATCGAGGACGATAGACAGGCTGGTGATGGGGTGGATTGTACATTGAGGACGATAAGACAGGCTGGTGACGGGGTGGATTGTACATCGAGGACGATAGGCAGGCTGGTGACGGGGTGGTATGTACATCGAGGACGATAAACAGGCTGGTGATGGGGTGGATTGTACATCGAGGACGATAGACAGGCTGGTGATGGGGTGGTATGTACATCGACGACGATAGACAGGTTGGTGATGGGGTGGTATGTACATCGAGGACGATAGGCTGGTGATGGGGTGGAATGTATAATAAGGACGATAGACAGGCTGGTGATGGGTAGGATTGAACATCGAGGACGATAGACAGGCTGGTGATGGGGTGGATTGAACATCGAGGACGATAGACAGGTTGGTGATGGGGTGGTATGTACATCGAGGACGATAGACAGGCTGGTGATGGGGTGGAATGTATAATAAGGACGATAGACAGGCTGGTGATGGGTTGGATTGAACATCGAGGACGATAGACAGGCTGGTGATGGGATGGAATGTACATCGAGGACGATAGACAGGCTGGTGATGGGGTGGATTGAACATCGAGGACGATAGACAGGCTGGTGATGGGGTGGTATGTAAATCGAGGACGATAGGCAGGCTGGTGATGGGATGGAATGTACATCGAGGACGATAGATAGGCTGGTGATGGGTTGGATTGTACATCGAGTACGATAGACAGGCTGGTGATGGGTTGGATTGTACATCGAGTACGATAGACAAGCTGGTGATGGGGTGGTATGTGCATCGTGGACGATATACAGGCTGGTGATGAGGTGGATCGTACATCGAGGACGATAGACAAGCTGGTGATAGTGTGTATTGTACATCGAGGACGATAGACAGGCTGGTGATGGGGTGGATTGTACATCGAGGACGATAGACAGGCTGGTGATGGGGTGGTATGTACATCGAGGACGATAGACAGGCTGGTGATGGGGTGGATTGTACATCGAGGGCGATAGACAGGCTGGTGATGGGGTGGTATGTACATCGAGGACGAAAGTCAGGCTGGTGATTGGGTGGATTGTACATCGACGACGATAGACAGGTTGGTGATGGGGTGGAATGTATAATAAGGACGATAGACAGGCTGGTGATGGGTTGGATTGAACATCGAGGACGATAGACAGGCTGGTGATGGGATGGAATGTACATCGAGGACGATAGACAGGCTGGTGATGGGGTGGATCGTACATCGAGGACGATAGACAAGCTGTTGATGGGGTGGATTGTACATCGAGGACGATAGACAGGCTGGTGATGGGGTGGTATGTACATCGAGGATGATAGACAGGCTGCTCGTGGGGTGGTATGTACATTCAGGATGATAGACAGGCTGGTGATGGCGTGGTATGTACATCGAGGACGATGGACAGGCTGCTGGTGGGGCGGATTGTACATCGAGGACGATAGACAGGCTGGTGATGGTGTGGTATGTATATCGAGGAAGATAGACAGGCTGGTGATGGGGTGGTATGTACATCGAGGACGATAGACAGGCTGGTGATGGGGCGGATCGTACATCGAGGACGATAGACAGGCTGGTGATGGGGTGGTATATACATCGAGGACGATAGACAGGCTGGTGATGGGGTGGAATGTATAATAAGGACGATAGACAGGCTGGTGATGGGTTGGATTGAACATCGAGGACAATAGACAGGCTGGTGATGGGATGGATTGAACATCGAGGACGATAGACAGGCTGGTGATGGGGTGGATTGTACATCGAGTACGATAGACAAGCTGGTGATGGGGTGGTATGTGCATCGTGGACGATATACAGGCTGGTGATGAGGTGGATTGTACATCGAGGATGATAGACAGGCTGGTGATGGGGTGGTATGTACATCGAGGACGATAGACAGGCTGGTGATGGGGTGGATTGTACATTGAGGACGATAAGACAGGCTGGTGACGGGGTGGATTGTACATCGAGGACGATAGGCAGGCTGGTGACGGGGTGGTATGTACATCGAGGACGATAAACAGGCTGGTGATGGGGTGGATTGTACATCGAGGACGATAGACAGGCTGGTGATGGGGTGGTATGTACATCGACGACGATAGACAGGTTGGTGATGGGGTGGTATGTACATCGAGGACGATAGGCTGGTGATGGGGTGGAATGTATAATAAGGACGATAGACAGGCTGGTGATGGGTAGGATTGAACATCGAGGACGATAGACAGGCTGGTGATGGGGTGGATTGAACATCGAGGACGATAGACAGGTTGGTGATGGGGTGGTATGTACATCGAGGACGATAGACAGGCTGGTGATGGGGTGGAATGTATAATAAGGACGATAGACAGGCTGGTGATGGGTTGGATTGAACATCGAGGACGATAGACAGGCTGGTGATGGGATGGAATGTACATCGAGGACGATAGACAGGCTGGTGATGGGGTGGATTGAACATCGAGGACGATAGACAGGCTGGTGATGGGGTGGTACGTAAATCGAGGACGATAGGCAGGCTGGTGATGGGATGGAATGTACATCGAGGACGATAGATAGGCTGGTGATGGGTTGGATTGTACATCGAGTACGATAGACAGGCTGGTGATGGGTTGGATTGTACATCGAGTACGATAGACAAGCTGGTGATGGGGTGGTATGTGCATCGTGGACGATATACAGCCTGGTGATGGGGTGGATTGTATATCGAGGACGATAGACAGGCTGGTGATGGGATGGAATGGACATCGAGGACGAGAGACAGGCTGGTGAAGGGGTGAATTGTACATCGACGATGATAAACAGGCTGGTGATGGTGTGGTATGGACATCGAGGCCGATAGACAGGCTGGTAATGGGGTGGTATGTACATCGAGGACGATAGACAGGCTCGTGATGTGGTGGTATGTACATCAAGGACGATAGGCTCGTGATGGGGTGGTATGTACATCGAGGACGATAGACAGGCTGGTGATGGGGAGGTATGTAAATCGAGGACGATAGACAGGCTGGTGATGGAGTGGATTGTACATCGAGGACGATAGACAGGCTGGTGATGGGGTAGACTGTAGATCGAGGACGAATCACAGGCTGTTGATGGCGTGGATTGTACATCCAGGACGATAGAAAGGCTGGTGGTGGGGTGGATTGTACATCGAGGACGATAGACAGGCTGGTGATGGGGTGGTATGTAAATTGAGGACGACACACAGGCGGGTGATGGGGTGGATTGTACATCGAGGACGAATGACAGGCTGGTGATGGCGTGGATTGTACATCGAGGACGATAGACAGGCTGTTGGTGGGGTGGATTGTATATCGGGGACGATAAACAGGCTGGTGATGGGGTGGTATGTACATCGAGTGCGATAGACAGGCTGGTGATGGGGTGGTATGTACATCGAGGACGATAGACAGGCTGGTGAGTGGGTGGATTGTACATTGAGGACGAATGTCAGGCTGCTGATGGGGTGGATTGTACATAGAGGACGAATGACAGGCTGCTGATGGGGTGGATTGAACATCAAGGATGATAGACAGGCTGGTGATGGCATGGATTGTACATAGAGGACTATTGAGAGCCTGGTGATGGGGTGGATTGTACATCGAGGACGATAGACAGGCTGGTGATGGCATGGAATGGACATCGAGGACGAGAGACAGGCTGGTGATGGAGTGGATTGTACATCGAGGATGATAGACAGGCTGGTGATGAGGTGGATTGTACATTGAGGACGATAGACAGGCTGGTGATGGGGTGGATTGTACATCGAGGACGATAGGTTCGTGATGGGGTGGATTGTACATCGGGGACGATAGGCAGGTGATGGGGTGGTATGTACATCGAGGATGATAGACAGGCTGGTGAAGGGGTGAATTGTACATCGAGGACGATAAACAGGCTGGTGATGGGGTGGTATGTACATCGAAGACGATAGATAGGCCGGTGATGGGGTGTTACGTACATAGAGGACGATAGACAGGCTGGTAATGGGGTGGTATGTACATCGAGGACGATGGACAGGCTCGTGATGGGGTGGTATGTTCATCGAGGACGACAGACAGGCTGGTGATGGGGTGGTATGTACATCGAGGACGATACACAGGCTGGTGATGGAGTGGATTGTACATTGAGGACGATAGACAGGTTGGTGATGGAGTGGATTGTACATCGAGGACGATAGACAGGCTGGTGATGGGGTGGATTGTACATCGAGGACTATAGACAGCCTGGTGATGAGGTGGATTGTACATCGAGGACGATAGACAGGCTGGTGATGGGGTGGAATGTACATCGAGGACGATAGACAGGCTGGTGATGGGGTGGATTGTATATCGAGGACGATAGACAGGCTCGTGATGGGGTGGATTGTACATCGAGGACGATAGACAGGCTGGTGATGGGATTAATGTACATCGAGGACGATAGGCTGGTGACGGGGTGGATTGTACATCGAGGATGATAGACAGGCTGGTGATGGGGTGGATTCTACATCGAGGACGAATGACAGGCTGTTGGTGGGGTGGATTGTATATCGGGGACGATAAACAGGCTGGTGATGGGGTGGTATGTACATCGAGTGCGATAGACAGGCTGGTGATGGGGTGGTATGTACATCGAGGACGATAGACAGGCTGGTGAGTGGGTGGATTGTACATTGAGGACGAATGTCAGGCTGCTGATGGGGTGGATTGTACATAGAGGACGAATGACAGGCTGCTGATGGGGTGGATTGAACATCAAGGATGATAGACAGGCTGGTGATGGCATGGATTGTACATAGAGGACTATTGAGAGCCTGGTGATGGGGTGGATTGTACATCGAGGACGATAGACAGGCTGGTGATGGCATGGAATGGACATCGAGGACGAGAGACAGGCTGGTGATGGAGTGGATTGTACATCGAGGATGATAGACAGGCTGGTGATGAGGTGGATTGTACATTGAGGACGATAGACAGGCTGGTGATGGGGTGGATTGTACATCGAGGACGATAGGTTCGTGATGGGGTGGATTGTACATCGGGGACGATAGGCAGGTGATGGGGTGGTATGTACATCGAGGATGATAGACAGGCTGGTGAAGGGGTGAATTGTACATCGAGGACGATAAACAGGCTGGTGATGGGGTGGTATGTACATCGAAGACGATAGATAGGCCGGTGATGGGGTGTTACGTACATAGAGGACGATAGACAGGCTGGTAATGGGGTGGTATGTACATCGAGGACGATGGACAGGCTCGTGATGGGGTGGTATGTTCATCGAGGACGACAGACAGGCTGGTGATGGGGTGGCATGTACATCGAGGACGATACACAGGCTGGTGATGGAGTGGATTGTACATCGAGGACGATAGACAGGTTGGTGATGGAGTGGATTGTACATCGAGGACGATAGACAGGCTGGTGATGGGGTGGATTGTACATCGAGGACTATAGACAGCCTGGTGATGAGGTGGATTGTACATCGAGGACGATAGACAGGCTGGTGATGGGGTGGAATGTACATCGAGGACGATAGACAGGCTGGTGATGGGGTGGATTGTATATCGAGGACGATAGACAGGCTCGTGATGGGGTGGATTGTACATCGAGGACGATAGACAGGCTGGTGATGGGATTAATGTACTTCGAGGACGATAGGCTGGTGACGGGGTGGATTGTACATCGAGGATGATAGACAGGCTGGTGATGGGGTGGATTCTACATCGAGGACGAATGACAGGCTGCTGATGGCGTGGATTGTACATAGAGGACTATAGACAGCTTGGTGATGGGGTGGATTGTACATCGAGGACGAGAGACAGGCTGGTGATGGGGTGGATTGTAAATCATGCATGATAGACAGGCTGGTGATGGGGTGCAAAGTACATTGAGGATGATAGACAGGCTGGTGAAGGGGTGGAATGTATAAAAAGGACAGTAGACAGGCTGGTGATGGTGTGGATTGTAGATCGAGGGCGATAGTCAGGCTGGTGATGGGGCGAATTGTACATCGAGGACGATAGACAGGCTGGTGATGGGGTGTTATGTACATTGAGGACGATAGACAGGCTGGTGATGGAGTGGATTGTACATCGAGGGCGATAGTCAGGCTGGTGATGGGGCGAATTGTACATCGAGGACGATAGACAGGCTGGTGATGGAGTGGATTGTACATCGAGGGCGATAGTCAGGCTGGTGATGGGGCGAATTGTACATCGAGGACGATAGACAGGCTGGTGATGGCGTGTTATGTACATCAAGGTCGACAGGCTGGTGATTGGGTGGATTGTACATCGAGGATATAAACAGGCTGGTGATGGGGTGGTATGTACATTGAGGACGATAGACAGGCTGGTGATGGAGTGGATTGTACAACGACGATAGACAGGCTGGTGATGGGGTGGATTGTACATCGAGGACGATAGACAGGCTGGTGTGTGGGTGGATTATACATCGAGGACGAGACAGGCTGCTGATGGGGTGGTATGTACATCGAGGATGATAGACAGGCTGGTGATGGGGTGGATTGTACATCGAGGAAGAATGACAGGCTGCTGATGGCGTGGATTGTACATAGAGGACTATAGACAGCCTGGTGATGGGGTGGATTGTATATCGAGGACTATAGACAGGCTGGTGATGGGATGGAATGGACATCGAGGACGAGAGACAGGCTGGTGAAGGGGTGAATTGTACATCGACGATGATAAACAGGCTGGTGATGGTGTGGTATGGACATCGAGGCCGATAGACAGGCTGGTAATGGAGTGGTATGTACATCGAGGACGATAGACAGGCTCGTGATGTGGTGGTATGTACATTGAGGACGATAGGCTCTGATGGGGTGGTATGTACATCGAGGACGATAGACAGGCTGGTGATGGGGGTGGTATGTAAATCGAGGACGATAGACAGGCTGGTGATGGAGTGGATTGTACATCGAGGACGATAGACAGGCTGGTGATGGGGTGGATTGTAGATCGAGGACGACAGACAGGCTTATAATGGGGTGGAATGTATAATAAGGACGGTAGACAGGCTGGTGATGGGGTAGATTGTAGATCGAGGACGAATCACAGGCTGTTGATGGCGTGGATTGTACATCCAGGACGATAGAAAGGCTGGTGGTGGGGTGGATTGTACATCGAGGACGGTAGACAGGCTGGTGATGGGGTGGTATGTAAATTGAGGACGATACACAGGCGGGTGATGGGGTGGATTGTACATCGAGGACGAATGACAGGCTGGTGATGGCGTGGATTGTACATCGAGGACGATAGACAGGCTGTTGGTGGGGTGGATTGTATATCGGGGACAATAAACAGGCTGGTGATGGGGTGGTATGTACATCGAGGGCAATAGACAGGCTGGTGATGGGGTGGTATGTACATCGAGGATGATAGGCTCGTGATGGGGTGGTATGTTCATCGAGGACGATAGACAGGCTGGTGATGGGGTGGATTGTACATCGAGGACGATAGACAGGCTGGTGATGGGGTGGTATGTACATCGAGGACGATAGACAGGTTGGTGATGGGTTGGATTGAACATCGAGGACGATAGACTGGCTGGTGATGGGGTGGAATGTACATCGAGGACGATAGACAGGCTGGTGATGGGTTGGATTGTACATCGAGTACGATAGACAAGCTGGTGATGGGGTGGTATGTGCATCGTGGACGATATACAGGCTGGTGATGAGGTGGATTGTACATCGAGGATGATAGACAGGCTGGTGATGGGGTGGTATGTACATCGAGGACGATAGACAGGCTGGTGATGGGGTGGATTGTACATTGAGGACGATAAGACAGGCTGGTGACGGGGTGGATTGTACATCGAGGACGATAGACAGGCTGGTGACGGGGTGGTATGTACATCGAGGACGATAGACAGGCTGGTGATGGGGTGGATTGTACATCGAGTACGATAGACAAGCTGGTGATGGGGTGGTATGTGCATCGTGGACGATAAGACAGGCTGGTGATGGGGTGGATTGTAGATCGAGTACGATAAGACAGGCTGGTGATGGGGTGGATTGTACATCGAGGACGATAGACAGGCTGGTGATGGGGTGGATTGTACATCGAGGACGATAGACAGGCTGGTGCTGGGGTGGTATGTACATCGAGGACGATAGACAGGTTGGTGATGGGGTGGTATGTACATCGAGGACGATAGACAGGCTGGTGTTGGGGTGGAATGTACATCGAGGACGATAGACAGGCTGGTGATGGGTTGGATTGTACATCGAGTACGATAGACAAGCTGGTGATGGGGTGGTATGTGCATCGTGGACGATATACAGGCTGGTGATGAGGTGGATTGTACATCGAGGATGATAGACAGGCTGGTGATGGGGTGGTATGTACATCGAGGACGATAGACAGGCTGGTGATGGGGTGGATTGTACATTGAGGACGATAAGACAGGCTGGTGACGGGGTGGATTGTACATCGAGGACGATAGACAGGCTGGTGACGGGGTGGTATGTACATCGAGGACGATAGACAGGCTGGTGATGGGGTGGATTGTACATCGAGTACGATAGACAAGCTGGTGATGGGGTGGTATGTGCATCGTGGACGATAAGACAGGCTGGTGATGGGGTGGATTGTACATCGAGTACGATAAGACAGGCTGGTGATGGGGTGGATTGTACATCGAGGACGATAGACAGGCTGGTGATGGGGTGGATTGTACATCGAGGACGATAGACAGGCTGGTGCTGGGGTGGTATGTACATCGAGGACGATAGACAGGTTGGTGATGGGGTGGTATGTACATCGAGGACGATAGACAGGCTGGTGTTGGGGTGGAATGTATAATAAGGACGGTAGACAGGCTGGTGATGGGGTAGACTGTAGATCGAGGACGAATCACAGGCTGTTGATGGCGTGGATTGTACATCCAGGACGATAGAAAGGCTGGTGGTGGGGTGGATTGTACATCGAGGACGATAGACAGGCTGGTGATGGGGTGGTATGTAAATTGAGGACGACACACAGGCGGGTGATGGGGTGGATTGTACATCGAGGACGAATGACAGGCTGGTGATGGCGTGGATTGTACATCGAGGACGATAGACAGGCTGTTGGTGGGGTGGATTGTATATCGGGGACGATAAACAGGCTGGTGATGGGGTGGTATGTACATCGAGTGCGATAGACAGGCTGGTGATGGGGTGGTATGTACATCGAGGACGATAGACAGGCTGGTGAGTGGGTGGATTGTACATTGAGGACGAATGTCAGGCTGCTGATGGGGTGGATTGTACATAGAGGACGAATGACAGGCTGCTGATGGGGTGGATTGAACATCAAGGATGATAGACAGGCTGGTGATGGCATGGATTGTACATAGAGGACTATTGAGAGCCTGGTGATGGGGTGGATTGTACATCGAGGACGATAGACAGGCTGGTGATGGCATGGAATGGACATCGAGGACGAGAGACAGGCTGGTGATGGAGTGGATTGTACATCGAGGATGATAGACAGGCTGGTGATGAGGTGGATTGTACATTGAGGACGATAGACAGGCTGGTGATGGGGTGGATTGTACATCGAGGACGATAGGTTCGTGATGGGGTGGATTGTACATCGGGGACGATAGGCAGGTGATGGGGTGGTATGTACATCGAGGATGATAGACAGGCTGGTGAAGGGGTGAATTGTACATCGAGGACGATAAACAGGCTGGTGATGGGGTGGTATGTACATCGAAGACGATAGATAGGCCGGTGATGGGGTGTTACGTACATAGAGGACGATAGACAGGCTGGTAATGGGGTGGTATGTACATCGAGGACGATGGACAGGCTCGTGATGGGGTGGTATGTTCATCGAGGACGACAGACAGGCTGGTGATGGGGTGGTATGTACATCGAGGACGATACACAGGCTGGTGATGGAGTGGATTGTACATTGAGGACGATAGACAGGTTGGTGATGGAGTGGATTGTACATCGAGGACGATAGACAGGCTGGTGATGGGGTGGATTGTACATCGAGGACTATAGACAGCCTGGTGATGAGGTGGATTGTACATCGAGGACGATAGACAGGCTGGTGATGGGGTGGAATGTACATCGAGGACGATAGACAGGCTGGTGATGGGGTGGATTGTATATCGAGGACGATAGACAGGCTCGTGATGGGGTGGATTGTACATCGAGGACGATAGACAGGCTGGTGATGGGATTAATGTACATCGAGGACGATAGGCTGGTGACGGGGTGGATTGTACATCGAGGATGATAGACAGGCTGGTGATGGGGTGGATTCTACATCGAGGACGAATGACAGGCTGTTGGTGGGGTGGATTGTATATCGGGGACGATAAACAGGCTGGTGATGGGGTGGTATGTACATCGAGTGCGATAGACAGGCTGGTGATGGGGTGGTATGTACATCGAGGACGATAGACAGGCTGGTGAGTGGGTGGATTGTACATTGAGGACGAATGTCAGGCTGCTGATGGGGTGGATTGTACATAGAGGACGAATGACAGGCTGCTGATGGGGTGGATTGAACATCAAGGATGATAGACAGGCTGGTGATGGCATGGATTGTACATAGAGGACTATTGAGAGCCTGGTGATGGGGTGGATTGTACATCGAGGACGATAGACAGGCTGGTGATGGCATGGAATGGACATCGAGGACGAGAGACAGGCTGGTGATGGAGTGGATTGTACATCGAGGATGATAGACAGGCTGGTGATGAGGTGGATTGTACATTGAGGACGATAGACAGGCTGGTGATGGGGTGGATTGTACATCGAGGACGATAGGTTCGTGATGGGGTGGATTGTACATCGGGGACGATAGGCAGGTGATGGGGTGGTATGTACATCGAGGATGATAGACAGGCTGGTGAAGGGGTGAATTGTACATCGAGGACGATAAACAGGCTGGTGATGGGGTGGTATGTACATCGAAGACGATAGATAGGCCGGTGATGGGGTGTTACGTACATAGAGGACGATAGACAGGCTGGTAATGGGGTGGTATGTACATCGAGGACGATGGACAGGCTCGTGATGGGGTGGTATGTTCATCGAGGACGACAGACAGGCTGGTGATGGGGTGGCATGTACATCGAGGACGATACACAGGCTGGTGATGGAGTGGATTGTACATCGAGGACGATAGACAGGTTGGTGATGGAGTGGATTGTACATCGAGGACGATAGACAGGCTGGTGATGGGGTGGATTGTACATCGAGGACTATAGACAGCCTGGTGATGAGGTGGATTGTACATCGAGGACGATAGACAGGCTGGTGATGGGGTGGAATGTACATCGAGGACGATAGACAGGCTGGTGATGGGGTGGATTGTATATCGAGGACGATAGACAGGCTCGTGATGGGGTGGATTGTACATCGAGGACGATAGACAGGCTGGTGATGGGATTAATGTACTTCGAGGACGATATGCTGGTGACGGGGTGGATTGTACATCGAGGATGATAGACAGGCTGGTGATGGGGTGGATTCTACATCGAGGACGAATGACAGGCTGCTGATGGCGTGGATTGTACATAGAGGACTATAGACAGCTTGGTGATGGGGTGGATTGTACATCGAGGACGAGAGACAGGCTGGTGATGGGGTGGATTGTAAATCATGCATGATAGACAGGCTGGTGATGGGGTGCAAAGTACATTGAGGATGATAGACAGGCTGGTGAAGGGGTGGAATGTATAAAAAGGACAGTAGACAGGCTGGTGATGGTGTGGATTGTAGATCGAGGGCGATAGTCAGGCTGGTGATGGGGCGAATTGTACATCGAGGACGATAGACAGGCTGGTGATGGGGTGTTATGTACATTGAGGACGATAGACAGGCTGGTGATGGAGTGGATTGTACATCGAGGGCGATAGTCAGGCTGGTGATGGGGCGAATTGTACATCGAGGACGATAGACAGGCTGGTGATGGAGTGGATTGTACATCGAGGGCGATAGTCAGGCTGGTGATGGGGCGAATTGTACATCGAGGACGATAGACAGGCTGGTGATGGCGTGTTATGTACATCAAGGTCGACAGGCTGGTGATTGGGTGGATTGTACATCGAGGATATAAACAGGCTGGTGATGGGGTGGTATGTACATTGAGGACGATAGACAGGCTGGTGATGGAGTGGATTGTACAACGACGATAGACAGGCTGGTGATGGGGTGGATTGTACATCGAGGACGATAGACAGGCTGGTGTGTGGGTGGATTATACATCGAGGACGAGACAGGCTGCTGATGGGGTGGTATGTACATCGAGGATGATAGACAGGCTGGTGATGGGGTGGATTGTACATCGAGGAAGAATGACAGGCTGCTGATGGCGTGGATTGTACATAGAGGACTATAGACAGCCTGGTGATTGGGTGGATTGTATATCGAGGACTATAGACAGGCTGGTGATGGGATGGAATGGACATCGAGGACGAGAGACAGGCTGGTGAAGGGGTGAATTGTACATCGACGATGATAAACAGGCTGGTGATGGTGTGGTATGGACATCGAGGCCGATAGACAGGCTGGTAATGGAGTGGTATGTACATCGAGGACGATAGACAGGCTCGTGATGTGGTGGTATGTACATCGAGGACGATAGGCTCGTGATGGGGTGGTATGTACATCGAGGACGATAGACAGGCTGGTGATGGGGTGGTATGTAAATCGAGGACGATAGACAGGCTGGTGATGGAGTGGATTGTACATCGAGGACGATAGACAGGCTGGTGATGGGGTGGATTGTAGATCGAGGACGACAGACAGGCTTATAATGGGGTGGAATGTATAATAAGGACGGTAGACAGGCTGGTGATGGGGTAGATTGTAGATCGAGGACGAATCACAGGCTGTTGATGGCGTGGATTGTACATCCAGGACGATAGAAAGGCTGGTGGTGGGGTGGATTGTACATCGAGGACGGTAGACAGGCTGGTGATGGGGTGGTATGTAAATTGAGGACGATACACAGGCGGGTGATGGGGTGGATTGTACATCGAGGACGAATGACAGGCTGGTGATGGCGTGGATTGTACATCGAGGACGATAGACAGGCTGTTGGTGGGGTGGATTGTATATCGGGGACAATAAACAGGCTGGTGATGGGGTGGTATGTACATCGAGGGCAATAGACAGGCTGGTGATGGGGTGGTATGTACATCGAGGATGATAGGCTCGTGATGGGGTGGTATGTTCATCGAGGACGATAGACAGGCTGGTGATGGGGTGGATTGTACATCGAGGACGATAGACAGGCTGGTGATGGGGTGGTATGTACATCGAGGACGATAGACAGGTTGGTGATGGGTTGGATTGAACATCGAGGACGATAGACTGGCTGGTGATGGGGTGGAATGTACATCGAGGACGATAGACAGGCTGGTGATGGGTTGGATTGTACATCGAGTACGATAGACAAGCTGGTGATGGGGTGGTATGTGCATCGTGGACGATATACAGGCTGGTGATGAGGTGGATTGTACATCGAGGATGATAGACAGGCTGGTGATGGGGTGGTATGTACATCGAGGACGATAGACAGGCTGGTGATGGGGTGGATTGTACATTGAGGACGATAAGACAGGCTGGTGACGGGGTGGATTGTACATCGAGGACGATAGACAGGCTGGTGACGGGGTGGTATGTACATCGAGGACGATAGACAGGCTGGTGATGGGGTGGATTGTACATCGAGTACGATAGACAAGCTGGTGATGGGGTGGTATGTGCATCGTGGACGATAAGACAGGCTGGTGATGGGGTGGATTGTACATCGAGTACGATAAGACAGGCTGGTGATGGGGTGGATTGTACATCGAGGACGATAGACAGGCTGGTGATGGGGTGGATTGTACATCGAGGACGATAGACAGGCTGGTGCTGGGGTGGTATGTACATCGAGGACGATAGACAGGTTGGTGATGGGGTGGTATGTACATCGAGGACGATAGACAGGCTGGTGTTGGGGTGGAATGTATAATAAGGACGATAGACAGGCTGGTGATGGGTTGGATTGAACATCGAGGACGATAGACAGGCTGGTGATGGGATGGAATGTACATCGAAGACGATAGACAGGCTGGTGATGGGGTGGATTGAACATCGAGGACGATAGACAGGCTGGTGATGGGGTGGTATGTAAATCGAGGACGATAGGCAGGCTGGTGATGGGATGGAATGTACATCGAGGACGATAGACAGGCTGGTGATGGGTTGGATTGTACATCGAGTACGATAGACAAGCTGGTGATGGGGTGGTATGTGCATCGTGGACGATATACTGGCTGGTGATGAGGTGGATTGTACATCGAGGACGATAGACAAGCTGGTGATAGTGTGTATTGTACATCGAGGACGATAGACAGGCTGGTGATGGGGTGGATTGTACATCGAGGACGATAGACAGGCTGGTGATGGGGTGGATTGTACATCGAGGACGATAGACAGGCTGTTGATGGGGTGGGTTGTACATCGAGGACGATAGACAGGCTGGTGATGGGGTGGTATGTACATCGAGGACGATAGACAGGCTGCTCGTGGGGTGGTATGTACATTCAGGATGATAGACAGGCTGGTGATGGCGTGGTATGTACATCGAGGACGATGGACAGGCTGCTGGTGGGGCGGATTGTACATCGAGGACGATAGACAGGCTGGTGATGGTGTGGTATGTATATCGAGGAAGATAGACAGGCTGGTGATGGGGTGGTATGTACATCGAGGACGATAGACAGGCTGGTGATGGGGCGGATCGTACATCGAGGACGATAGACAGGCTGGTGATGGGGTGGTATGTACATCGAGGACGATAGACAGGCTGGTGATGGGGTGGAATGTATAATAAGGACGATAGACAGGCTGGTGATGGGTTGGATTGAACATCGAGGACAATAGACAGGCTGGTGATGGGATGGATTGAACATCGAGGACGATAGACAGGCTGGTGATGGGGTGGATTGTACATCGAGTACGATAGACAAGCTGGTGATGGGGTGGTATGTGCATCGTGGACGATATACAGGCTGGTGATGAGGTGGATTGTACATCGAGGATGATAGACAGGCTGGTGATGGGGTGGTATGTACATCGAGGACGATAGACAGGCTGGTGATGGGGTGGATTGTACATTGAGGACGATAAGACAGGCTGGTGACGGGGTGGATTGTACATCGAGGACGATAGGCAGGCTGGTGACGGGGTGGTATGTACATCGAGGACGATAAACAGGCTGGTGATGGGGTGGATTGTACATCGAGGACGATAGACAGGCTGGTGATGGGGTGGTATGTACATCGACGACGATAGACAGGTTGGTGATGGGGTGGTATGTACATCGAGGACGATAGGCTGGTGATGGGGTGGAATGTATAATAAGGACGATAGACAGGCTGGTGATGGGTAGGATTGAACATCGAGGACGATAGACAGGCTGGTGATGGGGTGGATTGAACATCGAGGACGATAGACAGGTTGGTGATGGGGTGGTATGTACATCGAGGACGATAGACAGGCTGGTGATGGGGTGGAATGTATAATAAGGACGATAGACAGGCTGGTGATGGGTTGGATTGAACATCGAGGACGATAGACAGGCTGGTGATGGGATGGAATGTACATCGAGGACGATAGACAGGCTGGTGATGGGGTGGATTGAACATCGAGGACGATAGACAGGCTGGTGATGGGGTGGTATGTAAATCGAGGACGATAGGCAGGCTGGTGATGGGATGGAATGTACATCGAGGACGATAGATAGGCTGGTGATGGGTTGGATTGTACATCGAGTACGATAGACAGGCTGGTGATGGGTTGGATTGTACATCGAGTACGATAGACAAGCTGGTGATGGGGTGGTATGTGCATCGTGGACGATATACAGGCTGGTGATGAGGTGGATCGTACATCGAGGACGATAGACAAGCTGGTGATAGTGTGTATTGTACATCGAGGACGATATTCAGGCTGGTGATTGGGTGGATTGTACATCGACGACGATAGACAGGCTGGTGATGGGGTGGATTGTACATTGAGGACGATAAGACAGGCTGGTGATGGGGTGGATTGTACATCGAGGACGATAAGACAGGCTGGTGATGGGGTGGATTGTACATCGAGGACGATAGACAGGCTGGTGATGGGGTGGTATGTACATCGAGGACGATAGACAGGCTGGTGATGGGGTGGATTGTACATCGAGGGCGATAGACAGGCTGGTGATGGGGTGGTATGTACATCGAGGACGAAAGTCAGGCTGGTGATTGGGTGGATTGTACATCGACGACGATAGACAGGTTGGTGATGGGGTGGAATGTATAATAAGGACGATAGACAGGCTGGTGATGGGTTGGATTGAACATCGAGGACGATAGACAGGCTGGTGATGGGATGGAATGTACATCGAGGACGATAGACAGGCTGGTGATGGGGTGGATCGTACATCGAGGACGATAGACAGGCTGGTGATGAGGTGGATTGTACATCGAGGATGATAGACAGGCTGGTGATGGGGTGGTATGTACATCGAGGACGATAGACAGGCTGGTGATGGGGTGGATTGTACATTGAGGACGATAAGACAGGCTGGTGATGGGTTGGATTGAACATCGAGGACAATAGACAGGCTGGTGATGGGATGGATTGAACATCGAGGACGATAGACAGGCTGGTGATGGGGTGGATTGTACATCGAGTACGATAGACAAGCTGGTGATGGGGTGGTATGTGCATCGTGGACGATATACAGGCTGGTGATGAGGTGGATTGTACATCGAGGATGATAGACAGGCTGGTGATGGGGTGGTATGTACATCGAGGACGATAGACAGGCTGGTGATGGGGTGGATTGTACATTGAGGACGATAAGACAGGCTGGTGACGGGGTGGATTGTACATCGAGGACGATAGGCAGGCTGGTGACGGGGTGGTATGTACATCGAGGACGATAAACAGGCTGGTGATGGGGTGGATTGTACATCGAGGACGATAGACAGGCTGGTGATGGGGTGGTATGTACATCGACGACGATAGACAGGTTGGTGATGGGGTGGTATGTACATCGAGGACGATAGGCTGGTGATGGGGTGGAATGTATAATAAGGACGATAGACAGGCTGGTGATGGGTGGATTGAACATCGAGGACGATAGACAGGCTGGTGATGGGGTGGATTGAACATCGAGGACGATAGACAGGTTGGTGATGGGGTGGTATGTACATCGAGGACGATAGACAGGCTGGTGATGGGGTGGAATGTATAATAAGGACGATAGACAGGCTGGTGATGGGTTGGATTGAACATCGAGGACGATAGACAGGCTGGTGATGGGATGGAATGTACATCGAGGACGATAGACAGGCTGGTGATGGGGTGGATTGAACATCGAGGACGATAGACAGGCTGGTGATGGGGTGGTATGTAAATCGAGGACGATAGGCAGGCTGGTGATGGGATGGAATGTACATCGAGGACGATAGATAGGCTGGTGATGGGTTGGATTGTACATCGAGTACGATAGACAGGCTGGTGATGGGTTGGATTGTACATCGAGTACGATAGACAAGCTGGTGATGGGGTGGTATGTGCATCGTGGACGATATACAGGCTGGTGATGAGGTGGATCGTACATCGAGGACGATAGACAAGCTGGTGATAGTGTGTATTGTACATCGAGGACGATAGACAGGCTGGTGATGGGGTGGATTGTACATCGAGGACGATAGACAGGCTGGTGATGGGGTGGTATGTACATCGAGGACGATAGACAGGCTGGTGATGGGGTGGATTGTACATCGAGGGCGATAGACAGGCTGGTGATGGGGTGGTATGTACATCGAGGACGAAAGTCAGGCTGGTGATTGGGTGGATTGTACATCGACGACGATAGACAGGTTGGTGATGGGGTGGAATGTATAATAAGGACGATAGACAGGCTGGTGATGGGTTGGATTGAACATCGAGGACGATAGACAGGCTGGTGATGGGATGGAATGTACATCGAGGACGATAGACAGGCTGGTGATGGGGTGGATCGTACATCGAGGACGATAGACAGGCTGGTGATGAGGTGGATTGTACATCGAGGATGATAGACAGGCTGGTGATGGGGTGGTATGTACATCGAGGACGATAGACAGGCTGGTGATGGGGTGGATTGTACATTGAGGACGATAAGACAGGCTGGTGATGGGTTGGATTGAACATCGAGGACAATAGACAGGCTGGTGATGGGATGGATTGAACATCGAGGACGATAGACAGGCTGGTGATGGGGTGGATTGTACATCGAGTACGATAGACAAGCTGGTGATGGGGTGGTATGTGCATCGTGGACGATATACAGGCTGGTGATGAGGTGGATTGTACATCGAGGATGATAGACAGGCTGGTGATGGGGTGGTATGTACATCGAGGACGATAGACAGGCTGGTGATGGGGTGGATTGTACATTGAGGACGATAAGACAGGCTGGTGACGGGGTGGATTGTACATCGAGGACGATAGGCAGGCTGGTGACGGGGTGGTATGTACATCGAGGACGATAAACAGGCTGGTGATGGGGTGGATTGTACATCGAGGACGATAGACAGGCTGGTGATGGGGTGGTATGTACATCGACGACGATAGACAGGTTGGTGATGGGGTGGTATGTACATCGAGGACGATAGGCTGGTGATGGGGTGGAATGTATAATAAGGACGATAGACAGGCTGGTGATGGGTAGGATTGAACATCGAGGACGATAGACAGGCTGGTGATGGGGTGGATTGAACATCGAGGACGATAGACAGGTTGGTGATGGGGTGGTATGTACATCGAGGACGATAGACAGGCTGGTGATGGGGTGGAATGTATAATAAGGACGATAGACAGGCTGGTGATGGGTTGGATTGAACATCGAGGACGATAGACAGGCTGGTGATGGGATGGAATGTACATCGAGGACGATAGACAGGCTGGTGATGGGGTGGATTGAACATCGAGGACGATAGACAGGCTGGTGATGGGGTGGTATGTAAATCGAGGACGATAGGCAGGCTGGTGATGGGATGGAATGTACATCGAGGACGATAGATAGGCTGGTGATGGGTTGGATTGTACATCGAGTACGATAGACAGGCTGGTGATGGGTTGGATTGTACATCGAGTACGATAGACAAGCTGGTGATGGGGTGGTATGTGCATCGTGGACGATATACAGGCTGGTGATGAGGTGGATCGTACATCGAGGACGATAGACAAGCTGGTGATAGTGTGTATTGTACATCGAGGACGATAGACAGGCTGGTGATGGGGTGGATTGTACATCGAGGACGATAGACAGGCTGGTGATGGGGTGGTATGTACATCGAGGACGATAGACAGGCTGGTGATGGGGTGGTATGTACATCGAGGACGATAGACAGGCTGGTGATGGGGCGGATCGTACATCGAGGACGATAGACAGGCTGGTGATGGGGTGGATTGTACATCGAGGGCGATAGACAGGCTGGTGATGGGGTGGTATGTATATCGATGAAGATAGACAGGCTGGTGATGGGGTGGTATGTACATCGAGGACGATATTCAGGCTGGTGATTGGGTGGATTGTACATCGACGACGATAGACAGGCTGGTGATGGGGTGGATTGTACATTGAGGACGATAAGACAGGCTGGTGATGGGGTGGATTGTACATCGAGGACGATAAGACAGGCTGGTGATGGGGTGGATTGTACATCGAGGACGATAGACAGGCTGGTGATGGGGTGGTATGTACATCGAGGACGATAGACAGGCTGGTGATGGGGTGGATTGTACATCGAGGGCGATAGACAGGCTGGTGATGGGGTGGTATGTACATCGAGGACGATAGTCAGGCTGGTGATTGGGTGGATTGTACATCGACGACGATAGACAGGTTGGTGATGGGGTGGAATGTATAATAAGGACGATAGACAGGCTGGTGATGGGTTGGATTGAACATCGAGGACGATAGACAGGCTGGTGATGGGATGGAATGTACATCGAGGACGATAGACAGGCTGGTGATGGGGTGGATCGTACATCGAGGACGATAGACAGGCTGGTGATGAGGTGGATTGTACATCGAGGATGATAGACAGGCTGGTGATGGGGTGGTATGTACATCGAGGACGATAGACAGGCTGGTGATGGGGTGGATTGTACATTGAGGACGATAAGACAGGCTGGTGACGGGGTGGATTGTACATCGAGGACGATAGGCAGGCTGGTGACGGGGTGGTATGTACATCGAGGACGATAAACAGGCTGGTGATGGGGTGGATTGTACATCGAGGACGATAGACAGGCTGGTGATGGGGTGGTATGTACATCGAGGGCGATAGACAGGCTGGTGATGGGGTGGTATGTACATCGAGGACGATAGACAGGCTGGTGATGGGGTGGAATGTATAATAAGGACGATAGACAGGCTGGTGATGGGTAGGATTGAACATCGAGGACGATAGACAGGCTGGTGATGGGGTGGATTGAACATCGAGGACGATAGACAGGTTGGTGATGGGGTGGTATGTCCATCGAGGACGATAGACAGGCTGGTGATGGGGTGGAATGTATAATAAGGACGATAGACAGGCTGGTGATGGGTTGGATTGAACATCGAGGACGATAGACAGGCTGGTGATGGGATGGAATGTACATCGAGGACGATAGACAGGCTGGTGATGGGGTGGATTGAACATCGAGGACGATAGACAGGCTGGTGATGGGGTGGTATGTACATCGAGGACGATAGACAGGCTGTTGATGGGGTGGATTGTACATCGAGGACGATAGACAGGCTGGTGATGGGGTGGTATGTACATCGAGGACGATAGACAGGCTGCTGGTGGGGTGGTATGTACTTTCAGGATGATAGACAGGCTGGTGATGGCGTGGTATGTACATCGAGGACGATGGACAGGCTGCTGGTGGGGCGGATTGTACATCGAGGACGATAGACAGGCTGGTGATGGTGTGGTATGTATATCGAGGAAGATAGACAGGCTGGTGATGGGGTGGTATTTACATCGAGGACGATAGACAGGCTGGTGATGGGGTGGTATGTACATCGAGGACGATAGACAGGCTGGTGATGGGGCGGATCGTACATCGAGGACGATAGACAGGCTGGTGATGGGGTGGATTGTACATCGAGGGCGATAGACAGGCTGGTGATGGGGTGGTATGTATATCGAGGAAGATATACAGGCTGGTGATGGGGTGGTATGTACATCGAGGACGATATTCAGGCTGGTGATTGGGTGGATTGTACATCGACGACGATAGACAGGCTGGTGATGGGTTGGAATATACTTCGAGGACGATAGACAGGCTGGTGATGCGGTGGATTGTACATCGAGCACGATAGACAGACTGGTGATGGGGTGGATTGTATAATAAGGACGATTGACAGGCTGGTGATGGGGTGGATTGTACATCGAAGACGATAGACAGGCTGGTGATGGGGTGGAATGTATAATAAGGACGATAGACAGGCTGGTGATGGGGTGGATTGTATATCGAGGACGATAGCCAGGCTGGTGATCGGATGGAATGTACATCGAGGACGATAGACAGACTGGTGATGGGGTGGATTGTATAATATGGACGATTGACAGGCTGGTGATGAGGTGGATTGTACATCGAGGACAATAGACAGGCTGGTGATGGGGTGGAATTTATAATAAGGACGATAGACAGGCTGGTGATGGGGTGGTATGTACATCGAGGACGATAGACAGGCTGGTGAGTGGGTGGATTGTACATTGAGGACGAATGTCAGGCTGCTGATGGCGTGGATTGTACATAGAGGACTATAGACAGCCTGGTGATGGGGTGGATTGTACATCGAGGACGATAGACAGGCTGGTGATGGGGTGGTATGTACATCGATGACAATAGACAGGCTGGTGATGGGGTGTTATGTACATCAAGGTCGATAGACAGGCTGGTGATGGGGTGGATTGTATAATAAGGACGATTGACAGGCTGGAGGTGTGGGTGCCCATGTGACATGTCGAACAATGGGAACTACTATTTGTTAGGAATCTCAAGAAGAGCCAATATAAAGTAGATTCACAGAAACAGCAGCACAGACACTGGCACTTCGGCCCATCTGGACTGTGCAGAATCATTAATTTGCCTAGTCCCATTAAAGCTCCACCTGGACTTTTGTAGACAGCATTACCACAGAGGTTCACATACTTTTTCCAACAAATACATGTATTACTGGATCATTTTTCTCAAATTAATACATGAGCAAGTATAATGTTTTTTGTGTTATTTATTTAATTGGGTTCTGCTCATCTACTTTTCCGACTTATGTGATGATCTGATCACATCTTAGGTCATACTTATGCAGAAATAGAGACAATTCTACAGGGCTGACAAACATTCTCGCACCACTGTACCTATCCAAATTTCTCTTAAATGTTGAAATTGAACCTGCATCTACCACTTGCACTGGCAGCTTGATCCACACTCACCAGATTCTGAGTGAAATAGTTCTCTCTCATGTTCTCCTTAAACAATTTCACCTTCCACCATTAACACGAACTCTAGTTGCTGTCTCACACAATCTCAATGAAAAAACCTGCTGGCAGTTACTCTATCTTTACCCCTCCAAATTTTATATGCTTCTATCAAATCTCCCTTCAACCTTCCACGTTTTAGGGAATAAAACCCTAACTTATTCAACCTTTTCCTATAACTCAGGTCCTCAAGTCCCAGCAACATCCTTGTAAATTTTCTCTGCACTCTTTCAATCTTACTTTGATCTTTCATGTCGGCAGGTGACCAAAACAGCATACAATGTTCCAAATTAGGCCTCACCAATGTCTCATACAATTTCAACTTAACATCCCAACTCCTGCGCTCAATATATTGACTTATGAAGGCCAATGTTTCCTTACGACCCTATCTACCAATTTCTATTTCAAGGAAATATGGAGCTCTGTTCCCAGATTCCTCTGTTCTACTGTACTCCTCAGTGCCCTACCACTCACCATGTGAGACCCGCCCTGGCTGGTCCTCCCAAAGTGCAACACCTTACACTTGTCGTCATTAAATTCCATCTGCCATTTTTCCAGTTGGTCAGGATCCCGCAAGCTTTGATGGACTTTGTTGCCGTCCATTACACACCAATCTAAGTGTCATCCACAAGTTTGCTGATCCAGTATACCACAATATCATCCAGATGACAAACTCAAATGGACTCTGTGGCACACCACTAGTCAGGAGCCTCCAGTTAGAGAGGCAACAATGTACTGCAACTCCCTGGCTTCTTCCGCAAAGCCAACATCTAATCCAATTTACTATCTCATCCTGAATGCCAAGTGACTGTACCTTTTTGACCAACCTCCCATGTGGGATCTTGTCAAATGCCTTGCTAAAATCCATGTAGACAACATCCGCTGCATTGCCTTCATCAACTTCCCTGGTAACTTCCTCAAAGAACTCTGAAAGATTGGTTTGACATGTCCTGCCATACACAAAGCTACACTGACAACCCTAATCAGTCCCTATCTATCCTAATACCCATATACTGTATGTACATAAACATACAAACTCTGTACTCTCAAAATTTCACTTTTG
Source organism: Mobula birostris (assembly GCF_030028105.1). Taxonomy (NCBI): domain Eukaryota; kingdom Metazoa; phylum Chordata; class Chondrichthyes; order Myliobatiformes; family Myliobatidae; genus Mobula; species Mobula birostris. The sequence continues at coordinate 84,842,293 of NC_092384.1, forward strand.
AAAGCTACCCACTTACCAAGTACACCTTTGTCCGAAAAAGGTCTGTCCCAATCCACACTTGCCAGATCCTTTCTGATACCATCAAAATTGACCTTTCTCCAATTTAGAATCTCAACCCGAGGACCAGACCTATCCTTTTCTATAATTACCTTGAAACTAATGGCATTATTTAGACCTTTCCTGTAGATAGGTGACCAAATGAAAACTACATGAAAAGTGTTCCTCTACTGAGGGGTCCCCAAACTTCTACATGCCATGGAGCAACACCATTAAGCTAGGGGTCTGTGGTCCCCAGGATGTGAAACCATGCTCTATACAAACTTCTGTCACCTGCCCTGTCTCATTCCCTAATAGTATCACACTCTCTCTAGCTGGAACTTCTATGTACTGATTAAGGAAACTTTCCTGAAGAAACAATTTGACAAACTCTTTCCCATCCACCCCGTTTACAGTATGGGAGTCCCAGTCAATATGTGGAAAGTTAAAATCAGCTACTACCACAACCTTATGTTTCTGTAGAGAGATCTATGATTTGCTGCTCTAAATCCCGCAGACTGTTGGAAGGTCTATAATATAATGCCATCAACGTGGTCATACCTTTTTTATTCTCAGTTCCATCCATAAAGTCTCACTAGCCGAGTTCTTCAGTCTGTCCTGACTGATCACTGCTATGACATTTTCCCTGACTAGTAATGCCACTCCTCACCCTTTAATTCCTCCCTCTCTGTCACGTCAAACAACAGAACCCCGGAACACTGAGCTGCCAGTCCTGCCCCTCCTGTAAACAAGTCTCACTAATGGCTACAATGTCATAATTCCACACACTCATCCGTGCCCTAAGCTCACTCACCTTTCCTACAATACTCCTTGCATTGAAGTATATGCAGCTCAGAACATTAGTCCCACCATGCTTGACCCTTTGATTCCTGACTTTGTATGTAGGGTTAACAACATCTTTCCCTACAACCTTTTTGCTATCTGTTCTGTATCTGTTCCCATCCTCCTGCAAGTCTAGTTAAGCCTTCCCCTGTGCAGCACGAGCAAACCTTCCTGCTCGGATATTAGAGCATAATAAGACATAGAAGCAGAACTAGGCCATTCAGCCCATCGAGTCTGCTCCACTATTCCATCATGGCTGACCTCAGACCCCATTCAAGCCCAGACACCTGCCTTTCACCATAACCTTTGATGCCCTGACCAATCAAGAAATTATCATTTTTCGCTTGGCCTCCACAGCAGTCTGTGGCAGAGCATTCCACAGATTCACTACTCTCTGGCTAAAAAAAATTCCTCCATTCTAAAGAATCGCCCCTCAGTTTTTAGGCTGTGCCCTCTAGTTCTGGACACCCCCAATTTAGGAAACGTCCTCTCCACATCCACCCCATCTAGTCCTTTCAATATTTCGTAGGTATTAGTCCTTCAGTTCAGGTACAACCTGTCCCTGTGTACAGGTCCCAATCATCGAACAATTTACAACAACCAATTAACCTGCTTGGTACTGTGGGAGGAAACTGGGTCACCCGGAAAAAAAAAACAGGCATTCCAGGAAAAGGATGCAGGGACTCCTTACAGAGGACACTGGACTAAGCTGTTGTTCCAAATCAGAAATACACACACACTTAAACATCTTGTACAGCTGCAACACAACATCCCAACTCCTGTACACAGGAAGGCAAGCATACCAAACATTGAGGCTAGTTGTTGGGTAATCTATGTGATAAATCAGAGAGAAAAGAGGATTATGCTGCAGTGGAAATGGCCACATCAGTGCACATCTGTGAACCAATGTTGCTGAGGGACTGTATATGGCTGGGAGATAAAAGTGGTCAAGAGTAGATTCTCGAGGGATCTGAGAAAGATCCTTTCGACTACCTCTGAATGAATGAGATCAGATTGATCTGACAGTCTCACTGTGAAAGCATATTCATATATGCTAATATCTTTGTAATTGCCCCTTGTAGCTGATAAACACAAGCAACCATGACAAGTTGCAATTACTTCTTCTTATCTTACATTAAATATTAAACTCATATTCTGTCTTCCAGCAGATTTATCACTGTTTCAAATAATGTTAGAGGATGTGATTTAAATATGCAGAGTCTTTCATAATGCTCTGTAATCAGTATCAGACATTACTGTCTCCCCCTAAACTCAATGGTACCAAACTAGCTCATAATGTAGCTGCTCTGATCGGACAGTAACATAGAGGGAATTGCAATTCCAGTTGTAAGTCTCACTCCCCCACCACCTTCTAGTTAAGTGCTCTAAAAATCGGTTTCCTTGTGAAAGTTTGTTTGGCATTGACCTCTCGAGTACCCTGGGATAGTGTACAGTGGTGTTAGAAAGTTTGTGAACCCTGTAGAATTTACTCTATTTCCGCCTAAGTACGACCCAAAATGTGATCAGATCTTCACCCAAGTCCTAAAATTAGATAAACAGAACCCAATCAAATAATTAACACAAAACATTATACTTATTCAGTTATCTATTGAGAAAAATGATCCAATATTAAATATATTTGTTGGGAGAAGTATGTGAACCTTTGCTTTCAGTAACTGGTGTACCACCTTGCACAGCAATAACTTCAACCAAATGTTTCTAATAACTGTTGATCAGTCCTGCACATGGGCTTGGAGGAATTTTAGGCCATTCCTCCTACAAAACTGCTTCAATTCTGGGGTGTTGGGGGCCTTCCTTGCGTGAGCAGCTTGCTTCAGGTCCTTCCACAATATTTCTATAGGATCAAGGTCAGGACTTTGACTCGGTCATTCCAAAACACAAATTTTCTTCATTTTATTCTGTTGTTGATTTCCCCTTGTCTTTCAGATCATTGTCTTGTTGCATTAGCCAACTTCCATTAAGCTTCAGGTGAGGGACTGCTACCCTGAATTTCTCCTGTAAAATGTCTTGATACAATTTTAAATTCATTGTCCCTCAATAATTGCAAGCTGTCCAGGCCCTGAGGCAGCAAAGCAGCCCCAAACCATGATAGAACATAGAATAGTACAGCACAGTACAGGCCCTTCAGCCCACAATGTTGTGCTGACCCTCAAACCCTGCCTCCCATATAAGCCCCCACCTTAGATTCCTCCATATACCTGTCTAGTAGTCTCTTAAACTTCACTAGTGTATCTGCCTCCACCACTGACTCAGGCAGTGCATTCCACGCACCAACCACTCTCTGAGTAAAATCCTTCCACCATGCTTCATGAGATGAGCTTTTGGTGTTGGTGTGCAGTGCCCTTTTCCCTCCAAACATAGCAATGTGCACTTCTGCCGAAAAGTTAAATTTTTGTCTCATCTGTCCACATAACATTGTGTTGTAGAACATCCAGGTGGTCTTTTGCAAACTTGAGATGTGCAGCAATGTTTTTTTTTGGAGAGCAGTGGTTTCTTTCCATGAACACCATTCTTGTTCAGTGCTTTTCTTATGCTGGACACATGAACAGAGACTTTAGCAAGTTCTAGAGGTTTCTGCAGGTCTTTTGTTGTTACCTTTGGTTTCTTTTTGACCTCCCACTGCATTGCACTTGTGATCTTTGCAGGCTACCCGCTCCTAGGGAGAGTAGCAACAGTACTGAGCTTTCTCCATTTGAAGACAATTTCTCTTACTGTGGACCGATGAACACATAGGTCTTTAGAAACGCCTTTGTAGCTTTTTCCAGCTTCATGCATTTCTACAATTCTTCTTCTAAGGTCTTCTGAAAGTTGTCTTGAACATAGAGCATGGAAAATCTACAGCACATTACAGACCCTTCGGACCACAATGCTGTGCTGACCATGTAACCTGCTCTGGAAGCTGCCTAGAATTTCCCTACCACATAGCCCTCTATTTTACTAAGCTAAATGTACCTATCTAAGAGTCTCTTAAAAGACCCTATCGTATCCACCTCTACCACTTTCACTGGCAGTGGATTCCACGCACCCACCACTCTCTGTGTGAAAACTTACCCGATATCCCCCTTGTACCTACTTCTAAGCACCTTAAAACTATCCCCGCTCGTGTTAGCCATTTCGGACCTGGGAAAAAGCCTCTGACTATCCACCTGATCAATGCCTATCATCATCTTGTACACCTCTATCAGGTCACCTCTCATCCTCTGTCACTGCAAGGAGAAAAGGTTAAGTTCACTCAACCTATTCTCATGTCACGCTCTCTAATCCAGGCATCATCCTTGTAAATCTCCTCTGCATTCTCTCTATAGCATCTACATCCTTCCTGTAATGAGGTGACCAGAACTGAACACAATACTCCAAGTCTAAGGTTTTGTTCAAGGCATGGTGCACATAAACAGATCTTTCTTGAGAAGAGCAGGCTCTGTCAGTAACCTGACTTTGTGTGTCTTTTTTCATATAGGGCAGGGGACCTCTACAACCCACACTTCCAATCTCATCTCATTGATTGGAAGATCTGATTCTGAATAGCTTTTGTAGAAGGCATTACCCCAGAGGTTCACATACATTTTCCAACAAATACATGCAATACTGGATATTTTTTCTCAATAAATAAATGAACAATAATGTTTTTCTGTGTTATTTATTTAATTATGTGTTCTCTTTATCTAGTTTTAGGACACAAGTGAAGATCTGATCACATTTTAGGTCATATTAATGCAGAAATAGAGAAAATTCTACAGGGTTCACACACTTTCTAGCACCTCTGTATTTCATCAGAGCAGTAGCCTGCGTACGTTACTGGAAGTGTGGATTCCACCATCACCCACCATTTCGTTAGGCCCTTGATGTCCATTCCCAATGGGATCTTCACATCAAGCTCACAGGAACACATCCAATTTGTTGCCATGGTTCCTAATTAGGGGTGCAGAATGAGGCCCTGGAGTGTTCTCCCAAAGATACGGCATAAAACCTTCCCAGAGCTATGGAGAATGTTCCCGGGGAAGGGGTAGTTTACAGTTGGACTCTTTCCTGTCAGTCACAGCCTGCAACTATGAACAGGTCCTCCCCAGCTTATGAATGCCTGATTTATGAAGTGCCAGGGCAGATTGGAAAGGTCTTGTACAGGCCGAATAGAGGTGGCGTGGCTGAGAGCATATCGAAGCAGCAGGGCCCAGGCTGAAAAGGTCAGGGTGTCAGGGCCAGAGGCACAGCATAGGCCTGTGTTCAGCTTGCTCATCTCTGCACTGAACTGAGGTTGTGGCTTGCAACCAAAGGGGCTCTTGGATCAGCTGTGAACTCATTCAGCATCCATCATCAGGGATCCCCACCACCCAGGACATGCTCTCTTCTCACTGCTGCCATTAGGAAGAAGGTACAGGAGCCTCAGAACTCAGTCCACCAGGTTCAGCAACAGTTACAATCCCTCAACCATAAGGCTCTTGAAGCAAGGGGATAACTTCACTTGCCCCATCATTGAAAGGTTCCCACAACCAATGGACTCACTTTCAAGTACTCTTTACCTCATGTCCTCAATACGTATTGCTTATGTATTTATTATTATTATTTCTTTTTGTATTTACAGTTTGTTGTCTTCTTCATTTTGGTTGAATGCCCAAGTTGTGCGGTCTTTCATTGATCCTTTTATGGTTATTATTCTATAGATTTATTGAGTAGGCCTGCAAGAAAATGAATCTCATGGTTGTATATGGTAACAAATATGTACTTTATAATAAATTTATTTTGAACTTTTCATTTTGAATGTTATTTGCTTACTTTTTATTGTTTGCACAATTTGTTCTTTTTGTTTTTGAACATCGGGTCTTTGATGGTCTTCATCTTTAATGGGTTATATTGGATTTGTTTTGTGGCTGCCTGTAAGGAGACGGATCTCAAGGTTGTATACAGGATACCTACTTTGATAATAAATGTTATGTACTGCTGTTATAAACAAGCAAGCATTTGGGAAACCAACGGTAAGGTTATGCTACCTCTTGCAGGCCTCTAGGCATCTTCTGCTGTGGAGAAACTTAATTTGTGGCCAGAATTCCAACTTGCAAACTGTTCAAATTATGAACTGTTCTTGGGAACAGAACCCTATCCTAAGCTGGGAGGTCCTGTACCGTGGTCCACTGTGGCCTGCATCTCTTCAGCAAATTCCTGAATTTCGGCTTCAGTGTCAGTCTTGCAACAATATCTATCATTTCTTGAGTCTGGAGTGTTGAGATGGACTCAACGTGTGAATATGAAGACCAGACAGTCAGCCTCAGTCCTGCTCCACCAAGCTTCATGACCCTTTGAGAGAGGAAGCTCTTTCTCAGATCCATCTGGAATTGATGTCCCTTTGCCCTGTTCCAGGTGATCTCATTTGGAGTAAACATCTTCTCAGTGCCCTATCCATTTATGCCATTCAGAACCTCTAGTGAGTGCGGATCCAACCTACTCAATCTCTCTTCATACATCAACCTCGATTCCCATAAATTTCTTATGCACTGCCTCCAAAGGTCCACAACTGGAGTACATCACAGAATCATTTTACAATCCAGCTCAAGTTCTCAGATCTTCTTCCATCAGTCTCTTAAATTTGAATTTAAACAACTACCCTCAGAAGAAAATTGATAGATCAGCATTTTTAAGTATGGTCCTAAACTACAGAGGCTAGAGCTCAATACCTAAAACTACACAGGATGCAGACTCAGTTGACACTTTTAAATGCCAGCTCAAAACCTATTTATTTAACCTTGCTTTTAATTAACATAATTTTATATTTTATTTTTCTGTTTGCCTGACATCATTTGTTTGAAAAGTGCTCTACAAATAAAATGCAAGCAAGTCATCCCTTAAACATAGAACATGGAAAACAGAAGAACTGCCCCTTTGATGCACTATGTCACGCTGAACTAACTAAACTAATGTTATCACGTCTCTACTGCCTGTATGTGGTCAATTTCTCTCCTCTCTCTCTCTCTGGCTATCCATCCCATAGGATGATGATGGTTCCTTTCAGTCAGTTAGTGGGGTGGTACTCCACTCCTCAGAAAGGAACAGCGTGTGCGTGAGTGGATTTTAGGCGAGTAGGGGGTTACACAGCTCCAGACCCACCCTCTCGACATCCCCTCCCGGATTCAGTGGCATGGTGGGGTCCAAGACGTTTGGGGGAAGTTCTGTTGCAGTGAATGGACAGACCAAGCTTCAATGCACGCGCTTCATGGCACGTGTTTGCTAGATGGCCGTTGACCCTACGAGAGGGTTCATCTGCCCTTCGACAGGTCTTGTTTTTCATCCTGCAGGGTATCTAGCCACCCTCCTCACCAGGTGGGGGAGCCAGTTTAGTCACCGACCACCTGACCATGTGACAGTTACATGGCACCAGTAGCACTCAGACGAGTGACCTGACTCCAATAGTCATATGCTTGTCTAAAAGCCTCTTAAATGCCCTCACCACCACATCTGGCAACCCATTCTAGACACCAACCACTGTGTGAAAAATCTCTCCCCCCCCCCCCAAACGTTTCCTTCTGAACATTCTCCCTCTCATCTTAAATACGTGGTCTCTAGTACTGTATTAGATGTTTTGAACCTGAGATAAAGGGATGGGCGGTCCACTCTATCTATGCCTTTTATAATCTATCAGATCTCCCCTATGCTTCCACTAACCCAGAGAAAGCAACCAGTTCTTATACCACATGCCCTCTAATCCAGGTAGCATTCTGATAAGCGTCCCCTGTACCCTCTGACCCAGGCAGCATCCCGGTGAATCTATTCTGCACCTTGAAAGGCCCCACACCGTTCCGAGAATGGAGCTGTCAGAATTGAATGCACCCTCCCCCAAGGCGGGGGACCGCAGGGTGGGGGGAGGGTTCGGGGGACGTCGGAGATGGGGGGGGGGCTACCATCTGTCATCAGCAACATCGGCCAATAACTGTTTTTCTGCGCTGGCCTCTGGTGTGGGGCCAGGTTCTCTGAAGCCCGGTTCCTGACGCATTAACATGCAACAGGCCAGTGCAAACCTCCTTAACCGACATCTGAGAGGATAAGCCCTTAGTAACGGTACCGACCAACTTGTGGGATGCGAAGACTCATATTACCCGCCCCGCTCGACCGTCCGTCCGCCCGTCCGCCCGTCCACCCGCCACCCAAGCGACGAATGGTCCGAGGCAATCCGCCTCCCCCGGACCCCTCGGGCTCGGACTGCTGTTCCGCTCCTGCAGCACCCGGACTCTCTGTGACGGCTCACTTCCTGTCTAGCGGAGCTGAGGGCAAGTTGGGTGAAGATTGAAGCCCGGCTGGTGGACAAATTCAAACCCCTCTGCTCTTCCCGTCTCGACAGCTCTGATTGCCTCCCCAGCTTGTTTTACGTTTGTTCATAGTGTTTCATGTCGGACCTGCGTGAGACGCTTCGTTCACAGACACAGCCAGTTTAGGAAGTACAGTATTCTATCGGCTTCCAGCTCTCTCGCCGCTGAGGGGCAGAGTGGACAGACAGATATAACTCCTCAACCACTAGTATTCTAAGGATATCGTTTATCTAAATCTGCAAGGACGGCGATAAAGCTGTGGGTTGTACCATGCTTTCCAGTTTATTAAATATCACACCTGAATTGGTGTCTTATTACTATGTCCGGTGTTGGGGCCGATGTACATCAGCCATTGTGAGGAGTGTAAAGATCCATAAATGTCTGCAGAGGAATTTGGGTTCAGCAGCATCCTCGTTCGCAAGGACAGAACAGGTCTTCACCAGGGCTGCTGACTTTGCAGACAGACTAGCTATTGTGGATGATCATGGACGTTATACATACAGGGATCTATATAGATGCAGTCAGGCCCTTTCAAGGAAGATTCAGAGTGCCTTGAATTGTTCTGATGGTGATATTAGGGAGCAGAGAATTTCAATCCTGTGTCCAAACGATGCATCTTTTGTGATTGCGCAGTGGGCTTCCTGGATGGCTGGTGGTGTTGCAGTGCCACTCAGCCATAAGCACCCAGCTTCTCAGCTGGAGTATGTTGTTCATGACTCTCAAAGCACTTTAATCATTGTGGAGGAGGATTATGTCAAATCGGTTACACCAGTTGCTCACAAACTGCAGGTGAAATGCCTTCCATTGTACAAGTCCCACCGATTGGCCCTTGACACCATGCAACCAGACCAATGTGCTGGCACTCGAGTGGCAGATGCTCCCTACATTGTGACGGACTGGAGAGCCAGAGGAGCCATGATCTTGTACACCAGTGGAACAACAGGACAGCCCAAAGGCGTCCTCACCACACATGGCATCTTGAAGAGTCAGGTGATTTAACACTTTTTTTCCTTAATCCATGTACTAAGCTTGCTGCTGCCTTTCAGCATGTCATTATAAGCGATATTCAAATGTACAACTCAAAAGAGGGTGGAGAGTGTGAGCATGCAGCCTCCAGTCCCTGGCCCAGACTCATAGACATCAGTCTAGTGGATACCCCAATGAATGTTTATACTATCTCTCATTAGAGATGGTCATGCCTGGCACTGCCTTGGCATGAATTTTACATCCCTTGTTAGTCCATGCCTGCATTGTCAACCTTTCATTGCATGCAGACACCTTTGTTTGCTGGGGAGCTGTGAAGAATCAGTAATGATCCAGATTGTGTCATCATTAGCGAGATCCTCGCATTTAATACCTAGCAAAACAGGGATGGGGATGGAAGATCTTCATTGCTGCCCTAAGTGCCAGTGGTGTAATGGGAAGTAAGTAAATAAGTAAACTCAACAAGTCAAAAGGTAATTTGGTTGATAATGTGGTTAACTGGATCAGCAAATTTGTAGATGACAGACTGGGGAACTCATCTAGTGAGGCGTTATGGGTGCAGCTGAGCAATAAGAAAGATATGACCATGTTAATGGGGCTATATTGCAGACCACCCAACAGTCCGAGGGAGTTGAAGCAACTAATATGGAGAGATGAATCGTAAACACAAAATACTCTGCAGATGCTGGGTTCAAAGCAACACTCACAACACGCTGGAGGAACTCAGCAGGTCAGGCAGCATCCGTGGAAATGAACAGTCAACATTTCGGGCCGGAACCCTTCGTCAGGACTGTAGGAGGAAGGGGCAGGGGCCCTATAAAGAAGGTGGGGGGAGAGTGGGAAGGAGAAGGCTGGTAGGTTCCAGGTGAAAAACCAGTAAGGGGGAAGATAAAGGGCTGAGGGAAGGGAGGCAGGGAGGAAATAGGCAGGAAAGATGAAGAAGGAGTAGGGTATGTTATGGGTAGTAGAAGGAGGGGGAACCATGAGGGAGGTGATAGGCAGCTGGGGGAGGGGGCACAGTGAAATAGGGATAGGGGAAGGGAGGGGGAGGGAATTACTGGAAGTTGGAGAATTCTATGTTCATACCAAGGGGCTGGAGACTACCTAGACGGTATATGAGGTGTTGCTCCTCCAACCTGAGCTTGGCCTCATCCTGGCAGTAGAGGAGGCCATGTATGGACATATCCAAATGGGAATGTGAAGCAGAGTTGAACTGGGTGGCAACCAGGAGATCCTGCCTGTTGTGGCAGACGGAGTGGAGGTGCTCGACGAAGCGGTCCCCCAATCTGCGTTGGGTTTCACCGATGTAGAGGAGGCCAATAGATGACCCCAACAGACTCACAAGTGAAGTGTTGCCTCACCTGGAAGGACTGTTTGGGGCCCTGAATGGTGGCAAGAGAGGAGGTGTAGGGGCAGGTGTAGCACTTACGCTTGCAGGGATAAGTGCCAGGTGGGAGATCCATGGGGAGGGACGTGTGGACCAGGGAGTCGTGGAGGGAACAATCCCTGCGGAAAGCGGAAAGGGGAAGATGTGCTTAGTGGTGGGGTCCTGTTGAAGGTGGCAGAAATTGCAGAGGATAATGTGCTGGATCCGGAAGCTGTGGGGTGGTAGATGAGGACAAGGGGAACTCTGTCCCTGATGTGGTGACAGGAGGATGGGGTGAGGGCTGGAGTGTGGGAAATGGAGGAGATGCGGGTGAGGGCATCATTGATGACGGCAAAAAGGAAACCATGATCCCTAAAGAAAATGCTATTCCCTATTCCCAGTTCCTCCCTCTCTGCCGCATCTGCTCCCAGGATGAGGCTTTCCATTCCAGGACATCTCAAATGTCCTCTTTCTTTAGGGATCGTGGTTTCCCTTCTGCCGTCATCAATGATTGAATAGGTTAGGACTTTATTCCCTAGAACAGCGGTCCCCAACCACCGGGCTGCAAATCATGCGCTATAGGGCTGCAAGGAAACGATATGATTCAGCTGCACCTTTCCTCATTCCCTGTCACACACTGTTGAACTTGAACATAGGGTTGCCAACTGTCCCATATTTGCCGGGACATCCCGTATATCGGGCTAAAATGGTTTGTCACATATGGGATTGCCCTTGTCCCGTATTTCCCCTGCTAAGGTAGAGCGTTCCTATGAAATCTTTCATGCTGAAGTGGCGTAAAGTGAAGAAGCAATTACCATTAATTTATATGGGAAAAATTTTTGAGCGTTCCCAGACCCAAAAAATAACCTAACAAATCATAACAAGTAACACGTAAAACCGAAAATAAATAACACTAACGTATAGTAAAAGCAGGAATGATACGATAAATACACAGCCTGTATAAAGTAGAAATAATGTATGCACAGTATAGTTGGGAAGATGAAGGCAAAACCGATTTGTGGGGGAAAAAATCAGCACGTACGCGCATGCGCACACAGGTGCCCGCACAAGGCTTCATGGTCATGGTAGTCTTTCCTGGGGTAAAGTGTCCCAGGATTTGACTGCTACTTTTGTCCCTTATTTGGGAGTGAGGAAGTTGGCAACCCTAACTGTAAAAGACATGTTGAGGTGAGTTTAACCCTACTTGAACACCACCCCTCCCCCCGGCTGGTCGGCCAGTCCGCACGAATATTGTCAATATTAAACCGGTCTGCGGTGCAAAAAAGGTTGGGGACCCCTGCCTTAGAACATAGAAGATTGAGGGGAGATTTGACAGAGGTGTACAGAATTGTGAGGGGTATTGATAGGGTAAATGCAAGCAGGCTTTTTCCACTGAGGTTAAGTGGGACTACAACTAGGGGTCATGGGTTAAGAGTGAAAGGTGAAACTTTTAAGAGGGACATGAGGGATAACTTCTTCACTCAGAGGTTGTGAGAGTATGGAATGAGCTGCTAGCACAAGAGGTGCACGCGAGCTCGATTTCAAAGATTGAGAGAAGTTTGGACAAGGATGGGAGGGGTACGGAGGGCTGTGGTCCTAGTACAGGTTGATGGGAGTCGCCACTTTCAATTGGCGGTGGTCCGAAGCGCCTGTTTCTGTGCTGTACTTTCCTATGACTATGAGTCTATAACCACTGGAGTGGTCCATTTCCCTCTGAGCAGTGTGTGCCTCCAACCATGGAAGAGATTTTAACATCCACTGGCTTTCATTGTCCCAGGACCTTTGGACACTTTCCTGGAGGTTTCCTCTGGAGGGGTGGAGGCTGAGGGGAGATCTGATAGAGATCGATAAGATTATGAGAGGCACAGATAGAACAGACAGACTGCTTTTCCGAGGGTTGAAGTGTCTGTCTAATACCCGAGGGCATACATTTAAGGCGAAAGCAGATGTGAGGGACAATTTTTTTGTGCACGGAGCATGGAGGGTGCCTGGAATGTGCTGCCTGCGGTGGTGGTGGAGGCAGAAACATGAGAGACTTTGAAGAGACATTTAGATGACACATGAATGTGAGGAAAATGGAAGGATGTGGACATTGTGTAGGCAGAGGGGATTAGATTAGTTGGGCATTTGATTACTAATTTAGTTGGTTCGGTACAACATGGTGGGCGAAGGGCCTGTTCCTGTGCTGTGCTGTGTTTGATGCTGACTTTAATCACAAAAAGGAACTCTTGCCTTTCGAATTCAGCGCTTTGTCCACGTTTGAACCGAGGCTATGATAAAGCCCAAATCAGAGTGGTCTCGCAATCCAAATTGTCAGTGCAAGCCGATATTTCAGACAATACTGCAGCTGCAGACAAGATCTAGTGAAACAGGCACTGAATGCTCAAGATGATCCTTCAGATATTGGGTGGGTGAGCTGAGCTGAGCTTGTGTATTTGGTACGCTGGCATACATTCCGTACAGGAGTATGTTGGATATTAGTGTATTAATATTTTGGAAGGATTAATATAGAGTCATGAAGTACTTTGACCCATCCAGTCTGGTCTTCTGTCCTGCTACATCCACCTGCATCTGGTCCATCGTCCGCCATATCCCTCTCATCCATAACCCTCTGCAAACATCCCTTAAATGTTACAATTGAAATCTCGTCTACCGCTGGTATGTTAATTATAGTAGGTATTAGAGTCATAGAGCAACACAGCTCAGACCAAACCCAGCGAATCAGTGCCAAAGTATAGGCACAGGGGATCTCATTGAAACCTATTGAGTGTTGAAACGATGTAGAGAGGATGTTACCAATAGTGGGTGAGTCTAGAACACAGACTCAGAATAGAAGGACATCCATTTAGAAAAGAGATGAGGAATTTCTTAAGGCAGAGGGTGGTGAATCTGTTGAATTCATTGCTGCAGATGGCTGTGCAGGGCAAATTATTGGGTATATTTAAAGAGGAGGTTCTTGCTTAGTCAGGGTGTCAAAGGTTACAGGAGAAGTCAGGCGATGCGGTTGAGAGGGATAATAAATCAGACATAATGGAATGGTAGTGCAGACTTGGGCTGATTGGCATAATTCTGCTTCTATGTCTTTTAATCTTATTAAAGTCACTGTGTGCGTGTTAGCATTAAAGTCGTTTAGTTTGCGTGTTAATGCTACGAGGTGTGATATTGGTAACCGATAACATTTGCCATTCTGCAGATAACCTCGCTGGTGAAGCAGTGGGAATGGAGCAAAGACGATGTTATCCTGCATGTATTACCTCTACACCATCTGCATGGAATCCTCAATAAGCTACTGTGTCCACTCTGGGTCGGTGCTGCCTGTGTGATGCTGCCAGAATTCAATGCTCAGCAGGTAAGCAGGGAGCACTCCTCGAAGTGTAGAAGGATACAGGGAGTTGTGGAAGAAGTATGTTGCAGAATTCATTAATAACTGAGAAAGGATTGGTTTGATTCTGCAGTCCACTTCCAAGCAGCGTGTCAAATGCAAGAAATTTGATTAAGTATCAGAGGAGGGACATGGCACTGTACTTGTTCAGAGGGTTTGTGTGACTGTGTCTGTCAGATAGCGGAATTTGGAAACAGCAGGACCACACAGCCTTGCATTCCTGGTGATAGCTGATCATATTGTTTGTCATTCTTCTGGTAAGATGGCAGTGTGCTTGGACGCAGCAGCTTCTCCAGGTCCATCCAAAGATGTTATTGTCTTTTTTATGATCACAAGACACTGCTGGACATTAGGAATTTCAAGTACTGCAGGTTTACCACTTCAGTGAGTTGCTCGTTAGCGGAAGAGCTGGACTTGGTGTGGACTGTGTTGCTGCCTGAAGTCAGTGCGCGAAGACTATGTGCAGTCTAATAGTGAGTGAATGTCTTGGACGTTCTCCTTGTGATGGCAAGGCGCTGTTGGACATTGGTAATGTAGAATACCGCGATCCTGCTTCCCTTGCTCGTTGCTGAGACCGATGGCAGGGGAGCTGCGTGACCTCAGTGGTAATGTGCATTGGGTCTCTGTTGGAGCCACCCAGGAGAGATACCACAGGTGGTATGGTCCTGGATTCATTTTACACCGTAGCCATGTAGGAATTTCAAACAACACACATCAAAGTTGCTGGTGAACGCAGCAGGCCAGGCAGCAACTGTAGGAAGAGGTGCAGTCGACGTTTCGGGCCGAGACCCTTCGTCAGAACTAACTGAAGGAAGAGTGAGTAAGGGATTTGAAAGTGAGAGGGAGAGGGGGAGATCCAAAATGATAGGAGAAGACAGGAGGAGGAGGGATGGAGCCAAGAGCTGGACAGGTGATTGGCAAAGGGGATATGAAAGGATCATGGGACAGGAGGCCCAGGGAGAAAGAAAAGGGGGAAAGGGGATGTCCCATCCCTCCCCCTCCTGTCTTCTCCTATCATTTCAGATCTCCCCCTCCCACTTTCAAATCTCTTACTAGCTCTTCCTTCAGTTAGTCCTGAAGGAGGGTCTCAGCCCGAAACGTCGACTGTACCTCTTCTTAGAAATGCTGCCCGGCCAATTAAACTTGAATGTGAATTTACAGTACTGTGCAAAGGTCTTAGGCACATGGATATATAGCTAGGGTGCCTAAGACTTTTGCTCAGTACTGTGGTAATTTTATGTATTGCACGCTACTACAGCAAAATAAAAGTCATGACATATGTGAGTGATGATAGATCTGATTCCGATACGGGTCTCTATTGTGGACTGAGAATATGAAGGTGAATCGTGATTGAGGAAAGGAGAAAGAGCGGGAAGCACCAAAGACATTCTGTAATGATTAATAAACCAATTGTTTGGGATCAAATGACCTTGCCTGGTGTCTCCACCCGTGCCACCCCCAGCCCTACCCCTGGCACTCCTTGTCTCACGTATTCCACACCCCTCCTACGGCCCTCCACCCTCACCATTCCCAACATCCTTTGCTCCCGCCAGATTTGCAAACTCACTTTCCACTCCGTGTTGACAAATACAGTACTGTGCAAAGGTATTAGGCACCCTAGCTATACATGTGTGCCGAAGACGTTTGCACGGTGCTGTATATTAATGATTGGGATAAAAATGTACATAGCACAATGAGTACATTTGCAGAAGACACCAAAGCTGATGGTGAAGTGGACCGAAAGAGGTTGTCTAAAGTTACAAAAGGATACTAATCAAATGGCAAAGTGGCTAAAGAGTGGCAGATGGAATTGAACACACAAGTGCAAAGTGCTGGATTTTGGGAAGTTAAGACAGGGCAGGACATGCACAGTGGACGTCAGGACTCTGGGGAGCATCACAAGACAGAGATCCTGAGGAATACAAGGGTACATGTAGCTCCCTGAAAGCGGCAGCTCAAGTACACAGGGTGTTGAAGATGGTGTACACCTTCATCAGTCGTGTCATTGAGTAAAGAGGTGGGCAGCATGTAGCAGTTGTACAAATCTTTGGAGAGGATGCATTTGGAGCATTGTGCACAGTTCTTGTCACCACTCTACAGGTGATGAGCCCGCATTGTGTGCTTTCTGGTTGCCACTTCACAGGAAAGAAGTAATGCTGCTGGAAAGATTCAAAAGAATGTTGACAGCACTGTAGGGCTTGAATTATAAGGAGAATCAACCAGCAGAACTCTAATCACTACAGTTGAGCAACATCATTTGCACCACATTGCACTAAAATAGATTTTGTCTTGTGTTCTAATTGCGTTCTCTTTTTTAAAAATGATATATAATTTCTGGGTTTTTTTGTGAATGCTGATAATATGAAGCTATGTGCCTGTGATGCTGCTGCAAGCTTTTCGTTGCACGTGTGTAGACTCGTAGTGTACGCGTGACCTTGACTTTGAACTTTGAGACTAGTTAGGCGGAGACTACCTGGAACAAAAGATGCTGAGAAATGACCTTATTGAGGTTGAAAACATGGTGAGGGGCATAGCTTCACAGCTTTTATTAAGGGGAAGGGAGTTTAAAACTCGAGGGCGTGGGTTTAAGGTGAGAGGGGAAACATTTACGGGGAATCTGAGAGGCAACTTTTTCACACAGAGGGTAGTAGATATATGCAATGTGTTGTTGCCAGAGGGAGTAGTAAAGGTGTGTATAGTTACAACATTTAAAAGGCGTTGACAGGTACACAGTTTGAAAATATAGGACAGGTACATATAAATAGGACTAACGTAAGCAGACAGCTTGGTCGATGTAGATGAGTTGGGTCAAAGAGCCTGTTTCAATTCTGCAGAACTCTGTGAATCTGGGAATTTACTTACATCAGCTCACTTGCTTTGGTTACATAACCATCGACTTTCTTGACCAGCAAAAATCAGATTTAGAAGGATTCAGGTTTAATAGTATTGGTTAAGCTAGCTGTTTATGAGGGGGATTTCAACACTTCTGTAACTCTGCATGAATAAGCACTGTTAACCTGATGAATTGCCTGTGTGTGATTGTGTTAAATCCACATGATCTGGATCCCAGACTGGAACAATTTGGAAAGAGAGCATACGTGTGTCTCAGTATCTGAATCAGGTTTATTATCACTGGCATGTGTCATGAAACTTGGTAACTTAGCAGCTGCACTTCAAAGCAATACATAATATAGAAGAAGAAGACAAAAATAAAATAATAATAATAAGTAAATAAATCAAATACAGTATACATATATTGAATAGATTAAAAATTGTGCAAAAAATGAAATAGTATATATTAAATAAGTGAGGTAGTGTTCACGGGTTCAATGTCCATTTAGGAATCGGATAGCAGGGGGGAAGAAGCTGTTCCTGAATCGCTGAGTGTGTGGTGATAAAGGTTCTAGCCCCACCTTCCCTTGAACTGTCGCCCTCAAGGTACTGTTTAATTTGACACTCTGCAATCATTTCCAAACCTCTAACCTCCCTGGCTGAAAATATTTCCCTTCTTCTCTTCCGCAATCCTTGAACTGAAATCGAGACATCTAAGCCCCTGGTTTCTGATCAGTCTGTTAAGGGAACCAGGTAAATGTGACTGTGGTAAATGTGGTGTGTTCTCTCTTCCATCTGTCCCAGGGAAGGTTTTCTACAAAGTCAGTGCCTTCCCCCCTCCCCCACCCCCCAGTTTATCCCCGGTTGTACTGTGTCAAACGCTGCACCCCTATGTTTATTATTCCAGTTTTTACCCTGTCAGAGGCTACCCTCCCCATATCCCATATCCCCGATTTTACCCAGTCAGAAGCTGTCCCATTCCCCCCCCCCCCCCGGTTTATCCCTGATTTTAGACCATAAAATAAAAGAGCAGAATGAGGACATTTGGCCAATCGAGTCTGTTCTGCCATTTCATCATGTTTTCCCTTAAGCCGCAATCTCCTGCTTTTTTCCTGTATCCCTTCATGCCCTGACCAATCAGGAATCTAACAACCTCTGCCTTAAATGTACATAAAGGCTTGGCCTCCACAGCTGCCTGTGGCAAAGAATTCCACAGATTTACCACGGTCTGGCTAAAGAATTTCTTCCTCATCTCTGTTCTAAAAGAACACCCATCTATTCTGAGTGTCCAGAATAGATAGAGACAGAGACTGGAAATATCCTCTTCACATCCATGCTATCAAAACCTTTCATCATTCGATGGGTTTCAATGAGTTCACCCCTCATTCTTCTGAATTCCAGTGAATACAGGCCCATAGCCATCAGACGCTCTTCATGTGACAAGCCATTCAATCTAAGAATCATTTTCATGAACCTCCTTTGAACCTTCTTCAGTTTCAGCACATCCTTTCTAAGATAAGGCAACCAAACCTGCTCACAATGCTCCAAGTGAAGTCTCACTAGTGCTTTATAAAGCTTCAACATTAAATCCTTGCTTTTATATTCTAGTCCTCTTGAAATGAGTACCAACATTGCTTTTGCCTTCCTCAACATAGACTCAACCTACAAATTAACCTTTAGGAAATCCTGCACAAAGACTCCCGAGTCCATTTTTTGTAATTTCTCTCCATTTAGAAAATAGTCAACACTTTTATTTCTTCTCACAAAGTGCATGACCATACACTTCCCGACACTGTATTCCATCTGCCTCAGTCCTTCTGTAGCCTCTCTACTTCCTCAAAACTACCTGCCCCTTCATATATCTTCATCTGCAGACTTTGTAACAAAGCTATCAATTCCATCATCCAAATCATTGACTATATATAAAGTAAAAAGAATTGGTCCAAACACAGATCCCTGTTAAACACCACTAAACACCAGCAGCCAGTCAGAAAAGGTTCCCTTTATTCCCACTCTGACTCTTGCCAATCAGCCACTTCTTTATCCATGCTAGAATCTTTTCTGTAGTACCATGGGCTCGAAGCTTGTTAAGCAGTCTCGTGTGTGGCACTTCTCAAAGGCCTTCTGAAAATCCAAGTATGCAACATCAACTGATTCCCCGTTGTCTATCCTGTTTGTTACTTCTTCAAAGAATTCCAACACAGTTGTCAGGCAAGATTTTCCATTGAGAAAACCATGCTGACTACAGCTTATTTTATCATGTGTCTCCAAGTACCTTGAGACCTTGAAGAGTGGAGTGACACTTGCAATTTTCTAGCCTTCCGGAACCATTCCAGAATCTACTGATTCTTGAAAAATCATTACTAATGCTTCCACAATCTCTTCAGCCACCTCTTTTGGAACTCCAGGGTGTATACTATCTGGTCCAGATGTCTTCAGACCTTTCAGTCTCCCAAGTATCTTCTCTCTAGTTATGGTAACTTCACACCCTTCATGCCCCCTGACACCTGGAGCTTCCACAATATTGCTAGTGTTTTCAATACTGATGCAAAAAAACTTATTCAGTTCATTTGCTATTTCGTTGTCCCCCACTTCTACCTCTCCAGCACTGTTTTCCAGAGGTCTGATATCTTCTCTCACCTCTCTTTTACACTTCATGTATCTGAAGAAACTTGTAGCATCCTCTTTAATATTATTCCATCCTTACTTTTGTATTCCATCCTTAAATTCTTATTGTCTTTTTTAGTTGCCTTCTGTTGGTTTTTAAAAGCTTCCCAATCCTCTAACTTCCCACTAATTTTTGCTCTATTATATGTCCTCTCTTTTGGTTTTTATGTTGGGTTTGGCTTCTCTTGTTAGCCATGGTCATGTTACCTTTCCTTTAGAATACTCCTTCCTCTTTGGGATATATATATATATATATCTTGTGCCTTTTGAATTGCTTCCAGATAGTCCAGCCATTGCTGCTCTGCCATGATCCCTGCCAGTGTTCTTTTCCAATCAACTCTGGCCAACTCCTCTCTCATGCCTCTGTAATTCCCTTTACTCCACTGTAAAGCTGATACATCTGACTTTAACTTCTTCTCAAATTTCAGGGTGAATTCGATCACATAATGATCACTTGCCCCTAAGGGTTCTTTTAGCTTAAGCTCTCTAATCAATTCTGGTTCATTGCCCAACACCGAGTCCTGAACAGCTGATCCTGCAGTGGGCTCGGCCGCAGGCTGCTGTAAAAAACCATCTAGAAATCCACCTTCCAGTAATCCAGCTCCAACCTAATTTTCCCAATCTACCTGCATATTGAAGATCCCCATGACTATTGTAACACTGCCCTTATGGTATGCATTTTCTATCTCCAGTTGTACTTTGTAGGCCACATCCTTACTACTGATTGGGAGTCTGTATACAGCTCCAATCAGGGTCTGTTTACCCTTGCAGTTCATTGGCTCGATCCACAATGATTCAACACTTTACAATCCTATGGCACCTCATTCTAATGATTTCATTTCACCTTTTACCAACAGAGCAATGCTGCCCCTTTGCCTTCCAGCCTATACTTTCGATACAATTAAGCTCATAGCTATAATCTTTCAGTCATGTTTCTGTGATGCCAACGACATCACACACGCCAATCGGCAAGCGTGCGGCAAGTTCATCTACATTATACCGTATACAGTGTGCGTTCAGGTACAACACCTTCAGACCTGTATTCACCCTTTTTGATTTTGTTGCACCATGCTCAACCTTTTGATTCCTAACTTTTTCTGAGTCCTTACCAATATCTGCCTCTACAACCTCTCCACTAACTGTTCTGGCACTCTGGTTCCCATTCCCCTGCAACTCCAGTTTAAACCGCACTCTGCAGCGTTAACAAACCTTCCCACTTGGATATTAGTCTCCCTACCAGGTGCAAACCGTCCCTTCTGTACAGGTTTCTCCTTTCCTAGAAGAGAGCCCAATGATCCAAAAATGTTATACCCTTCCTCCTACACCAACTCCTTATCCATGTATTAAACTATAACCTGCCTCGTTCTGGCCTCCCTAACATGTGATATGGATAGCAAACCTGAGATCACAACCCTGGAGGTCCTGCCCTTTAACCTAGCACCTAACTCCCTGAGCTCCCTGTGCAGAACCTTATTCCTCATCTGACCCATGTCATTGGTACCTACATGGATCACATCTTCTGGCTGTTCACCCTCCCTCTATAGAATGGTGAGGACTCAATCCGAGAAATCCTGGCACGCAAAAGGCAACATACCATCCGGGAATCTCATTCTCGCCCAGAGAACCTCCTGTTCATTCCCCAAACTAATGAATCCCCTGTCACCATTCTGTGCCTCTTCTCCACCCTTCTGGCCTGAGTCACAAAGGCAGATTCAGTGCCAGAGATCCGACCATTGTGACTTTCCTGCGTTAGGTTATCCAAAGTGATGTACCTGTTTCACTCAGTCAAAAGTTGCCCCCCTCATTTATCCCCAGTTTTGCCCAGTCAGAGGCTGACCCCCCTCATTTATCCCCAGTTTTACCAGGTCAGAGGCTGACACCCCCCCCCCCCCCCAGTTTATCCATGGTTTTACCCAGTCAGAGCTGCCCCACCCTGTTCTGTTTATCCCCCGGTTTTACCCAGCCATAGCCCCCCCCCACAGTATACCCGGTCAGAGGCCCCATAAGACCACAAGACATAGGAGCAGACCACACTGTACTCTTTTCCGAAGATGCTACCTGGCCTGCTGAATTCCTCCAGCATTTGTTGTGTGCTGCTTGGATTTCCAGCATCTGCAGATTTTCTCTGGTTTCACATAGGAGCAGAATTAGGCCATTCATCTTATCGAGTCTTCTCCCGATTCCATCATGGCTGACCTGGATACCATGCAACCCCTTACTCCTGCCTTTTCGTCATATCCTTTGATACCCTGACTGATCAGGAAATGATCAACTTCCACCCTAAGTTTACCCCTGGACTTGGCCTCCATCGCAGTCTGTGGCAGAGCACTCCACAGATTCACTACTTTATCACTAAAAAAAAATTACTCCTTACCTTTCAGAAGTTTCACCAGATGTTCCTCCATGCTTCTCACATCCGTCTCCATCAAATCAGGATTGTGCAGGGCATCCTAGCTAATACATAACAGATACTCATTCTGGAGTGGCCGCTGCGCGCTGCGTCGCGCCGCCATCTTCTCTTGACATATGAGGAGTGTTTAGCAGCTTTGGGCCCGTACTCACTGGAATTTAGAAGAATGTGTGGGGGATGTCATTGAAACCTATTGAATTTGTAAGGACTAGGTAAGGTGGATGAGGAGAGGATGTTTCCTCTGGTGGGGAATTCCAGAACTAGAAGGCACAGTCTCAAAATGGAGGGATGATCTTTTAGAACAGAGGTAAGGAGGATTTTTTTAGCCAGAGAGTAGTGAATCTGTGGAATGCTTTGCCATAGACTGTGGTGGAGGCCAAGTCGGTGGGTATATTCAAAGCAGAAGTTGATAGATTCCTGATTGGTCAGGGCATCAAGGAATATGGTGAGAGGACAGGTATATGGGGTTGAATGGGATTCGGGATCACCCATGATGAAACGGTAGAGCAGACTCGATGGGCTGAATAGTCTAATTCTGCTCCTATGTCTTATGGGTTCATTGTCTATTCAGGCTCCTGTGTTACTTCCTTGACGGTAGCAATGAAAGGAGGATGTGTCCTGGGTGATGAGGGTCCTTAATGATGGACGCCACCGTTTTGAGGCATCTTCTTTTGAAAATATCCTCAGCTGGGGAGGCTAGAGCCCATGATGGAGCTGGGTGAGTTTGCTGCTTTGCAACTGCGAAAAGGCGGGGGAGTGGCAGCAGATGGAAGGTTCTTGAAATGAGCAAGCATGGTAACTATGTTTTGCTATGCTGCGAGACCCTGTAATTATAAATTGCATTCATTGTTGGGTTTGGGGGGGTGGGGGGTGTGGTTGAGGCCCAGCAGGTTGGATCACAATGCTGCTGAGGAAAACACAGCAGTGGGCTTTAGTTGTGTCTTGCTGCCAATATGGGTGCACCATATCGAGCCCATATCGAACTTGTCTTGTGATCCTGAGTGAGGTGGGAAGAAATAAAGGGGAGACGGGTATTCACCTGCAGAATCAGGCTGTGTGGTGAAGGAGAGACCATTATTCACCTGCAGAATCAGGCTGTGTGGTGGAGAGGAGACCATTATTCTCCTGCAGAATCAGGCTGTGTGGTGAAAGAGAGCCTGTCATTCTCCTGCAGAATCAGGCTGTGTGGTGAAGGAGAGACAGGTATTCACCTGCAGAATCAGGCTGTGTGGTGAAGGAGAGCCTGTCATTCTCCTGCAGAATCAGGCTGTGTGGTGAAGGAGAGACCATTATTCACCTGCAGAATCAGGCTGTGTGGTGGAGAGGAGACCATTATTCACCTGCAGAATCAGGCTGTGTGGTGGAGAGGAGACCATTATTCACCTGCAGAATCAGGCTGTGTGGTGAAGGAGAGCCTGTCATTCTCCTGCAGAATCAGGCTGTGTGGTGAAGGAGAGACAGGTATTCACCTGCAGAATCAGGCTGTATGGTGAAGGAGAGACAGGTATTCACCTGCAGAATCAGGCTGTGTGGTGAAGGAGAGCCTGTCATTCTCCTGCAGAATCAGGCTGTGTGGTGAAGGAGAGACCATTATTCACCTGCAGAATCAGGCTGTGTGGTGGAGAGGAGACCATTATCCACCTGCAGAATCAGGCTGTGTGGTGAGGGGAGCCTGTCATTCTCCTGCAGAATCAGGCTGTGTGGTGAGGGGAGCCTGTCATTCTCCTGCAGAATCAGGCTGTGTGGTGAAGGAGAGACGGGTATTCACCTGCAGAATCAGGCTGTGTGGTGAAGGAGAGCCTGTCATTCTCCTGCAGAATCAGGCTGTGTGGTGAAGGAGAGACCATTATCCACCTGCAGAATCAGGCTGTGTGGTGAAGGAGAGACGGGTATTCACCTGCAGAATCAGGCTGTGTGGTGAAGGAGAGACGGGTATTCACCTGCAGAATCAGGTTGTGTGGTGAAGGAGAGACCGGTATTCACCTGCAGAATCAGGCTGTGTGGTGAGAGAGAGCCTGTCATTCTCCTGCAGTGAATTTGTGCTTTCTACCTGCTGTACTGGTTGCCGTGATCCTGACGTCCTGTCACTGGCCATCAGGAAAATGGGTGAAGGGTAGTCAAGGTGTTAAGAATCAGGTTTATAATCATGAAAGTTATTGTTTTGTGGCAGCACAACAGTGCAATACATAAAAATGTTGATAAATTACAATGAAATATATAATAAATAAACAGATAGCAAAATAATGCATTTGTGTTTATGGGTTCAAGGTGCTTCACAAGGGCACGTGAAAAGTAAAGCAGCACAATCCTCAAATATTTCTAATAAGGAACAGAAAAGAGTGCAACATAAATAATACTCAAGGAAAACATATTGTCCATCTCTGGTAAGTCATGAGTTCGAGAGAGAAGTTCCCAAGAATAGGTCTTCATTTGCAAAGAAATGAGAAGTGGAAAACATGATCAGTTTCAAATTCCTGGGTGTCAACATCTCAAAAGATCTATCCTGGGCCAAACATACCGATGCAATTATGAAAAAAGCATGCCAGAGGCTATATTCCAAGTATCTTGGCATTCAGGAGCGGTAGGGTCACAGCAGTGGGGAATAAATCGACTGTACCTGTCACTCTTTTCAAAGTTCAAAGTGACCGCAAAGTTCTTCCTGTGACTACATGGCTTTCCTCTGTGCGCTCCAGTTGATGAGGCCTAATTTGGAGCTTGGGTCCAGTTTTCATCACCTACCTACCTACCTACCAGAAATATGTTAATGGTTGAAAGAGTGCAGAGAAAATTTACAAAGATTTTGCTGGGTCTGGAGAATCTGAGTTATATAGAAAAGTTGATAGGTTAGGACTTTATTACAAGACAAGTTGAGAGGAGGGGGAGAGGGCGAGGATCTCATGGACTGACTGTGGCCTTGCTGTTAAGAAGTCCAGTATCCAATGGCGGAGGGAGGTGTTGAGATCGAGTGAGGACAGTTTTTCTACCAGTTTTCAGAGTATGACTATGTTGAGCGCAAAACTGAACTCTACAAACAGCAGTCTGATACAGGAGACCCCATTTTCTAGGTCGGACAGGACGGAGTGGAGGGCAGAGGCTATCATATCATCAGTGGATCGATTTGTGATAAGTGAACTGGAAAGGATCCTGTTGTAACCAGGAGAAAGGCTTTATTCCTTGGAACATAGAAGATTGAGGGGAGATTTGATAGTATAAAAAATTATTAGGGGTATACATAGGGTAAATGCAAGCAGGCTGTCTCCACTGAGGTTGGGTGAGACTAGAACTAGAGGTCATGGGTTAAGGATCAAAGGTGAAATATTTAAGGAGAACATGAGGAAAAACTTCTTCCAAGTATGAGGGTCATGAGAATGTGGCATGAGCTGTCAGCACAAGTGGTGCATGCAAGCTCGATTACAACATTAAAGAAACATTTCAGTAGGTACATGTATGGTTGGCGTATGGAAGGCAACGGTCGAGGTGCAATTTGATGGCACTAGGCAGGTTAATGGGTTGGCATGGACTAGATGGGCCGAAGGATCTGTGTCTGTGCTGTAAGATTCTATGGCTCTCAATCCTCAGATAAATGGAAATGGCAGAAGTGCTGGTCACAAATTATATTTCTAATCTTGTTCTTCAGGTTTGGGAGTACCTGCTGAAAACCAGTGGTACAGGAGCTCCACGCATCAACGTGTTTATGGCAGTACCCACCATCTATGCCAAACTCATTGAGTACCACACCAAGAATTTCACTCAGTGCCATGTGAGGGATTTCATTCGCAGCATATGCCAGAGCAACATTAGGTGAGAAAATAATCCAATAAACCAAGTAACAGCTGAAGGATTTCCGTACGGTGTGAGCAGAGGGGTCTCCCTACGGTAGGAATGGAGGGAGTTCCCTACAGTGTGAGCATGAAGGCTGGTGGGGTTGACATGACTGCCAGAGGAGCTCTATGTTTGTTCTGTACAGGGGAGAGGTGAGAGAAGATACGTGAATGCCAGGGAACTTCTATCATTCTTTACCCAGTTGGAGGGTGCGAGCAGATATGTGAGTACTTGGAGAGTTCTGCCTCTTGCCTCTTTCCCATATCCCTTCATGCCCTGACCATCGAGAATCTATCAATCTCTACCTTAAATATTTCACCTCCATGGCTGCCTGTGGCAATGAAGTCCACAGATTCACAACTCACTGACCAAAGAAATAACTCTTCATCTCCGTTCGAAAAGGACGCCCCTCTATGCCAAGGCTGTGTTCTCTGGTATTAGATTCTTCCACCATAGGAAAAATCCTCTCAACATCCACTCTATCAGGGCTTTTCACTGCTCGACAAGTTTTAATTAGGTCACCCTTATTCTTCTGAATTTTAGTGAATACAGGCATAGAGCTATCAAATGCTCTTTATGTGATAAGCCATGTTTAGATTATGAAGACACGTAGTCCTCTTTTACTGTCATTTAGTAATGCATGCATTAAGAAATAATATATTCAATCCTGGAATCATTTTCGTGAGTCTCCTTTGAACCCTCTCCAGTTTCGGTACATCACTTCGAAGAAAGTGGGTCCAAAACTGCTCAGAATACTTCAAGTGAGGTCTCACAAGTGTTTTATAAAGCCTCAGCATTACATCCTTGCTTTTATATTCTAATCCTGTTGGAATGAATGCTAACATTGTATTTGCCTTCCTCACCACAGACTCAACCTGCAAATTATCCTTTAGGGAATCCTGCATAAGGACTCCCAAGTCCCTTTGACCTCACTTTTTTGTATTTTCTCTCCATTTAGAAAATAGTCAATCCTTTCATTTCTTCTACCAAAGTGCATGACCAGACACTTCTGAACACTGTATTCCATCTGCCACTTCTTTGCCCATTCTCCTAATCTCTCTAAGTCCTTCTGCAGCCTCTCTACTTCCTCAAAACTACCTGCCCATCTATCTATTTTCATGTCATCTGCAAACTTTGCAACAAAGCCATCAATTCCTTCATCCAAATCATTGATATATAATGTAAAAAGAAGCAGTTCCTACACAGACGCCTATGGAACACCACTAGTCACTGGTAGCCAACTAGAAAAGGCTCCCTTTGTTCTTATACTTTGCCTCCTACCAATCAGCCACTGTTTTATCCATGCTAGAATCTTTCTAAAATCCAAGTTTAGTTCATCAACCGATTCTCCTGTCTGTCCTGTTTGTGTTTTTCTTCAAAGAATTCCAAGACATTTGTCAGACAAGATTTTCCATTGAGAAAACTATGCTGAGTGTGGCCTATTTTATCATGTGCCTCCAAGTGCCCTGAGACCTCATCTTTAGTAATTGACTCCCGCACCTCCTCAACAACCGAGGTCAGATTATCTGACCTCAACTGAGGTCAGATTAACTGGCCTTTCTCCTGCCTCTATCTCTTCTTGAAGAGTGAAGTGACATTTACAATTTTTCAGTCTTCCCAAACAATTCCAGAATCTAGTGATTCTTAAGAGGTCATTATTAATGTAGACAATAGACAATAGATAATAGGTGCAGGAGTAGTCATAGTCATACTTTATTGATCCCGGGGGAAA
Source organism: Mobula birostris (assembly GCF_030028105.1). Taxonomy (NCBI): domain Eukaryota; kingdom Metazoa; phylum Chordata; class Chondrichthyes; order Myliobatiformes; family Myliobatidae; genus Mobula; species Mobula birostris. The sequence goes on from NC_092384.1 coordinate 84,869,680, forward strand.
TTGGTTTTCATTACAGTTGCACCATAAATAATAAATAGTAATAAAACCATAAATAGTTAAATAGTAATATGTAAGTTATGCCAGGAAATAAGTCCAGGACCAGCCTATTGGCTCAGTGTGTCTGACCCTCCAAGGGAGGAGTTATAAAGTTTGATGGCCACCGGCAGGAATGACTTCCTATGACGCTCTGTGCTGCATCTCGGTGGAATGAGTCTCTGGCTGAATGTACTCCTGTGCCCAACCAGTACATTATGCAGTGGATGGGAGACATTGTCCAAGATGGCATGCAACTTGGACAGCATCCTCTTTTCAGACACCACCGTCAGAGAGTCCAGTTCCATCCCCACAACATCACTGGCCTTAAGAATGAGATTGTTGATTCTGTTGGTGTCTGCTACCCTCAGCCTGCTGCCCCAGCACACAACAGCAAACACGATGGCACTGGCCACCACAGCACTGGCCTCTAACCACCACAACCATCCTGCTTTGTGTCAGGTATGATTCCAACCAGCAGAGGGTTTTCCCCCGAATTCCCATTGATTCCATTTTAGCTGAAGAACTTTTATGCCATACTCAGTCAAATGCTGCCTTGATGTTGAGGGCTCTCACTCTCACCTCAGCTCTGGTATTTAGTTCTTTGGTCCATGTTTGGACCAAGGAGGTGATGAGGTTGGGAGCTGAGTGGCGTTGATGGAACCCAAACTGGGCATCCATAAGTAGGTTATTGCCGAGTAGGTGCTGCATGATAGCACTGTTGATGACCCCTCCATTACTTTGCTGATGATTGAGAGTTGGCTGATAGGGCAGTAATTGGCTGGGTTGGACTTGTCCTGTTTCTTGTGTAAAGCACATACCTGGGCAATTTCCTACATTGCTGGGTAGATGCTGGTGTTATAGCTTGGCTAGTGGCATGGCAAGTTCTAGGGCACAAGTCTTCAGGACTATTGCCGGGATTTTGTCTGGGCCCATCACCTTCGCAGTATCCAGTGCTTTCAGCCGTTTCTTGATATCACGTGGAGTGAATGGGATTGGCTGCATAGGGGATGCTGGAGACTTCTGGAGGAGGCTGAGCTGGATCATCTACTTGGCACTTCTGCTCTCAAGAGGCTGGGTGGAGGGGTCTTATTCCTCTGTTTCAGCCCAGCTTGGAGCTCCCCCTCCTTCCTCACTTCCATCCATGGTGACGAATCTTTGTCTGCTGAGAGGTGCCATACCCGTTTGCTTGAGAGTTCAGTCCGCCTAGTCCTTTAGAAGATTATGAAATCTGTAGTTCATTAAGTCAGTTCAAAAGTTCACTGCTTAAAGGGAAATTGCATGCTACAGGTTGCAGTGACAGTAATTCAAAAGAAGTATATTTAGAAGTATTGAATGTAACCCACAGAATTTCACCGTTATTCACCAGCGACATCTTGATATATGTGAGTACCAGGGAAATTCTATCTTTGTTTTGTCAGGGGAGGTGAGAGAGCAGATAATATGTGAGCGATGGGGGAGTTCTATCTTTGTACTGTCTGGGGAGGGGTGAGAACAGATATACAAGTGCTGGGAGAATTCTATCTTTGTACTGTCTGGGGAGGGGTGAGAACAGATGTACAAGTGCTGGGAGAATTCTATCTTTGTACTGTCTGGGGAGGGGTGAGAACAGATATGTGAATGCTGGGGGAATTCTATCTTTGTATTGTCCAGGGGAGGGGTGAGAGCAGATATACAAATGCTGGGGGAGTTCTATCTCTGTACTGTCCGAGGGAGGTGAGAACAGATATACAAATGCAGGGGGAGTTCTATCTTGTATTGTCCAGGGGAGGGGTAAGAACAGATATACAAATGCTGGGGGAGTTCTATCTTCAGAATCAGAATCAGAATCTGTACAGCGAGAGCTCAGGGAAACTGGCATCAAATTTCCTGTATGTGTCCACATACTTGGCGATAATAAAGGATTCTGATTCTGAAGGTGGGGGAGTTCTATCTTTGTACTCTCTGGGGAGGGGTGAGAGCAGATATACAAATGCTGGGGGAGTTCTATCTTTGTATTGTCCAGGGAGGGGTGAGAGCAGATCTGCAGGAAATAAGGGAGATGTGGCTGAGATCTCCATCCACCATGGCAGACAGGAAGACACATCTCAGGAAGAAGGAGAATATTTCAGAGGCAATGGGTCAGAAGATGAAGTCCTATCTGTAAAATCTAACAGTGAAGCTTTTGGCTAACCATTGTACCTCACATTCTGGTGTGAAAAGCAATTTCTTATCCATACTTCTAGCTGTCTAGCCACATTGACTCACTGAGTTATGCTGTGTACTCATTGTTAACTGTGATTTTATTTTTTTTAGGTTAATGGTGTCAGGATCTGCTGCTCTTCCGCAGCCAATCTTGGAGAAGTGGAAAGAAATCACTGGCCACACGTTGCTGGAGCGCTATGGGATGACAGAGATAGGAATGGCTCTGTCAAACCCTTTGCATGGGGCCCGTGTGCCAGGTAAGCTCTGATGATTTATTAAAAATCTGGAGTTCCTGGAAGCCTGTGCTGTGAGAGTTCTGAGAGCGTTTCCCAGTGATTGTCCTCACTAGAATCCGACCCAGGATCATGCCAGCTAATGGGAAAAGACAGACTAGTCAGTACATTGTGGGAAGGACTCGCATTACAATGAGCCTAATAACAATTCACTAGAGGGGATTCTGAGGGACACAACCTATCAGTATCTAACCAATAAGACTATCAGACATATGAGCAAAATTAGGCCACCATTCCATCATGGCTGATTTATTATCCCTCTCAACCCCATTTTTCAGCCTTCTCCCAGTGACCTTTAACACCCTTATTAATCAAGAACCTGTTAACCTCCAGTTTAAATATATCAAATGGCTTGGCCTTCACAGCCATCTGTGGCAATGAATTCCACAGATTCACCACCCTCTGGCTAAAGAAATTCCTCCTCAACTTTGTCCTAAATGGACATCTCTTGATTCTGTGCCATTCCTCAGAAAAGTAAGGACTGATTAGAGACAGTCAGCATGGCTTTGTGTGTGGGAAATCGTGTCTCATAAATTTGTCTGAATTTTGTGAAGAGTTATTGAAGAAGGTTATTGATGACCAGATAATCAATGTTATCTGCATGGACCAGCAAGGCCTCATGTGGTAGGCTAGTCTACAAGGTTACATGATAGAGGATCTAGGTTGAGCTGGCCAATTCAAGGCTTGGTGGAAGGAGATTTAGGATGATAGTGGAAGGTTGGATTGGGGATTCAGATTGGAGTGGTGTACCACAGGGATCGGTGCTGGGTCCACTTTTGTTTGTCACCGATTTGCATGAGAATATAGCGAACATGGTGATAAGTTTGTAGATGACGCCAAGGTTGTTGGCAGAGAAGACAGTGAAAAAGGTTACAGACATAGATAATATAGCACAGTATGGAACCTTTGGTCTGTGATGTTATACTGACCTATATAAACCTACTCCATGATCAAACTAACCCTTCCCTTCCTTCCTCTGGCCTGTATTCACTAGAATTCAGAAGAATGAGGGTGACCTCATTGAAACCTATTGAATGGAGAAAGGCCTTGATAGAGTGGATGTGGACAGAATGTTTCTTGTGGTGGGAGAGTCTGGAACAAGAGGACACAGCCTTGGAATAGAGGGGCATCCTTTTAAAACAGAGATGAGGTGAATTTCTTTATCCAGAGAGTGGTGAATCTGTGGAATTTGTTGCCACAGGCAACTGCAGAAGCCAAGTCTTTATGTATATTTATGGCAGAGGTTGATAGATTCTTGATTGGTTAGGACATGAAGGGATATGGGGATAAGGTTGGAGACTGGGGCTGAGAGGAAAATTGGATTGGCTATGATGAAATGGCAGAGCAGACTCAATTGGTGAAATGGCCTAATTCTGCTCCTACATCTCATGGTTTTCCACACAGCTCTTAACGTTCCATTTTTCTTCTATCCATGTGTCTATGTAAGAGTCTCATAAACATCCCTATTGTCTACCCCTCTCCCCCCGCCCCCAGCATGTTCCAGGCATCTACCACACTCTCTCTGAACTACCTCTGACATCTCCCCTAAACTTCCACGCATCTTAAACTTGTGTCCTCTAGTACTGGCTGGTGGAAAAACAGACTGGCTGTCCACTCTTTCTATGCTTCTCATTGTCTTATACATCTCTGTGAAGTTGTCTCTCATCCTTGTCGCTTGAAAGAGAAAATCTTTGAAATGGGGTCCAGATGAACTGGGAAAGTGGGCCAAGCAATGGCGTCTACTGTTGTGTATTTAATATCTCAGTAATATTGTAAATATATTGATTGATTAATTGTAACCCTCTAACGGTAGGCTGAAAATGAGTTAACTATTACTGTGATAGAAACTAACAGCAACATAACTCTACAATACATGGGAATAATGATGAAAAGACCATTTCCAATAAATAGACAGGTCTAGGGTGGATATAATTTGGGTAAACACAAAAACATAAAGGTTTGAATGTTCCTTTAAGGGAAAATAAGACTATGGCTTGTATAAAAACTGACCAACCCATGCAAATTTACCATTTGCCAGAAAAAAATTATTTAGCTCAAATCAGTATAAACAGATTAAAATTGTACCGGCAAAATATTTCAAATAACAAACAACATAGAGAAAAGGTCAGTCAGTCTAAATCGTGCACATAAACATTGGAGCTCATTTTTGCATAATCAATCCACTTTGCTTCACTTTATTTACTCATGGTACCGAAACAGTTCTGCGCTGAAAAACCAGTCCAAGCGATTCGTAAATAAATATCCACACAACGTCCAACTAAAAAAGGCGTCAAACTTTCTCCAATGTCATGTGCTAGCTGACTAAAAGTTATCTGCACATTCTCCGTGAGACCAGAGTCTGCATGAGGATTTCCTGACATCAGTATCTGTCCTTCCAAGTGGGTTTTGTGAGTGTGTCACCATGTTCTTCTGCTATGTTTGTTCTCCATTTCCATTTTCCTTCTTTCTTCTCCTTCCATCCGGCTCACTCGAGAAACATGGCTACTCTGTCCTTTTCTTGTGCTCTCTTGAAAAAATGTTAACAAGACAAATCCTATTGGCTAATTCAACAACCCTAACATCTCTGTATTTAGCACATCATTCTCCATAACTTCTGCCATGCACAACGGGATCTTGCCACTAAGCACATCTTTCCTTCGCCCCACTCTCCACATTCTGCAGGGTTTACTCTCTATGTGACGCCCTTGTCACTTGTCCCTGCCCAGTGATCCTGGCACTTTTCCCTGCATGAAAGACGAGTGCTACGCTTGCTCTTTCACCTTGTCCCTCACCACTATTCATGGGCCCAAACAATCATTCAGCTGAGGTGACACTTCATGTGCAAGTCTGTTGGGGCCCTCCCCCTTCGTTTACCATTCCCCAAAGTGGCTTCCCTCTTACCCCTTCTCACCCACCTATCACCTCCCCCTAGATGCCCCCTGCTCTTTCCCTTTCTCCTATAGTCTGCTCTCCTCTCCTATAACATTCCTTCTTCACCAGCCCTTAATTTCTTATTTATATCTAATGTCTCATCTATCACCACCCAGCTTCTCACTTCACCACCCTCTCCTTATCTTCACCTGCCAAATTATCCTCCTTCCTCTCCCTCCATCTTCTTATTTTGGTTTCTTCCCCCTTACGTTTCAGTCCTTATGAAGGGGCTTGACTGAAATGTCGACTATATTCATTTCTGTACATGCTGCCTGGCCTGCTGAGCTCCTGCAGCATTTTCTGTGTGTTGCTCCAGGTTTCCAGCATCTGCAGAACCTCTTGTGTTTCTGATTCGCTGTTTCCTGGTAATTTCCCTTCCAGAGGTGGAGTTTGGCTTCAAAACTAGCCAAAGGCGCGCTGCTTGCTTCAGTAGCTGGCTTCCCTTAATGGAAGAGTTCCTCTCCTGAAGAAGAAATGACAGGTTAATTGCTTACAGTCTTTGTAGTTCCTAACTGGTTCATCATTTTGTTCCTATTTGTTCATTCCTCATCTGTTGGGGCGTAGTAGTGTAGTGAGGATGGCTCCAGCAGCAGAGTTTGTACTTTGTGTGGGCTGTGGGAAGTCTGGGAGACCTCTGGTCTCCTGGATAAACACATCTGCACCAGATGCACAGAACTGACTTACAGTTGGAAGGTGTTGGATCGTTGTGCGTAGAGCTAGGGAACTGAGAGCGTTAAAAGACCCTGATGCGAGTTGTATACTGACCCCAAACAGTAATAAGTATGTAGAAAATGCATACCAAAAGGGAAGTGTTACAATAGTTATGGGGCTTTTCAATATGCAGGTAGATTGGGAAAATCAGGTTGGTGCTGGATTCCAAAAGGGGGAATTTCTAGAATGCCTAAGAGATGGCTTTTTAGAGTAGCTCGTGATTGAGCCTCCTGGGGGATCAGCTATTCTGGATTGGGTGTTGTGCAATGAACCAGAATTGATTCGAGAGCTGAAGGTAAAAGAACCCTGAGGGGCAAGGGATCACAATATGATCGAATTCACCCTGAAAATTGAGAACGATAAGCTAAAGTCAGATGTATCAGTATTACAGAGGTGTAAAGGGAATTCCAGAGGCTTGAGAAAGGAGCTGGCCAGAATTGATTGGAAAAGAACACTGGCAGGGAGGAAGTCAAAGCTTCAACGGCTGGAATTTCTGGAAGCACTTTGTAAGGCACAGGATATATACATCCCAAAGAGGAAGAAGTATTCTAAAGGCAAAATGATACAACCGTGCCTAACAAGAGAAGTCAAAGCCCACACAAAGGCCAAAGTGAGGGCCTATAATAAAGCAAAAATTACTGGGAAGTTAGAGGATTGGGAAACTTTTAAGAACTAACAGAAGAGAACAAAAAAGTCATTAAGATGGAAAAGATGGAATACAAAAGTAAGCTAGCCAATAATATAAAGACGATACCAAAAATCTCTTCAATATGTAAAGTGTAAAAGAAAGGCAAGAGTGTATTTTGGACTACTGGAAAATTATGCTGAGAGGTAGTAATGGAGGGGCAAGGAAATGGCAGATGAACTGAATAAGTAGTTTGTGTCAGCCTTCACTGTGGAAGACACTAGGAGTATGGTGGAAATTCCAGGACTCGGGTCATGATGTGTGTGAAATTATCATTACTAAAGAGAAGGGTCTTGGGAACCTTAAAGGTCTGAGGGTAGATAAGTCGCCTGGAGCAGATGGGGTACACCCCAAGGTTCTAAAAGAAGTAGCTGAAGACTTTGTTGAGGCACTAGTAATGATCTTTCAACCATCACTAGATTCTGGAATGGTTCGGGGAAACTGGAAAATGTCACTCTACTCTTCAAAAAGGGAGAGTGGCAGAAGAAAGGAAACTATAGACCATTAGTCTGACCTCAGTGGTTGGAAAGATGTTGGAGTCGATTATTAGTGATGAGGTCTCAGGGTACTTGGAGGCACATGATAAAGTAGACCGTAGTCAGCTTGGTTTCCTCAAGGGAAAACTGTGCCTGACAAATAGCGAAGGAGAATTAGTGAAGGGAGTCTTTTCTGGTTGGCTTCGGGTGACTAGTGTTCCATAGGAGTCTGTGTTGGGACCACTTCTTTTTTATGTCAAATGTCAATGACTTGGATGACAGAGTTGATGGCTTTGTTGCAAAGTTTGTGGACAATACATGGATAGGTAGAGGGCCAGGTAGTTTTGAGGAAATCGAGAAGCTACAAAAGGCCTTAGACAGTTAAAGAGAATGGGCGAAGAAGTCGTAGATGAAATACAGTGTCAGGAAGTGTATGGCCATGCACTTTCGTAGAAGAAATGAAAGGATTGACTGTCTTCTAAATGGAGAGAAAATACAAAAACTGAGGCGCAAAGGGACTTGAGAGTCCTTGTGCAGGATTTCCTAACCTGTTATTCTGCAGGTTGAGTCAGTGGTGAGGAAGGCAAATGTGATTCATTTAGAGAGAACTAGAATATAAAAGCAAGGATGTAATGTTGAAGCTTTATAAGGTACTGGTGAGGCCTCACTTGGAGTGTTGTGAGCAGCTTTGGGCCCCTTACCTTAGAAAGATATGCTGACACTGGTGACGGGTTCAAAGGAGGTTGACGAAAATGAATGCAGGATAGAATGGCTTGTCATATGAATGGCGTTTGATGTCTCTGGGCCTGTATTCACTGGAATTCAGAAGAATGAGGTGTGACCTCACTGAAACCTATCGAATATTGAAACACCCTGATGGAGTAGATGTGGAGTGGATGTTTCCTGTCTTGGGAGAGTAAAGGACTGGAGGATACAGCTTCAGAATGGAAGGGTGTCCTTTTAAAGCAGAGATGAGGAGTAATTTCTTTAGCTGGAGGTAAGTGACTCTGTGGAATTCATTGCCAAGGCAGCTGTGGAGGCCAAGTCAATGAGTATGCTGTGCCCTTCAATTATGGCTGATCCTTTTTTCCCCTCCTCAGCCTTCTTTTCATAACTTTTGTGGCTAGGCCAATGAAGAACCTATCAAGCTCTGCCTTAAGTACACCCAACGACCTGACCACCACAGCTGCCTGTGGCAACAAATTCCACAAATTCACTACCCTCTGGCTAAAGAAATTTCTCTGCATCTCTGTCTTAAATGGACAGAGCCTATCCTGAGGCTGTGCCTTTTTGTTTTAGACTCCCTCACCATGGGAAACATCCTTTCCACATCTATTCTGTGTAGGCCTTTAAACATTCAAAATATTTCAATGAGATTTCCCCCCCCCCCCATCCTTCTAAATTCCAGAGAGTACAGGCCCAGAGCTATCAAACATTCCTCATATGATAACCCTTTCATCCCTGCAATCATCCTTATAAACCTCCTCTGAAGCCTCTCCAATGCCAGCACATCTTTTGTTAGATATGGAAAAAAAGCGGTCCCAACACTGACTCCTGTGGAACACCACTAGTCACTGGCAGCCAACCAGAAAAGGATCCTTTTATTCCCACTCGCTGCCTCCTACAAATCAGCCAATGCTCTAATCAGACTAGTAACTTTCCTGTAATACCATGAGTTCTTAACTTGGTAAGCAGCCTCATGTGTGGCACTTTGTCAAAGGCCTTCTGAAAATCCGAATATACAGCATCCACTGCATCCCCCTTATCTATCCTGCTTGTAATCTCCTCATATTTAAGGTAGAGGTTGTTAGATCCTTGATTGGTCAGGGCATGAAGGGATATGAGAAGGCAGGAGATTGGGGCGAGGAGGGAAAGTGCACTTAAACTGGAGAGGTCAGCGTGAGTCACCCATATAGGTGGGTTTGGTCACACGCACAATGGACCACGTGAGGACAGCATATTTCCTTCCCAGAAAGACATCAGAAGATTCTTTACAACACAGTAGTCTGATGATTAGTTTTATTATAACTGGCTTTGGCAGACTTTCTAGTTTAATGTAAATTCTCTGGCTGGCAGTTTTGGAGGAAAGGTTTGAGTTTGCGTCTCTTTTGATCGGTGGTTCAGATGTCTGGTGTCCAGGTGAGCCACTGGACAACCGTTACCTTGCCCGTGAACAAAACGTGCACAGGGAGCTTTCTGTTGACCATATCTCCAGAGGGCTGTTTGATGATGATTGTAACTTATCTCATCTCAAGGCAGGGCTCTCTGTATCACAGAATGTTTGTTTAATTTTACCCAGGGGCTGTTGGGAACCCACTGCCAGGAGTGGAGGTGCGAATTGCAATAGAAAACGCCACAAGGAACCACTCTTCTTACACTGTCATTGCTGAGGGTGACAATACAGGCACTAAGGTAAGGAAGGTAACGGTATGGTCGTATGGAGAGAGAACAGGTATGTGAATAATGGGGCTGCGTACCGGCACTGCAGAAAAGGGCACTGTTAGGTAAAGAGCCAGTGTGCATGGTTTATAAGGAGTCGTCTGCATGAAGGGACAGTGTACAGGGTGTGTGTTCTGCAGAGAAGTCTGCTCCCAAAGGATAGGTTGAGTGAGCTAGGGATTTTCTCTTTGGAGGTTAAGGAGGATAAGAGGTGAGTTGATAGAGGTGTACAAGATAATAAGAGGCATGGATTGAGTGGACAGGAAGAGACTTCTCCTCAGGACAAAAATGGCCAATACAAGGGGGCATAATTTTAAGGTGATTGGGGGTGGGGGGTTGTCAGAGAGAGGTGGTTTTACACACAGAGTGGTGGGTGCGTGGAATATACTAGCGGGGGGTGGTGGTAGAGGCAAATACATTTGGGCCATTTCAGAGACTTTTAGATATTTCACATGGATGATAAAACAATGCACGTCTATGTATGAGGGGAGGGTTAGATTGATCTAGGAGTAGGTTAAAAGAGCAACACAACATCGTGGGCCGAAGGGCCTGTACTATACTGGTGTATCTTCAGGTTTTGAGTTTGTAAGAAGAGGCAAGTTATTGTACAGGATCAGAAACATAGAAAATCTACAGCACAATACAGGCCCTTCAGCACACAAAGCTGTGCCAAACATGTCCTTACCTTAGAACTCCCTAGGCTTACCCATAGCCCTCTATCTTTCTAAGCTCCATGTACCTATCCAGGAGACTCTTAAAAGATCCTATTGTTTCCACCGCCGCTGGCAGCCCATTCCACACACTCACCACTCTCTGTGTAAAAAACTTACCCCTGACATCTACTCTGTACCTACTGCCAAGCACCTTAAAACTATGCCCTCTCGATCTAGCCATTTCAGCCCTGGGGAAAAGTCTCTGACTATCCACACAATCAATGCCTCTCATTATCTTGTACACCTCTATCAGCTCACCTCTCAATGTCCATCACTCCAAGGAGAAAAGGCCAAGTTCATTCAACCTATGCTCATAAGGCATGCTCCCCAATCCAGGCAACATCCTTGTGAATCACCTCCACACCTTTTCTATTCCACGTCTTTCCTATAGTGAGGCGACCAGAATTGAGCACAGTGCTCCAAGTGGGGTCTGACCAGGGTCCTATATAGATGCAATATTACCTCTCGGCTCTTAAACTCAATCCCACGATTGATGAAGGCTAATGCATCGTATGCCTTCTTAACCACAGAGTCAACCTGCGTAGCAGCTTTGAGTGTCCTATGGACTCAGACCCATAGATCCCTCTGATCCTCCACACTGCCAAGAGTCTTACCATTAATACTATATTCTGTCATCATATTTGACCTACCAAAATGAACCACTTCACACTTATCTGGGTTGAACTCCATCTGCCACTTCTCAGCCCAGTTTTGCATCCTATCGATGTCTCGCTGTAACCCCTGACAGCCCTCCACACTATACACAACACCTCCAACCTTTGTGTCATCAGCAAATTTACTAACCCATCCCTCATCCAGGTCATTTATAAAAATCAGAAAGAGTAGGGGTCCCAGAACAGATCCCTGAGGCACTCCACTGGTCACTGACCTCTATGCAGAATATGACCTGTCTACAACCACTCTTTGCCTTCTGTGGGCAAGCCAGTTCTGGATCCACAGAGCAATGTTCCCTTGGATCCCATGCCTCCTTACTCCTCAATAAGCCTTGCATGGGGTACCTTTTCAAATGCCTTGCTGAAATCCATATACACTACATCTACACACATCAAAGTTGCTGGTGGACACAGCAGGCCAGGCAGCATCTCTAGGAAGAGGTACAGTCGACATTTCGGGCCGAGACCCTTCGTCAGGACTAACTGAAAGAAGAGCTAGTAAGAGATTTGAAAGTGGGAGGGAGAGGGGGAAATCCAAAATGCCAGCATGGATTTCCGATCATTTCGGATCTCCCCCTCTCCCTTTCAAATCTCTTACTAGCTCTTCTTTCAATTAGTCCTGACGAAGGGTCTCGGCCTGAAACGTCGACTGTACCTCTTCCTAGAGATGCTGCCTGGCCTGCTGCGTTCACCAGCAACTTTGATGTGTGTTGCTTGAATTTCCAGCATCTGCGGAATTCCTGTTGTCTACACTACATCTACTGCTCTTCCTTCATCAACGTGTTTGGTCACATCCACAGAAAGTTCAATCAGGCTCGTAAGGCACGACCTGCCCTTGACAAAGCCATGCTGACTATTCCGAATCATACAATACCTCTCCAAATGTTCATAAATCCTGCCTCTGAGGATCTTCTCCATCAAATTACCAGTCACTGAGGTAAGACTCACTGGTCTTTAATTTCCTGGGCTCTCTCTACTCCCTTTCTTGAATAAAGGAACAACATCCGCAACCCTCCAATACTCCGGAACCTCTCCCGTCCACATTGATGATGCAACGATCATCGCCAGAGGCTCAGCAATCTCCTCCCTCGCCTCCCACAGTAGCCTGAGGTACATCTCATCTGGTCCCAGCGACTTAACCAACTTGATGCTTTCCAAAATCTCCAGCACATCCTCTTTCTTAATATCTACATGCTCAAGCATGTAACAGAGATGCAGGGAAATTACTTTAGTCAGAGGGTGATAAATCTGTAGAATTTGTTACCACGAGCGGCTGTGGAGGCCAAGTTTTTGGGTGTATTTAAGGCAGAGATAGATAGGTTCTTGATTAGCCAGGATATCAAAGGCTATGGGGAGAAGACAGAGGAGTGGGATGACTGGAAGAATTGGATCAGCCCATGTTTGAATGGTGGAGCAGACTTGATGGGCCAAATGGCCTACTTCTGCTCCTCTATCTTATGGTCTTATTTCAATGTGTTCATGTCTCATTTTATTGGGAATTTTGTGCATTTCAATGTGATCATGTCTCATTCTGTTGGGAATTTTGTGCCTTTCAGTGTGATCATCTCTCATTCTGTTTAACCACAGATAGTACAGACCTAGTCTGTTTAATCTCTTGCCATATGATAAAACCATCATCCTGGGAATCAGTCCATCACCCTGGTGATCAAGGACCTCTCTCGCACAGTCTGGGATTCTGTTGTGGAGTGGGTTTAAGTCACGTGGTGTAGACAAGATTGATTGAACTGTATACCTTCACCTTCTTGCACTTCCAAACTCAGCATTCAACTCTGGCAGTTTTGAGTTGACACAGTTTTGTTTTCACAGGTGGAACCTGGATTTGAAGGTGGGGATGGAGAGCTGCTGGTTAAAGGAACATCACTATTCCGAGAATATTGGAACAAGACAAAAGAAACCGCAGAATCATTTACATCAGACGGCTGGTTCAAGACAGGTTTTGTAGAGACTTATCTTTACAACTCAGTCCTTCCATTGAATAATCCCCTGAGGATTCAGAACGTGTAACTAACAGAACACTGGATAGTTTGCACTCAGAGTATGTGTGTAGTTCTGGTCGCCAGGAAGGATGTGGTTGTGCTGTCGAGAATGCTGAGCAGGCTCATCACAACATTACTGGGTTGGAGGAATTTGAATCAGAATCAGGTTTAATATCACTGCATTGTGCCATGAATGTTGTTTTGCAGCAGGAGTACATTCTTTTACATGCAATATGTATGTAAAGAATAAATTAAATATGTAGTGTAAGAAGCGAGCGAAACGAACAGTGAGGTAGTGCTCATGGGTTCATTGTCCATTCAGAAATCTGATGGTGGAGGGGAAGTTGCTGTTGCTGAACCACTCAGTGTGTGTCTTCAGGCTCCTGTACCTGCTCCCTAAATCAGAACGTGGACCATAGAGCAGTACAGCGTTGAACAGGCTATTTGGCTCATGATGTTGTGCCAGTCTCGATGCCAATTTAAACTAAATGTCCTCCTGTGTATCACCTGTATCCCCCATTCTCTTCATACTTATGTGTCTGTCTAAAGCCTCAAATTTAGATTCCAGTTCTGTGGAAACAGATACTTGCAGACACTTACAGGAGTTAGCACAGAAAAACAACCACCACCAAGACGACGCCAGTGAACCATGGCAACCTTCTGTGGAATACATGCAGTGCTTTTAAATATGCTGTACCTCTTTTGAATTACTCTCACTGCAATACACTGCAATTACTCTCACTACATGTAATTTCCCATACTTTTATATCAACTTAATGATCTACAGATTTCACGATCGTCTTAAGAACTTGTCCGACTTAACTCTCAACCAGGCAGGTACGGCACCTTTAAGCGGGCAAAGGTTCATTACTGTGGCCAAAGTGAGGCAGGATCGAAAGAAGATTCAGAAAGTTGTAAAATTAGTCATGGTGCTAGCCTCCATAAGTATCCAAGACATCTTCAAGAAGTGGTGCCTCAGAAAGGCACCATCCATTATTAAGGAGCCCCATCACCCAGGACATGCCCTCTTATTGTTACCGTCAGGAAGGAAATACAGAAGCCTTAAGATGCACACTCAGCGATTCAGAAACAGCTTCCTCCCCTCTGTCATTCAATTTCTAAATGGGCATTGAACTCATGAACACCATATCACTTTTTTATTATTATTTCTGCTTTTGCGGTATTATTTTTAATTTAACTATTTAATAATCATATATACTTACTGTAATTCATTTTTTCTATATTTATCATGTATTACATTGTACTGCTGCTGCTAAGTTAACAAATTTCAAGATGTATGCAGGTGATATTAAATCTGATTCTGATTCTGAAAAGGTGGGGGCTCCAAGCCAGGCTGAAATGCGGATGGATGAGATCCCCTCTACCCAGCATCTAATTAGCAAATGTGCAGTCACTGGAGAAAAAATGTGCAGTCATGGCAAGATTGCTATATCGAAGGGAAATGAGAAATTGTGATGTTCTGAGTTTTACTGAGACGTGGTTTACTTAGAGTATGCCAGATCCGGCAATCAGACCTGAAGGCTTCTCGATACACAGGGTGGATAGAACTGCTGATTCAGAAAAGGCAAAAGGTGGAAATGTGTGTTTCATGATAAAGTCTTTCTGGTGCTCCAATGTAAAATTGCAATAGAGGGAATTTGGTGAATATCTACGAGATGGCTTTTTAGAGCAGATTGTGCTTGAGCCTATGAGGGGAAAGGCTAGCAACGCACACAATTCTGGAGGAACTCAGCAGGCCGAGCAGCATCTATGGAAAAGAGTACTGTTTGCGTTTTGGGCTGAGACCCTATCTTAGATTGGGTGTTGCGTAATAACACAGATCTTATTAGGGAGCTTAACATAAAAGAACCCTGAGGAGGCAGTGATCATAATATGATTGAATTTGTATTGCAATTTGAGAGGGAGAAGCATAAGTCACTTGTAACAGTATCACAATGGAATAAAGAGAATTACAGAGACATGAGAGAGAAGCTGTCCAGGTGGATTGGAGGAGGATATTGGCAGGGATGACAGCAGAGCAGAGGTGGCTGAAGTTTCTGGGAACAGTTTACAAGGCTCAGGATAGATATGCCCCACAGGAGAAGTTGTTCTCAAATGGCAAGGGTAGGCAACTGTGACTGACAAGGGAAGTTAAGGACTGCATAAAAGGTAGCAAAAGTGAGTGGAAAGTTGGATGATTGGGAAGCTTTTAAAATTCAACAAAAGGCAACTAGAAAAGCTGTAAGAAGGGAAAAGATGAGATATGTGGGCAAACTAGCCAATAATATAAAGCAGAATACCAAAAGTTTTTCAGATATATAAAGAGTAAAAGTGAAATAAGAGTTGAGATTGGACCACTGGAAAATGATGCTGGTGAGGTAGTAATGGGGGACAAAGGAATGGTGGATGAATTTAATGAGTACTTGGCATCAATCTTCACTGTGGAAAACACTAGCAGTGTGCCAAAGGTCAGTGAATGTCATGGAGTAGGACAGAGTACCATTGCTATTACAAAGGATAAAGTGCCAGGCAAACTGAAAGGTGGATGTCACCTGGACCAGATGGACTACATCCCAGAGTCCTGAGAGAGGTTGCTGAAGAGATAATGGATGAATTGGTTATGGTCTTCAAGAATCCCTTGACTCTGGCATGGTCCCAGAGGACTGGAAAAGTTACTCCACTCTTTAAGAAGGTAAGAAGGCATAAGAGAGAAAATTATAGGCCAGTTAGCCTAACCTCAGTGGTTGAGGAAGTGTTGGAGTCGATTATTATTAACAGTGAGGTTTCAGGGTACCTGGAGACTAATGATAAAATAAGTCAAAGTCAGCATGGCTTCTATGAAGGGAAATCGCACCTGACAAAACTGTTAGAGTTCTTTGAGGAAGTAATAAGCAGGATGGACAAAGGGGAGGCAATGTATGTAATTTACTTGGATTTTCAAAAGGCATTTGATAAGGTGCCACGCATGAGGCTGCTTAACAAGGTAAAATCCTATGGCGTTACAAGAAGGATACTGGCATGGATAGCGGAATGGCTGACAGGCAGGAGGCAGTGAGTAGGAATAAAGGGGACTTCTTCTGGTTTGCTGCCAGTGACTAATGGTCCTCATGAGTCAGTATTGGGACTGCTACTTTTCACATGTTTGTTAATAATTTAGATAATGGAATTGATGGCTTTGTGGCAAAGTTTGTGGATGTTTGTAAGCAAAGACATGAGGAGCTTTTCTAAGACACAAGCCGGGCTGCACTTTGATCATTGTCATCAGTTTAGGTCCCTATATCTCAGAAAGGATGTGTTGTCATTGGAGAGTCCAGAAGATGCTCACGAGGATGATTCCAGGAATGAAGGGGTTAATATATGAGAACCGTTTGGCAGCCTTGGGCCTGTACTCACTGGAATTTAGAAAAAATGCAGGGGGATCTCATTGAAACCTACCGAATGTTGACAGATTTAGATAGGGTGGATGTGGAGAGGATGTTTCCTATGGTGGGGGTGCCCAGAACTAGAGGGCACAGACTCAAGATTGAGGGACAACCTTTTAGAACAGAGGTAAAGAGGAATTTTTTTTAGCCAGAGAATAGTGAACCTGTGGAATGTTCTGCCACAGACTGTGATGGAGGCCAGGTCCATTGGTATATTCAAAGTGGAAGTTGATCATTTCCTGATTGGTTAGGGCATTAAAGGGTATGGTGAGAAGGCAGGTGTTTGGTAATCGAGTGGGATCTGGGATCAGTCATGACAGAATGGCAGAGCACCTTCGACCGGCAGAATGGCCTAGTTCTGCTCCTATAGTCTTATGGTCTTGTGGCTGTTTTGTCATACTTGTGTTTCCCCAACTTTCAACAACAATCGATCAAATGTCATCTATTCTATTTACCAAGAGGGTTCGCCAACGTGATCTTGACCGCAGTTTACTTTTCACCATTGGGCGACTGTAATCAGGCGTTTGTGGTTCTGCATGACGCTGTCTCCAAAGAAGAAACAGTACATCACAAAGCATTTCAAATCATAGTTAGGGACTTCAATCCAGGCTTATCTGAAGAAATCCCTGCTCAATTACCATCAACATATAACCTGTAGCATCAGATGTCCCCACATACTAGACCACAGCTATTCCAAGATGAGGAATGCTGACTGTTCCAGGCCCAGACAGCACTTTGGCTGTCCTTCTTCTACCTGCAGACAAGCAAAAAGCAAAGCTCCAGAGATTAGGACAACAAAGAGGTGGTTGCAGAAGGCAGAGGAGTGGCTACAGGATGGCTTCAAGTTGGTAGACAGAGCCGTCTGTAGATTTGAATGAATATACCACAGTTGTCACAGACTTTGTAAAAAGTTGTAGACACATGTGCCCTCACTAAATCATTCAGAAGTATTCCCCAGCCAGAATCCCTGGATGAACCATGAGATCTGCAACATGCTGAGAGCCAGATCAGAGGCATTCAAGTCTGGTGACCAAGAAAGCTACAAGAGGTCCAGGCACGATCTCCGGAAAGCCATTACACAGGCAAAGTGGCAATTCCGGACTAAACTTGAATCAATGAAGGGTACGCCTGTGGCAGGAGTTGAATGCTATCACTTCTTGTATAGTGAAATTAAGTGATATACGTGACAACAGGGCTTTGCTTCCTGATGAGCTCAATGTCTTCTATGCTAACTTTGTCCATCAAAACATGGAGGAACCATCACAAACTCCCACAGCCACTGCTGATGCTGTAATTTCAGTCCCTGAGGCCAACATGAGAGCATCCTTCGGGAGGGTGAACCCACAGAAAGCATCAGGCACAGACAGGGTAGCTGGCCAAGAACTAAGGACCCGTGCTGATCACCTGGTTGCAGTGTTCAGTAAGATCTTGAACCTCTTGCTTCATCAGTCTGAGGTCCCACCTGTTTCAAGCAGGCTTCAATTATTGTGGTGCCTAAGAATATGGTAACCTGCCTCAGTGACTATTGTTCAATAGCACTTAGAATCAAAGGTTCATTTATTATCAAAGTATACAACTCTAAAATTATCCTTCTCCAGTTAGTCATGAAACCAAGAAAGAAAAGAACGGCAGCATGGTCACCAACCCACAAATCCTTCCTCCCCACATGAAAACTGAACAGGCACAAAACCCCCTCTCCCATACACAAAAACACAAGAAAGATGGGGCAAAAACAAAGGAATATAAAAAATATAAGACTGAGCTGAAGGCTTTAGTCCAGGTTCATATCCAAAATACAGAAAACCTGGGTGATGTTCTCCGGACACAGCGGCAGCCTTTTCCCCTTCCGGCAGCAGCGTGATCTCAACAGTGATAAAAATAGGCAGGCAGCCGATGCCTGCGTAAGACCATAAATCATAGGAGCAGAATTAGGCTATTCAGCCTATTGAGTCTGGTCCGCCATTCCATCATGGTTAATCCTGGATCCCATTCAACCTCATACACCTGCCTTCTCCCCATATCCTTTGATGCCCTGATCGATAAGGAACTATCAACCTCCACCTTAAGTATACCCACGGACTTGGCCACCACTGCAGCTTCTGTTCTAAAGGGTCGCCCCTCAATCCTGAGGCGGTGCCCTCTAGTTCTGGATACCCTCACCATAGGAAACATCCTCTCCACATCCACCCTGTGAGAGCATCACATTCTTTCACCATTCAGTAGGTTTCAATGAGATCCCCCCACATTCTTCTAAATTCCAGTGAATTCAGCTCCAAAGCTGCCAGACACCCCTTCATTTTCAGAGTCATCCTTGTGAACCTCCTCTGGACTCTCTCCAATGCCAACACATCCTTTCTGAGATATGGAGTCCAAAACTGCTGACAATACTCCAAGTGTGGCCTGATTAGTGTCTTATAAAGCCTCAGCTTTATCTCCTTGTTTTTATATTCCATTCCCCTTGAAATAAATACCAACATTGAATTTGCCTTCTTTACCACAGATTCAAGCTGTAAATAAGCCTTCTGGGAGTCTTGCACAAGGACTCCTAAGTCTCTCTCTACAATGCATTGATAGTAATGAAGTGTTTTGAGAGGTTGGTGATGAAATATATCAACTCCTGCCTGAGAGGTAACTTGGATCCACATCAAATTTTCCCACCAGAGCAACAGGCTCACAACAGATGCCATTTCATTGCCTCTTCACTCAACTATGGAACACGTGGATAGCAAAGATGCATACATCAGGATGCTCTTTATCCACCACAGCTCGCCATTCAATACCATCATCCCCTCAAAACTAATCAATAAGGTTCAAGACTTGGCCTCTATACCTCCTTGTGCAATTTAGAAACACAGAAAACCTACAACACAGTACAGGCCCTTCGGCTCACAAAGCTGTGTCGAACAGGTTCTTACCTTAGAAATTACCTAAGCTTACCCATAGCCCTCTATTTTTCTGAGCTCCATGTACCTGTCCAGGAGTCTCTTACCGCTGACATCTCCTCTGTACCTACTACCAAGCACCTTAAAACTGTGCCCTCTTGTGCTAGTCATTCCAACCCTGGGAAAAAGCCTCTGACTATCCACACGATCAATCCAAATCACACAGTCCAACCTGGGCTGGACTGGAACCAATGTCCCTGGGGGAGCATTTGCGACTGTTGTTCAGGAGGATTTAAACTAATGTGGCAGGGGGATGGGAACAAGTGCAGAGAGACAGAGGGGTGTAAAATGAGGATAGAAGCAAAAAGTAGTAAGGTGAAAAGTAAAAGTGGCAGGCAGGCAAATCCAGGGCAAAAATCAAAAAGGGCCACTTTTCAACATAATTGTATAAAGGCTAAGAGTGTTGTAAAAGCAAGCCTGAAGGCTTTGTGTGTCCATGCAAGGAGCATTCGTAACAAGGTGGATGAATTGAATGTGTAGATAGTTATTAATGAATATGATATAGTTGGGATCACAGAGACATGGCTCCAGGGTGACCAAGGATGGGAGCTCAACATTCAGGGATATTCAATATTCAGGAGGGATAGACATGAAAGAAAAGGAGGTGGGGTAGCATTGCTGGTTAGAGAGGAGATTAACACAATAGAAAGGATGGACATTAGCTGAGAGGATGTGGAATTGATATGGGTAGAGCTGCATAACACTAAGGGGCAGAAAACACTGGTGGGAGTTGTGTACAGGCCACCTAACAATAGTAGTGAGGTTGTGGATGGCATTAAACAGGAAATTAGAAATGTGTGCAATAAAGAAACAGCAGTTATAATGGGTGACTTCAATCTACATATAGATTGGGTGAACCAAATTGGTAAGGGTGCTGAGGAAGAGGATTTCTTGGAATGTATGCGGGATGGTTTTTTGAACCAACGTGTCGAGGAACCAACTAGAGAGCAGGCTATTCTAGACTGGGTATTGAGCAATGAGGAAGGGTTAGTTAGCAATCTTGTTGTGCGAGGCCCCTTGGGTAAGGGTGACCATAATATGGTGGAATTCTTCATTAAGCTGGAGAGTAACATAGTTAATTCAGAAACAAAGGTTCTGAACTTAAAGAAGGGTAACTTTGAAGGTATGAGACGTGAATTAGCTAAGATAGACTGGCAAATGACACTTAAAGGGTTGACAGTGGATATGCAATGGCAAGCATTTAAAGATCGCATGGATGAACTACAACAATGGTTCATCCCAGTTTGGCAAAAGAATAAACCAGGGAAGGTAGTGCACCCGTGGCTGACAAGGGAAATTAAGGATAGTATATTAATGACTTAGACGACAGAATTAAATGCAGCATCTCCAAGCTTGCGGATGACAGGAAGCTGGGCGGCAGTGTTAGCTGTGAGGAGGATGCTAAGAGGATGCAGGGTGACTTGAATAGGTTAGGTGAGTGGGCAAATTCATGGCAGATGCAATTTAATGCGGATAAATGTGAGGTTATCCACTTTGGTGGCAAGAACAGGAAAACAGATTATTATCTGAATGGTGACCGATTAAGAAAAGGGGAGGTGCAATGAGACCTGGGTGTCTTTGTACACCAGTCATTGAAAGTGGGCATGCAGGTACAGCAGGCGGTGAAAAAGGCGAATGGTGTGCTGGCATTCATAGCAAGAGGATTCGAGTACAGGAGCAAGGAGGTACTACTGCAGTTGTACAAGGCCTTGGTGAGACCACACCTGGAGTATTGTGTGCCGTTTTGGTCCCCTAATCTGAGGAAAGACATTCTTGCCATAGAAGGAATACAAAGAAGGTTCACCAGATTGATTGATTCCTGGGATGGCAGGACTTTCATGTGAAGAAAGACTGGATCGACTAGGCTTATACTCACTGGAATTTAGAAGATTGAGGGGGGATCTCATTGAAACGTATAAAATTCTAAAGGGATTAGACAGGCTAGATGCAGGAAGATTGTTCCTGATGTTGGGGAAGTCCAGAACGAGGGGTCACAGTTTGAGGATAAAGGGGAAGCCTTTTAGGACCGAGATTA
The DNA here is from genome assembly GCF_030028105.1 of Mobula birostris. NCBI lineage: Eukaryota > Metazoa > Chordata > Chondrichthyes > Myliobatiformes > Myliobatidae > Mobula > Mobula birostris. The sequence continues at coordinate 84,891,215 of NC_092384.1, forward strand.
GGAAAAACTTCTTCACACGAGGAGTGGTGAATCTGTGGAATTCTCTGCCACAGGAAACAGTTGAGGCCAGTTCATTGGCTATATTAAAGAGGGAGTTAGATTTGGCCCTTGTGGCTAAAGGGATCAGGGGGTATGGAGAGAAGGTAGGTACAGGATTCTGAGTTGGATGATCAGCCTCTCTTTTGTTTTCACATTGGCTTTGACTTCCCTTGCCAACCACAGTTGTCCTTTTTTACCATTTAGTATCTCTTTGTTTTTGGAATACATCTGTCCTGCACCTTTCTCATTTTGCCCAGAAACTCACGCCATTGCTGCTTTGCTGTCATCCCTGCCAGCATCTCCTTCCAATTTACTTTGGCCAACTCCTCTCTCATACCGCTGTGATTTCCTTTACTCCACTGAAATACTGCTAAGTCAGACTTTACTTTCGCCCATCAAATTTCGTTAACTCAGTCATATTGTGATCATCAGCTCCTAAGGGGTCTTCTTCCTTTAGCTCCATAATCGTCTTTGGTTCGTTACATAAGACCCAATCCAGTACAGCTGATCCCTAAGCAGGCTCAATGCTCTAAAAAGCCATCTCGCAGGCATTCAACAAACTCACTCTCTTGAGATGGATTACCAACCTGATTTTCCCAATGGACGTGCATGTTAATATCACTCATGACTATCATAACACTGCCCTTTTGACACGCCTTTTCTATTTCCTGTTGTAATCTGTGGTCCACATCCCAGTTACTGTTGGGAGGCCTGTCTCACCAGGCCCTGTACAACTGCAGAAGGACTTCTTTGCTCCTATACTCAACTCCCCTTGCTATGAAGGCCAACATGCCATTAGCTTTCTTCACTGCCTGCTGTACCTGCATGCCTACTTTCAGTGACTGATGAACAAGAACACCTAGATCTCATTGTACTTCCCCTTTTCCTAACTTGACACCATTCAGATAGTAATCTGCCTTCCTGTTCTTGCCACCAAAGTGGATAACCTCACATTTATCCACATTAAACTGCATTTGCCATGCATCTGTCCACTCACCCAACCTGTCCAAGTCACCCTGCATTCTCATAACATCCTCCTCACACTTCACACTGCCACTCAGCTTTGTGTCATCTGCAAATTGGCTAATGTTACTTTTAATCCCTTCATAGAACATAGAATAGTACAGCACAGTACAGGCCCTTTGGCCCACAATGTTGTGCCGACCCTCAAACCCTGCCTCCCATATAAGCCCCCACCTTAAATTCCTCCATATACCTGTCTAGTAGTCTCTTAAACTTCACTAGTGTATCTGCCTCCACCACTGACTCAGGCAGTGCATTCCACGCACCAACCACTCTCTGAGTAAAAAACCTTCCTCTAATATCCCCCTTGTACTTCCCACCCCTTACCTTAAAGCCATGTCCTCTTGTATTGAGCAGTGGTGCCCTGGGGAAGAGGCACTGGCTATCCACTTTATCTATTCCTCTTAATATCTTGTACACCTCTATCATGTCTCCTCTCATCATCCTCCTCTCCAAAGAGTAAAGCCCTAGCTTCATCTAAATCATTAATGTATACTGTAAATAGCTGCGGTCCCAGCACCGAGCCTTGCGGTACCCCAATAGTCACTGCCTGCCATTCTGAAAAGGACCCATTAATCCCTACTCTTTGTTTCCCGTCTGCCAACCAATTTTCTATCCAGGTTAGTACCCTACCCCAATACCATTTGCTCTAATTTTGCACACTAACCTCCTATGTGGGACCTTATCAAAGGCTTTCTGAAAGTCCAGGTACACTACATCCACTGGCTTTCCCATATCCATTTTCACAGTTACATCCTCAAAAAATTCCACTGACTCGGACCTATCCTGCTACTGCTATCCAAATATACCACTATTTCATCTTTTATAATTGACTCCAGCATCTTTCCCACCACTGATGTCAGACTAACTGGTCTATAATTGCCTGTTTTTTCTCTCCCTCCTTTCTTAAAAACTGGGATAACATCAGGCCCTGGGGATTTATTCCCCACAGGGTCGGAGGGAGCACGTTGTCAGGCCTTGGGGATGTTGTCATGTACCCCGTGACGGGGATAAAGAACCAGCAGAAATAGGAACCACTTTGGAGTCTCGTATTGCTATAAACTAATATTTATTAGTAACTATGCAATACAGTAATATCAAAGTAAATAAATCACACAGGTTAGCAACGACTATATATAAAAGGGAGTGTGGAATATATATATATGTATGAAACCAGGCTTCTTTAGGAGTAAAAAGATACAGTCTTACGATGTTGAGTAAAGTTCAGTTCAGTTCAGTTCGTGGTATTTAGTTGAGTAGTGATGGGGAGAGAGAGAGAAAGAGAGAGAGATTTGAGTCTTCAGGTGAGCTGATGCTGTCAATCTTCTCGTCGTCCTCCGAAATCCTTTACAAGTCCCCGACTGTGACTTTAACCAGGGGGACCGATTTTCCTGTGGTGGAGCTATCACCCCGGCGAGGGTGGACACATAGACAACTCCCCACCAGTCAACCCCTTCTTCAACGGTGGAATTCCAATTTGGATCGATCCGCCTGATCAATCCTCCAAAAACCCACTTTCTCTGTGGGCACAACAGTGCTCATTCAGTGTCCAGATCATGTGTCGGAGGTCTGTATCATCTGACCTCCCATTGATTTCACCAGGCTGAGCATCACCTGTCACTCAAAGAGTCCCTCCCTCCTTTGTCTGTAAAGGAGTACACAAGCAGGCAACAAGTCCTTGAAAGTAACATCAACAACCTGCTGTCGGTCACCATAGCAACTTTCAAGCTGCTCGGTGCTGTCTCCAACTCCAAACTCCGTAAAAATCCAAAGTTACTTCCAATGCCTTAAAATGACAGTCCAACCGTTGATCTTTGTCTCTCTCTCTCTCTCCCTTTTCAAAAGCAATGTATCGGTGGTAAATAACTCTGTCTCTCTCTCCTTTCCAAACAAACCATCAATGATAAATGTCTCTCTCCAAGCAGTTAATACGGGTACTCCTGGATCCCCTCACAATGTATTCACTCTTATTTGTCTCAATGTGTTTTGTCCCTGTGATTGTTCAACAAGTTGCTGTAATAACCTCGAGCAATGTGGTGCACATGGGATCACTGAGCTCCCATGGAATTAACAGCAGCTCAGATATTGCTGATCGGGTCCAGGTCACTTTCTTACTCTCTTCCGTATTTGTTTGTGATGTTATAACTCAGACTTGTCTGCAGCTGAACAGGGTTCATTTACAATAACACACCCAGAGTGTGTTAAAAGCTAGCAGCCAGCTGTGCCTGGGGAAATATCATTTGTGTGCCTGTAGCTGCTCTCTGCTGACATCTGTTTCAGTGGACAGTATGAGTCAGCCTCCCTCTGGCTGTCTCTGAGGGACTGATCAAAGGTTCAGTGTTCCACAGGCAGCCTGGGCTGCTGAATTCATTCTTTTCCCCAACCTGTGACATTAAGGGCGGCTCTGATTTTTGGAGATTTGTCATGACCTGTTTGTGTTTGTTTTGTGCAGGGGACACTGTGTGTTACAGAGATGGTGTTTACTGGGTTCTGGGTCGAACCTCAGTGGACATCATAAAGAGTGGAGGATACAAGATCAGTGCACTGGACGTTGAGCGCCACCTCCTGGGCCATCCCCATATTGCAGGTTGGAACAAACTTAAACCTTACTGGTTGTGAATAAGAGAAACTTTCATTAATTTATTCCCTAAAACAACCCTGAATAATAATAATCACAAGTCCTAATCCTAAAAGCTAACTACTAGCCTTAAACTGAAAAGCTAACAGTTAGCATCTTGAACAAGAGTGGTCCTCAACTCCTACTGATGGTATTGCCGTCACAATTAAATAGCCCTCTAGTACAATGAGATGGACTGTTCACATCACAATCTACCTCGTTGACGACCTGCACTGTACTTTCTCTTTTATTTGATATGAATGTGCCATTGTCTGATTGGACGGCTTTTCACGCTACCTGGTTCATGTGACAATAATAAATTAGTTCACGAGGCCAGGTGCTGGGCATCCTGATGGGAAAGACGCCACACACTCCTTCCACCATTCAATCAACAAATTTTTGATACACTCAAAAACCTCTACAGATGTACTGTGGAGAGCATTCTGACAGGCTGAATCACTGTCTGGTATGGAGGGGATTACTACACAGGACTGAAAGAAGCTGCAGAAGGTTGTAAATCTCATCAGCTCCATCTTGGGTACTAGCCGATAAAGTACCCAGGACATCTTCCATGAGCAGAATCTCAGAGAGGCAGTGTCCACTATTAAGGATGTCCAGCACCCAGGGCATGCCCTTTTCTCACTGTTACCATCAGGTAGGAGGTATAGAAGCCTGAAGGCACACACTCAGCGATTCAGGGACAGCTTCTTCCCCTCTGCCATCCGATTCATAAATGGATATTGAATCTTTGCACACGATCTCACTTTTTTTTAAATATACGATATTTCTGTTTTTGCATTTTTAAAAAATCTGTTCAATATATGTAACTGATTTACTTGTTTATTTTTTTTTAATTCTATGTATTTTTTTCTCTTCTATATTATGTATTGCATTGAACTGCTACTGCTAAGTTAACAAATTTCACGTCATGTGCCGGTGATAATTCTAATTCTGGTGACAGAGACTGGGGCTGTGGTGGACAGTGAAGAAGGCTCTCATGGCTTGCAGTGGGATCTGTGGACTAGCTGGAAAAAATGACTGAAAAATGGCAGATAGAATTTGATGCAGCCAAGTGCTCTTTGGTCGGACCAACCAGGGTAGAAACACAGAAAAACCTTCGGCCCTCAATGCTGTACCGAACATGTACTTACCTTAGAAATTACTAGGGTTACCCAGAGCCCTCTATTTTTCTAAGCTCCATGTACCTAGTCAGGACTCTCTTAAAAGACCCTATCGTACCCGCCTCCACCAACGTCGCCGGCAGCCCATTCCACACACTCACCACTCTGCATAAAAAAACTTACCTCTGACGTCGCCTCTGTACCTACTGCCAAGCACCTTAAACCTTTGCCCTCTTGTGGCAGCCATTTCAGCCTTGGGAAAAAGCCTCTGACTATCCACATAATCAATGCCTCTCATTATCTTGTACACCTCTATCAGGTCACCTCTCATCCTCTGTTTACTCAACCTATGCTCATAAGGCATGCTCATAAGGCATGCTCCCCAATCCAGGCAACATGCTTGTAAATCTCCTCTGCACCCTTTCCATGGTTTCCACATCCTTCCTGCAGTGAGGCGACCAGAACTGAGCACAGTACTCCAAGTGGGGCCTGACCAGGGTCCTATATAGCTGCAACATTACCTCTCGGCTCTTAAACTCCGTACGCCTTCTTAACCACAGTCAACCTGTGCAGCAGCTTTGAGTGTCCTATGGACTCGGACCCCAAGATCCCTCTGATCCTCCACACTGCCAAGAGTCTTACCATTAATACTATATTTTGCCATCATATTTGACGTACTAAATGTCTTACACAGTGAATGATAGGGCAGTGAGGAGTGCAGTGGAACAGTGGGATCTGGGAATACAGGTCCATAATGCATTGAAAGTAGTGTTACAGGTAGATAGAGTTGTGAAGAGCGCTTTTGGCACATCGAAGTATTGAGCGCAGGAGATGGGATGTGTTGTTGAAGTTGTGTAAGATGTTGGTAAAACTGAAGTTGGAGTATTGTCTGCAGTTCCGATCACCTACCATCAGAGAGTTAACATTAAGATTGAAAAGATGCAGAGAAATTTTTGGAATAGATTCTCCTGGCCCTTTGAGCCACGCATCCTAGCAACCCCCAACAACCCCAATTTAACCCTAATCACGGAACAATTTGCAATGACCAGTTATCCTATCAGGTACATCTTTGGACTGTAGGAGGAAACCAGAACACCCGGAGGAAATCGACATGTTGTACGGGAAGGACACTGGGATTGAACTCCAAACTCTGATGCCCCGAGCTGTAATAGCGTTGCGCTAACCGCTACGTTGCCATGGCGCCCGCAAGGATGTGTCTGCGACTAGAGGACCTGAGTTATGGGGAAAGTTTGACTAGGTTCGGACTTTATTCCCTGGAGCGTGGGAAAATGAGGAGAGGTGTGTTAGAGGTATACAAGATGATGAGGGGTATAGACAGGCTAAATGCTAGCAGACTTTTTCCACTGAGGTTGGGTGAGACTACAACTAGAGGTCATGGGTTAAGGGTGAAAAGTGAACTGTTTAAGGGGAAAATGAGGGGAAATTCCTTCACTCAGAGGGTGATGAAATTGTGGAACGAGCTGCCAGCGGAAGCGGTGGAAGCCAGTTTGATTTCAATATTTAGAAGTTTTGTTCAGTACATGGATGGAAGGGGTAGGGAGAGCTATATTCCCGGTGCAGAGGATTCCATCATACTGACCGAGCACAGCAGCAGCTCCTGTGGCCCATCTACTTCATGCCAACCTGCTCTGCACATTAAAAGCCCCAAAATCCTAACCATACGTACAAGCCAAATGTGGAATGAGCAGTGGTTCCCGGCAACCAATACCATTCAGCAAGGTGTCTGTGGGCCCCATGTTGGGAACCCCTGCACTAGAGTGAATCCAAGCCCTGACACCTAACCTCACCGTTGCAGGAATCGCTAAGATCCTCCTTAGAATGCTGACCGGTCTTTCAGTAACGTACACCTTTTTATGCAGCTGAATACTTGCCTTAACCTTTTGAACGTAGCTGAGCTCTGGGGCTGTAATCGCAGTGCTGCTGGTAGATCCGAATGGCTGGCATGGACAGGATAGGCCAAAGGCTTGTTCCTGTGTGGTTTCATTCTCTGCTCAGACAGGAGTGATGCCACTGTAAAGAGAAGCTCACTTCCACTGTTCTCCCTTTCAGATGTGGCAGTCATTGGTGCCTCAGACCTGACATGGGGGCAGAAGGTGGTGTCTGTTGTCCAGCTACACCAGGGTTGTGTCCTCTCCCTGAAGGAGTTGCGAGAATGGGCCCGGTAAGGTCAAAAGGACAGGGGTTACGGGGTTCTCTGATGACTGGGGGTGGGCTTCCAGTGGACACCAGGCCGCTGTCCATGATGGACAATTTCCCCAGTGACCGGAATATGTGTGGGAGGGGGTGGGGGGATGTGTGGGTGGGGCTGTCGGCTGTGGACTATTGCCTGAGCAGTGTTTGGACATATTGTATGGAGAGCTCATGTCATGATGGGCTTGTGTTACTCGGGGTTAGTGTTACACTGGACCAGGATGGTGTCGTGATGAGCCTGTGTTATATGGGGTCAGTGTTACACGGGGTTAGTGTTACACAGGACTAGGATGGTGTCATAATGAGCCTGTGTTACACGGGGTTAGTTTTACACAGGACCAAGATGGTGTCGTAATGAACCTGTGTTACAGGGGTCGGCGTTACACGGGGTTAGTGTTACACAGGAGCAGGATGATGTCGTAATGAGCCTGTGTTGCACGGGGTTGGTGTTACTCAAGGTTACTGTTACACTGGATTGGTGTTCCTCAGGGTTGGTGTTACACATGGTCGGTGTTGAACGGGGGTTGGTGTGACAGGGGCTTGGTGTTACACGGGGTCGGTTTTACTCGGGGTCGGTGTTGCACCGGGTTAGTGTAGCATAGGATCACGATGGCGTCGTGATGAGTCTGTGTTCCTCAGGGTCGGTGTTACGTGGATTCGGGTTGGTGAGTGATGAACTGGTTTTACGCGGGGTTGGTGTTACACAGGATTCAGTGTAGCTCTGGTGTTGGTCTCTGTGGTGTGGTGTGGGGTTGGGCCTGGCTGCTGACTGTTGTGTTGTTGCAGGGAGCACATGGCCTCGTACAGCATTCCTTCGGAGCTGATCCTGGTGGAGCAGATTCCTCGTAACCACATGGGCAAAGTGAACAAGAGGGAGCTGCTGACGCAGTTCTTCCCCCCAGCTGGGCGTCACTAGCATCACCTGACACAACATGGACCCCCTCTCCTGTCCCACAGCGTGTGGCCAGCGCTGAACTGACCTGTCTCAGGGCTCAAGGTTATTTCCTGGGCGTGGACAAGTGATCGGACTGCCTGTACCTTACCGTGTGTGTGCATCCACGTCTGATTCTGTCCACCTGTGTCAACCCGCATCTGCCCTTCTCTGCCTGTGTGTGCCTGCGTCCACAGTGTGTGCTATAGGAGGTAGTGTTAGCTACTCTGTGGCGCAGGGAGTGGCATTGGACTCCATGTCCCAGGGCTGATTACTTTCCAAGGATGGGGATGAGGCATTTGTCGGTAAAGGAGGTGTCCGAAATTTCAGTTGCCCACTGTGATCTCTCACCGTTATTTTCCCAACCACACTCCCTCTGTTGCTTTTTAGTCACGGAACCACAGAGAGTTTACAACAGAGAAGGAGATCATTTGGCCCATTGTGTCTGTGTTCGTCAAACCCAATGCACCTGCCACCATGGTTCAGTGACCCGCCGGTCAGGCATCAGGGGCACCACCAGTCCTGGTCCATGGGGCCCACTAACCTCAGTCATTGACCACGGGTCTTGTTCATCCGCAGCGTTTACCAGGCCATGTCCATACACAGTGTTACGTACCCCGTAACTGGGTTGCCAAACCAGCAGAAATGGATCACTCAGTTGGAGTCTGGATTACTAGAACTAAGAAAGTTTTATTAAAGAAACAAGCAACACAGTACTCTAATCAAAAGGATAATAAATGCAATAGTTCAGCAATGATAAACACACATGTACACAGAATTAGGATAACAAGATCAATCAAGCTCTATCGTCGTCTAGGGGTAAATGACCAGCTTCAAAGTGACGCAAAGTTCAGTTCAATTGAATTCAGTTCAGTTCGCAGTAATCACTGCCGTGGGAGATGGACAGTGTGGGGGAAGGAGAGAGAGAGAGCAAAACGAATGAATATTCGTTTGGCTTCCACACAGACCTTCGATATTCTTCGCAGTCAGCTTTCGGGCGAGCTCTTTGTGATGTCTTCTGAGGTCACCGACCGTGACCCCTCCGTTTCCAGATACGATCGTTTCTCTGCGGTGAACCTGGCACCCAGGCAAGGGCGGACACACACCAGGTTCCCGCTGATCGTGCCTTTCCACCCTGTGCGTCTATGGCTTGGTCCCGCGACCAGCCTTCCAAAACTTCCCACCGACTTATGGGAAGCGCACCACTTCCAGGGTCTCGTTACCTCATGGTGTCGTGTGTGTCTTGCCTTAGCGAACCTGTCCCTTTTTATCCCCCTGCTGGGGTATCGCCTGTCCATCACTTCAAACAGTTCAGGGTTCAAAGGGGGAGCCGATCTTGACAGCTCTCCTTCCGTTAAACTCTCCCGTCCCTTCATTAACATCTCCAAATGCTGCTCCATTGTTTTCCTTATCTCTCTTTCTCCTGAAGACAGGTGGCAGACCAACTGCTGATCCCACTGGTGCCAGCACAGGACAGCTAACATCTTAATCTATGTGTATTCTTGTCACACCTCCCACCTTTAAGGGTTTTTACCGGGGTAAAAATTACAAACATGAATACATTATTTGATACACACAAATACACATCTTTATCAGCTATTTGGCTAATACAGTGAATTTGAAGTTGTCAACACCTGACAGACAGTCAGCCATCACATTTTCTGTTCCTTTTATATGTGTTATTAATAATCCCTTAGACCAGGCTCCATCTTAGCAAACTTCATAGTGGCCAAAAACACTGATGAATTGCGATCAATGTAACCTCTCATTGGGTTTTGTCCTGGACCACAATAACAAGAGTCGTCCCATTCCGACTTAGTTTTCTCTCGCAAGGGCTTAGTAGGAGGGGGAGGGGTAGTAACCGCAGAGTTATTGCAAAACTTCCTACAGTACCCCACCATCTCCAAGAGCCTTCTGAGGGCCCTCTTGTGTGTCGGGGTTGGGATGTCAGGGATAGCCCGCACTTTAGCTTGCATCGCTGCCAGCTGCCCCTGTGTCACCACAATTCCCAGATAAATGACCTTCGTGTGGCCGAACTCATTTTTTTCAAGGTTCACTATTAAGCTGGCTTCAGACAGCCGTATTACATCGCCAATACACATCTCTGTGTTCGTAAGCCCTTTCTTCACTGAATTACTCATTCTATAGGGGTGCTGCTCGCTAGGCTGGCCTAGCGTAACAAACACCACCCAGGGTCCCAGTTCTTTGCATCGCCTCGGGACAATCAAACACACGTGTGCGAGTCATTTAATTACTTCTCCTAAAGAGTCGCTTTGTTCGGGGATTAAGGGAGAGACCTTATCAGCAGAGCTGGCCAAAACAGCCTTCTCCCATCTGGTCGGTACCATACTCATCTTTTCAAAATGGTTTTTTTCTCTTATCAGGAGGACCCTAGCTTCATTGATTTCTGCGCTAACACCGACTAGGTTTGTTAGCATATCAAAAGCCTGTGACCGTCTCAGTTCGCGTCTGCCATGATCAATAACATCCTTCCTCCTGGGCAGCCGGTAAACCTCTTTCATGATTCCACCAACTGTTTCCTCCAGCACCGCAAAATGTCCACCGGGGGGTACCTTGTGGGCCAGGTTAAAAATCTCATCCCCATGACTCTTTTGCACCACTCCCCATTCCTCATCTGTGGGTACGGTATTTGGTCTCCCTTTCTTCCTTAGTACTTCCTCCTCCACACAGTAGCCTACTGGTTCCCTTGTTAATTCTGCGTCAGAGAGAGCTGCCTCCACCAAAACCATCAGCCCCTCGTCTCGCTCCTGCACCTGCACAAATTCTTTCCTGGCTAATGCTAAGTCTGTCTCAGCTCCCTCACTACCTCTTGTTTCACTACACTCCTTCCTTTCATTTTCTACCCCCTTCTCGTACAAGGCTGGCAGAAACGTCTCAGCTAAATTTACTTCCGCAGTCCCGTGATGAACCTGTGAGTCCGTGGGCGGGGCCTCAATGCTGGCAGGCTGACCTGTCAATCTCACTGCTGGGAACACGATTCCCCCAGCGAGGTCATTACCGAGCAAGACTTCCACGCCTTTCATCAGTAATTCGGGCCTCACCCCGATCGTGACTAGTCCAGAGACCAGGTTGCTTTGTAAGTGTATCTGGTGCAAAGGGACTGCCTCTGTCCCTTCCCCAATACCTTTGACCTTGACCTCCCCAGTCTGGGTCTCTGAGCTAAACTCTAATACACTCTTCAATATCAATGACTGACATGCTCCTGTATCTCTCCAGATCTGCACTGGAACTGGTTTTAACCCCTCCTTCACTGACACCAATCCGGCCGAGATAAACCTCTCACGCCCTTCCTGAACTTTGGCAGACCTGTCCTCTCCTAGCGGTTCGTTTACCAGCTCGATACAGCCAGTCAAAATCGCCGTTTTTCCTTTTCCCATCTCCTTTTTTGGGGCAAAGCACCTGGACACAAAGTGTCCGACTTTCCCATAATTATAACAGACGACCCCAGGAGACTTCCTACCAGACTGCTCCCGGTCTACCTTATCCTTCTCACTAGTCCCCGGCTTACTTTCTGACTTTTCTGGCGGACTCTCCCTGCCGGCCTGACTACCCTTCTGGTAGCCTTTACTTGGGGCAAACTTCATTTTATGCGTCAACACATACTCATCCGCTAACTTAGCAGTTGCGGCTAACGTGGCTGCCTCTTTCTCATCGAGGTAGGGTCTCATACCCTCAGGGACACAACCTTTAAACTGCTCAATCAGGATCAGCTGTAGCAGTCTGTCATAATCCCCATCTACCCCCTTCGAGGCGCACCAACGCTCACAATATGTCTGCATCTCACGGGCAAACTCTAAATACGTGCGGTCCCACTGCTTCCTCGCATTCCGGAACCTCTGCCGGTATGCCTCCGGGACCAACTCATAAATCCTGAGGATGGCCTCTTTCACCACTTCATACCTCTGGGCATCTTCCGCGGACAAAGCTGAGTAAGCTTGTTGGGCTTTCCCTTTCAGTACACTCTGAAGCAAAACAGCCCACTTACCCCTCGGCCAGTCCTGACTGGTAGCAACTTTTTCGAAATGGAGAAAACCGATCCACGTCGGTATCGTCAAATGGGGGAACCAGCCTAACCTCCTGGGTCGCCCGGAACCCTCCACCTTGGTTCGGCACAGGCCCCTGCTCTGCCCTTATCTTTAACTTCTCCAGCTCAAATTCCCTTTCCCTCTGCCTCTCTCTCTCTTCTCGCTCCCATTGCCTCTCTTTCTCTTCTCTCTCCAACTGTCTGTCCCTCTCTTTCTCTTCTCGCTCCAACTGCCGTACCCGGAACTCGTGCTCGAGTCTCAGTTTTTCAAGCTGCACCTGTACCACGTCTCCAGCAGGTTTTTCAATAAGCACCACCTCCAGCTCCCCTTGGGGAAACACACCTTTAGATACATAGTGCTCTACGATAGCTCTGTGTATCTCCTCTCTCCACATTGTCGACTTCCCCTTAGCAAGATTCAACCGTTTGGCCACAGCTACCAATTCCGCTTTCCTGGCATCCTCTAATGCCTCCAAGGTCGGCGCTTTTACAAATTCCTCAGCCTCCATTTCTGCTGTTTGTCTTTTCTTTCTTTCGGGAATTTTAGCCCAATTAATTTACTCCGTCCCAAATTTAGCGTTCAAAATCACGGATGAGAACCCCACTTATGTTATGTACCCCGTAACTGGGTTGCCAAACCAGCAGAAATGGATCACTCAGTTGGAGTCTGGATTACTGGAACTAAGAAAGTTTTATTAAAGAAACAAGCAACACAGTACTCTAATCAAAAGGATAATAAATGCAATAGTTCAGCAATGATAAACACACATGTACACAGAATTAGGATAACAGGATCAATCAAGCTCTATCGTCGTCTAGGGGTAAATGACCAGTTTCAAAGTGACGCAGAGTTCAGTTCAGTTCGCAGTAATCACTGCCGTGGGAGATGGACAGTGTGGGGGAAGGAGAGAGAGAGAGCAAAACGAATGAATATTCAAACAGTTTCCACACAGACCTTCGATATTCTTCATAGTCAGCTTTCGGGCGAGCCCTTTGTGATGTCTTCTGAGGTCACCGACCGTGACCCCTCAGTTTCCAGATACAATTGTTTCTCTGCGGTGAATCTGGCAACCAGGCAAAGGTGGACACACAATAGGTTCCCGCTGATCGTGCCTTTCCACCCTGTGCGTCTATGGCTTGGTCCCGCGACCAGCCTTCCAAAACTCCCACTGACTTATGGGAGGCGCACCGCTTCCAGGGTCTCATTACCTCGTGGTGTCGTGTGTCTTGCCTTAGCGAACCTGTCCCTTTTTATCCCCCTGCTGGGGTATCGCCTGTCCATCACTTCAAACAGTTCAGGGTTCAAAGGGGGAGCCGATCTTAACAGCTCTCCTTCCATTAAACTCTCCCGTCCCTTCATTAACACCTCCAAATGCTGCTCCATTGTTTTCCTTATCTCTCTTTCTCCTGAAGACAGGTGGCAGACCAACTGCTGATCCCACTGGTGCCAGCACAGGCCAGCTAACATCTTAATCTATGTGTATTCTCGTCACAACAGCGACTGCTGGCATTCCACTGTGGTGTGTTCTCATCTGGTATCTGATCACCAGCTCCTGTCTCTGATCTCTAACTCCCCCTCATCCCTGTCCTTGATCTTTCAGTTGACTCCTACCTCACCTGATCTTTCAGTTGACTCCTACCTCACCTGCACTTTCCCTGAAACCATCTGTACAAACCCACTGAGCACGTTATGATGGAGGCAGGGAGAGTTCAGAGGGGTGATTGAGGGCACTCCTTTCTCCTGGATGGTGTCGTGCTCCTTGAGAGTCTTTAGACCATAAGACATAGGAGTAGAATTCGACCGTTTGGTGCGTCAAGTCTGCTCTACCATTCTGTCGTGGCTGATTTACAATTAGTGGCCACTTTGTAAGGTCTACCTGCTCATTAATGCAAATATGTAATCAGCCAATCAGATGGCAGCAACTCAGCACACAAATACATGCTGACGTGGTTAACAGGTTCACTTGTTGTTTAGACCAAATATCGGATTGGGGAAGAAATGTGATTTAAGTGACTGATTGTTGGAGCCAGATGAGGTGGTTTGAGTATCTCAGAAACTGCTGATCTGCTTGGATTTTCACACACAAGGTCTAGGGTTTACAGAAAATGGTGCGTAAAACTAAAAATATACAATTCTGTGGGCAAAAACACCATGTTTAGGAGGATGACCAGACTGCTTCAGCTGAAAGGAAGGCGACAGTAACTCAGGTAACTACACATTACTACAGTGGTGTGCAGAAGAGCATCTCTGAATGCACAGAAGGTCAAACCTCGAAGTGTGTTGGCACGTGGCCAAGTGGTTAAGGTGTTGGACTAGTGATCCGAAGGTCGCGAGTTCGAGCCTCAGCTGAGGCAGCATGTTGTGTCCTTGAGCAAGGCACTTAACCACACATTGCTCCTGCACATTTATAGCCCAGCGGCGGTGGTTGGTGCAGTATGGACAAGACAAGACAACAGCAGAAGACCATACTGGGTTCTACTCCAGTACTGCGTGTATTTTCCCCGTCAACCCCATTCTCCTGCCTTCCTCCTGTAATCTTTGGCACCCTTACTAATCCACAACCTATGGACCTCCACCTTAAATACATTCAACGACTTGTCCTCCATAGCCATCTGTGGCAACAGATTTACCACCCTCTGGCTAAAGAAGTTCCCCCTCTTCTGTGTTCTAAATGGACATACCTCTATTCTGAGGCTGTGCCCTCTGGTCCAAGACTCCTCCACTAAAGGAAATATTCTCTCCATATCCACTCTCTCTAGGCTTTTCAATATTTGATAGGTTTCAATTCGATCTCCATCCATTCTTCTAAAGTCCAGCAAGTACAGGACCAGAATCATCAAACCCTTTCATTCCTGAGATCATTATGGTGAACCTCCTCTGGATCCTCTCCAATTCCAGCACATCTTTTCTTAGATAAAGGGCCCAAAGCTGCTCACAATACTTCATGCAATCTGACCAATGCCTTATAAAGTCTTAGCGTTACATCAGTGCTTTGAGACTCCAGTCCTCTCGAAATGAAGGCTAACTTTGCATTTGTCTTCCTCACCACCGACTCAATTTGCACTTTTCCAATCCTCTGGAACTATTTCAGAATCTAGTGATTCTTGAAAGATCATTACTAATGCCTCCACAGTCTCTTCAGCCTCTTCTTTCAGAACCCTAGGGTGTAGTCCATCTGGTCCAGGTGACTTATCCACCTTCAGACCTTTAATCTTCCCAAGCATCTTTTCCTTAGTAATAGCAGCTACACTCATTTCTGACCCCTGACACACTCGCATTTCTGGCATTCTGCCAGTGTCTTCCACAGTGAAGACTAATGCAAAATACTTACTAAGTTTATCCGCCTGTTCTTTGTCCTCCATAAGTACTTCTCCAGGTCATTTTCCAGCGGTCTGATACCCACTCTCGCCCCTCTTTTTATATATCTGAGAAAACGTCTCTGGAAGATCCCCTCTCAGTCTCCTACACAATGAGGAATGAAGTCTTTCATGTCTTGGTGACATCCTTGTAAATCTTTAATGCATTCTTTCCAGTTGTGTAACATATTTCCTTCAGCAGGGTGACCGAAACTGAAAACAATACTCCAAGTGCAGCCTCCACAGTGTCTGTAGGATCACAGCATGACTCCCAACTTCCATAGTCATTGCCCTAAGCAATTGAAAACCATTGTGCCAAAAGCCATCCTTACCACCTTACTATCTGTGACACCACTTTCAGGGAACGATACATTTGTACTCCAAGGTACCTGCGTTCTCCAACATTCCCCAGGGCCCCATTATTCGCTGTGAAAGTCCTGCCTGGGTTTGACTTTCCAAATTCCAACACCTCATGCTTACTTGAATTAACCTCCATTTGCCATTCATGTGCACACTTCAGTGAGGTGGATGGTGAGCACCCACAAAGTCTGCTGTAACTCCCTGCTTGTCGCTCTGGCTATGTGGTGAAGTGCACATCCACTGTAACTCCAGGCAGATGGAACCCACACTGCAATTTGAGGGATGCTCTTGGGCTAGTGGGAGGGATTGCAGTGAGAACAAATAGTGAGGAGACCCCTCTGTAGTTACCACAGTCAGAGGTGTCCAGCCCTGTCCTGTGGATCGCCGCATTTATGGCATCTCCAGGTACAGGAGCTAATGGGCCACGTACAAGCAGTCCAGCCTGACAGGACAGAGCTAGGAGGAAGGAAGGGTCCTCACCCACTACTTTTGCTGCACTGTAGTGGGATAGAAGTTGAAGAGTGTAACTAACACTGACTGGTGATAGGCTGGGAAATCCTTCCCTCCACCAGATCCTGTCAGAAGCTCCTGTGCAGGTTTCCTGAAAGGTTAACTTGCAGGTTGATAGCGGAGGCAGATCGGTCTTGATTAGACGGGGTGTCACAGGTTATGGGGAGAAGACAGGAGAATGGGGTTGAGAGGGATAATAAATCAGCCATGACTGAATGATGGAGGAGACTCGATGGGCTGAATGGCCTAATTCTGCTCCTTTGATCTTATGCTGTATGGAAGCATAAGGGGCCCAGATAGGATGAATGCACACTAGAGTGGGCGGCATGGTAGTGCAGCGCTTACTGTGATGTTATTACAAAGGCCAGAGACCTGGGTTCACTTCAATTCTGCTGTCTGTAGGGAGTTAGTACATTCTCTCCGTGACCGCATGGGTTTCCCCCAACTACTGTCTCCTCCCACGGTCCAAAGACCTACAGGTTAATTGGTCACATGGGTGTATCTGGGCAGTGTGGGCTCATTGGGCTGGAAGGGCCTGTTCTAGATTGATGGGTCTAACTTGGAGGGGGCATCTTGGTCAGCATGAGGGGCCTGTCTGCATGCTGTGTGACTCCATCAATTCTTCGATAACATCACTTGGGAGACTCTGTGCAACACCAGCCTCAACTTTGGCTTCCCACAGAAAGTTACCTCTGTTATATGTTCACAAATTTATACAGTGCGATTAAAAGTATTCACCCCCTTGAAAATCTTCATGTTTTACTGTTTTACAACATTGAATCACGGTGGATTTAATTTGGCTTTTTTTGACACTGCTCAAAAGAAAAATACTCTTTCGTGTCAAAGTGAAAAGAGATCTCTACAAAATGACATAAATTAATTACAAACATATAACACAACATAATTCATTGTATAAATATTCACCCCCTTCATGTCAGTATTTAGTAGATGCACCTTTGGCAGCAATTACAGCCTTGAGTCTCTGTGGATAGGTCTCTATCAGCTTTGTGCATCTGGACACTGCAATTTTCCCCCATTCTTCTTTACAAAACTGCTCAAGCTCTATCAGATTGCATGAGGATCAGCCTTTTTCAAGTCCAGCCACAAATTCTCAGTTGGATTGAGGTCTGGACTCTGACTTGGCCATTACAGGACATTAACTTTGCTTTTAAGCCATTCCTGTGTAGCTCTGGCTTTATGCTTGGGGTCATTGTCTTGCTGGAAAACAAATCTCTCAAATCACAATTCTCTTGCAGATTGCATTTTCCTCCAGGATTTCCCTGTATTTTGCACCATTCATTTTACCCTCTACCTTCACAAGCCTTCCGGGGTCTGCTGCAGTGAAGCATCCCCACAGCATGATGCAGCCACACCATGCTTCATGGTAGGGATGGTGTGTTTTTGATGTGCAGTGCTTGGCTTATGCCAAACATAACGTTCAGTCTGATGGCCAAAAAGTTCAGTTTTGGTTTCAACAGACCAAAAACCTTCCAGCTGACTTCAGAGTCTCCCACATGCCTTCTGGCAAACTCTAGCCGAGATTTCATGTGTTTTTTTCAATAGTGGCTTTCTCTTTGCCACTCTCCAATAAAGCCGCGACTGGCGAAGCAGTTGTATGCACAGTCTCTCCCGTTTCAGCAGAATTAAGCCATTCAGCCCATCGAATCTGCTCCACCATTCCATCATAGCTGATCCCGGATCCCACTCAACCTCGTACACCTGCCTTCTCGTCATATCCTTTGATCCCTTGACCAATCAGGAAACGATCAACTTCTGTTTTAAATATAGCCATGGACTTGGTCTCCATGACAGTCTGTGGCAGAGCATTCCACAGTTAAACTACTCTCTGTTACATTCTAAAAAGTCGCACTTCAACTTTCAGGCTGTGCCCTCTAGATCTGGATACCCCCAAAGGAAGCATCGTCTCTGCATCCACCCTATCTAGTCCTTTCAACATTTGCTAGGTTTCAATGAGATCCCCCACATTCTTCTAAATTCCAGTGAGTACAGGCCCAAAACTGCCAAACGCTTCTCATATGTTAGCCCCTTCAGAAGACCATAAGTGCTAAGGAGCAGAATTAGGCCATTCAGCCCATCGAGTCTGCATGGCTGATCCCGGATTCCAGTCAACCCCATACACCTGCCTTCTCATTATATACTTTGATGCCCCGACCTATCAGGAAACAATCAAACTTCCACCTTAAATATACCCATGGACTTGGCCACCCCTCGGTATGTGGCAGAGCATTCCACAGATTCACTACACTCTGGCTAAAAAAAATCCTTTTTTATCTCCATTATAAAAGGTCTCCCCCTCTAGTTCTGGATACCCCCACCATAGGAATCATCTTATCCACATCCACCCTATCTAGGCCTTTCAACATTCAGTAGGTTTCAATGAGATCCCACCTCATTCTTCTACATTCCAGTGAGTACAGGCCCAAAGCTGCCAAATGCTCCTCGTATGTTAACCCTTTCACTCCTGGAATCATCCTTATGAACCTCCTTGGGACTCCCTCCAATGACAACACATCCTTTCTGAGATACGGGGCCCAAAACTGTTGACAGTGTACCAAGTGCGGCCTGGCTACTGTCTTATAAAGGCTCAGCATTATCTCCTTGCTTCAATATTCTATTCCCGTTGAAATAAATGCCAAGCTTGCATTTACCTTCTTTATCACAGACTCAACCTGTAAATTAATCTGCTGGGAGTCCCTCTGCACCCCTGATGCTTGAACCCTCTTCCCGTTTAGATAATAGTCTGCACTTTTGTTCCTTTCACCAAAATGCATTGTAATACATTTCCCAACACTGTGTTCCAGCTGCCACTTTTTGCCCATTCTTTCAACTTGTCTGAGTCCTGCTGCAATCACATTGCTTCCTCAGCAGTATCTACCCCTCCACCTATCTTCATATCATCTGCAAACTTTGTCACAAAGCCATCAGTTCCACTATCTAAATCATTGACAGACAATGTAAAAGTAGCGGTCCCAATATTGACCCCTGAGGAACATAAGTAGTCACCAGCAACCAACCAGAAAAGGCTCCCTTTATTCCCACTTGCTGCCTCCTGCTGGTCAGCCATTCCTCTATCCATGCCAGTATCTTTCCTGTAATGCCATAGGATTTTATTTGTTTTGCAGGCTCATGTGTGGCACCTTATCAAATGCCTTCTGAAAATCCAAGTAAATGACATCCACTGCCTCTCCTTTATCCACCTTGCTTGTTACTCAAAGAACTCTGATTTTATCAGGGAAGTTTTCCTTTACAGAAATTATGCTGACTTTGACTTATCTTGTCATTAGTCTCCAAGTACCCTGAAACGTCATCCTAAATAATTGACTCCAACACTTTCCCAACCACTGAGGCCAGGCTAACTGGCCTATAATTTCCTTCCTTTTGCCTTCCTATCTTCTTAAAGAGTAAAGTGACATTTGCAATCTTCCAGTCCTCCAGGACCATGCCAGAATGAATTGATTCTTGAAGATTATGACCAATGCATCTACTATCTCTTCAGCAACCTCTCTCAGGACTCCAGGATGTAGTCTATCTGGACTGGGTGACATCCAACTTAAGACCTTTGACTTTGCTGGAATCATCCTCGTGAACCTCCTCTGGACTCTCTCCAATGACAACACATCCTTTTCTGATATGGGGTCCAAAACTGTTGACAATACTTCTTGCACGGGCATTCAGTTTCTGAGGATGACCTGATCTAGGCAGATTTACAGCTGTGCGGTATTCTTTCCATTTCTTGATGATTGACTTAACTGTACTCCAAGGGACACACAAAAAGTGCTGGAGGAACTCAGCAGGCCAAGCAGCATCTCTGGAGAAAGTACAGTTGACATTTCTGGTGGAAACTGTTCAGCAGACCTGCTCTTGCTGCCTATTGGGCCGCCAGAATGCTAGCAGGATTTTGGCCAGGATACTGACTCACCAGCAGTTCGACCTTTTAGATACAGGTGAATTTTTCTACAATCAATTGAAACACCTTGACTGCACACAGGTCTCCAAAAACAGATCTCCATTTATGTGACTTCACTGATGATTTGGTGTGGCATATTAAAGGGGGGGGGGGTGAATACTTGTGCAATCAATTATTTTGTGTTTTATATTTGTAGTGAATTTAGATCACTTTGTCGAGATCTGTTTTCACTTTGACACAAAAGTGTCTTTTCCTGTTGATCAGTGTGAAAAGAGCCAAATTAAATCCACTGTGATTCAATGTTGTAAAACAACGAGGGCACCCTTTGACAGAAGGGTAGTGCAATCTGACGTGACCAGAATGAACATTAAATTTTCCTGAATGCTATTGGTATTGCTTTGCTTTGGAAACTGAAGTAGAAAACCTCAGTTTATTAAAGAAGAACGACGCGTAGCAAAGCAAAGATAGCTCCTCCTCGTTTAACGAAGGACACTTTTGATGGCAACGTTTCTGGCTTATCTGCCATCCAGGACATCTCAAATGTCCTCTTTCTTTAAGGATCGTGGTTTCCCTTCTGCTGTCATCAATGATGCCCTCACCCGCAGCTCCTCCATTTCCCGCACTCCGGCCCTCACCCCATCCTCCCGCCACCACAACAGGGACAGAGTTCCCCTTGTCTTCACCTACCACCCCACCAGCCTCCGGATCCAGCACATTATCCTCCGCAACTTCCGCCACCTTCAACAGGACCCCACCACTAAGCACATCCTTCCCTCTCCACCCCTCTCCACTTTCCACGGGGATCGGTCCCTCTGCGACTCCCTGATCCACACATCCCTCACCACGGATCTCCCACCTGGCACTTATCCCTGTAAGCGCAAGTGCTACACCTGTCCCTACACCTCCTCTCTTGCCACCTTTCAGGGCCCCAAACAGTCCTTCCAGGTGAGACAACACTTCACTTGTGAGTCTGTTGGGGTCACCTATTGCATCCGGTGCTCCCGGTGCGGCCTCCTCTACATCGGTGAAACCCAACGCAGATTGGGGGACCGCTTCGTCGAGCACCTCCGCTCTGTCCGCCAGAACAGACAGGACCTCCCAGTAGCCACCCATTTCAGCTCTGCTTCCCACTCCCATTCAGATATGTCCATACATGGCCTCCTCTACTGCCATGATGAGGCTAAACTCAGGATGGAGGGCAACACCTCATATACTGTCTAGGTAGTCTCCAGCCCCTTGTATGAACATTGACGTTGAATTCTCCAACTTCTAGAAATTCCCTCCCCCTCCCTTCCTCCATCCCTGTTTCACTCTGCCCCCTCCCCCAGCTGCCTGTCACCTCCCTCATTATTCTGCCTCTTTCTACTACCCATTGTGCTTTCCCCTATTCCTTCTTCACCTTTCCTGCCTGTCTCCTCCCTGCCTCCCCTCCCCCACCCCTTTATCTTTCCTCTTACTGGTTTTTCACCTGGAACCTACCAGCCTTCTCTTTCCCACCCTCCCCCCACCTCCTTTATAGGGCCCCTGCCCTTCCCTCTACAGTCCTGACGAAGGGTTCTGGCCGGAAACTGATCATTTCCATGGATGCTGCCTGACCTGAGTTCCTCCAGCGTGTTGTGAGTGTTGCTCTGCCACCCTTGTGCCTCTCGTTGTCATTCTGGAGACGTGCAGCTCTTTCATCCCCCAACTCTTCATCTCTTCTGCTGTTTGTTGTTTGTCTCTGACCCTGGAGACGTGCATGCCTCTCCTCCTCTGTCTCTTCTTCTCTCATCTTTTTTTGTCCTGACTCTTTGATCCTGGAGTCGTGCAGCCTTGGCCTCATCTGATTCTTGTTCTCTCCCTGTCCTTGCTGCTTCCTGACGACGTTTGGCGTTATCTCTTGACCATAATGTCCCCCTTCCCTTTCCACGTGGCATAATTAGGCTGACCATTTTCTTTACCCTAATGCTGGATAGAAGATCCGAAGCACTAACGCCAAAGGATGCTGATTATTCTTGATGATGTGGTTGGTGCTCCCCTAAATGGACGTGATATAGTCACCACTGTCCTTTGACTGCAGCAAAGGGTTTTATGGATGTCTCGAAGTACGTCATTACAATAAGATTTAATTATCTGTTATTGATGGGTGGCAGTTAGATCTGTCCCAATCCTGCACATGCTGATGGTGATCAGCAGAATGTGACCCCTTGCTCTTTTGCTCCTGTAGGTGTCGCTGCTCAGGCTGGCCGTGCGCATGTGTCGGGCTGTCGCGTCCCGATTTCCGTGATGGCCAATCGGGTCTCGGGTGAAAGCCAGTCTGTTGATTTTTGGTGAATGAGCAAATTTATATGAATATATAACCCTGAACCTTGCCTGCATTCTGTAAGTTAGCGCATTTTAATTCGATTTAGCCGGAAAAAAGTGCCGCTGTAATGCACCGTTTACGCTAATTGGAGGTCACAAACAGAGCATGAGAGTTTAAGTAGTATATAGATAAGAAATGAAAACTTTCTCAGGGGGAATACTTTTTGTAGGCAATATACCTACATGAAAGTCAGAATGCCACCCAACATCTAGAGACCTAATATCAAAGGTGGGAAAGCTGCTGGAGAGAATTCTGAGGAATAGGATTTTTGGAAAGAGAAGGACTCATTAGGGAACTCATCAAGGTGTTGTACATTGGCAGTCCTGATGCAGAACACTCTAAAGGTTAACTTGCAAGTTGAGTCGGTGGTGAAGAAGGCAAATGCAATGTTAGCATTCAGTTTAAGAGGTATAGAATGTAAGAGCAGGGATGTGATGCTGAGGCTTTATAAGACACTGGTGAGGCCTCACCTTGAGTATTGTGAACCGTTTTGGACTCCTCATCAAAGAAAAGATGTTCTGGCATTGGAGAAGGTTCACAAGGATGATTCCAGGAATGAAAGGTTATCATATGAGGATCGTCTGAAGGCTCTGGGTCTGTACTCGCTGGAATTTAGAAGGATGAGGGGGGATCTCATTTGAACTTTTCAAATGTTGAAAAACCAAGACAGAGTAGATATGGAAAGGCTGTTTCCCATGGTGGGGGAGTCTAGTACAAGAGGGCACAGCCTCAGGATAGAGGGGTGTCCATTTAAAACAGATGCAAGGGTAGTGAATTTGTGGAATTTGTTACCACAGGCAGCTGTGGAGGCCAGGTCATTGACCATAAGGTATAGATGCGGAAGTAGGCCATTCAGCCCATTGAATCTGCTCTGCCAATCATGGGCTGATCCAATTCTTCCAGTCATCCCCACTCTCCTGCCTTCTCCCCATACCCCTTGATGTCCTGGCTAATCAAGAACCTATCTATCTTTGTCTTAAATGCACCCAATGACATGGCCTCCACAACCATCACTGGTATTTAAGGCAGAGATTGAAAGGTGTTTGAGCGGCCACGGTACCAAAGTTTACGGGAAGAAGGCCAGGAAGTGGGGCTGAGGAGGGGGAAATAATAGGATTAGCCATAACTGAATGGTGGAGCAGACTCGATGGGCTAAATGGCCTAATTCTGCTCCTATGTTATATAGTCTTATGGCTTGTCATGTGAAGAGTATTTGATGGCTCTGGGTCTGTATTCACAGTAATTCAGAAGAATGGGAGGTGACCAAATTGAGACCTATTGAATGGAAAAAGATCTTGCTAGAATGGATGTGGAGAGGATGTTGCCTATGCTGGGGGAGTCTAGGACCAGAGGACACAGCGTCAGAATAGAGGGGCGTACTTTTAGAATGGAGTTAAGGAGGAATTCCTTCAGCCAGAGGGTGGTGAATCTGTGGAATTCATTGCCACAGGAAGCTGTGGAGGACAAGTCTTTATGTATTTTTAAGAAACATAGAAAACCTACAGCACAATACAGGCCCCTCGGCCCACAAAGCTGTGCTGAACATGTCTTTACCTTAGAACTACCTTAGCTTGCCTATAGCCCTCTATTTTTCTAAGCTCCATGCATCCATCCAGGAGTCTCTTAAAAGACCCCATCGTTTCCGCCTCCACCACCGCCGCCGGCAGCCCATTCCACACACTCACCACTCTCTGCGTAAAAAACTTACCCCTGACATCTCCTCTGTACCTACTTCCAAGCACCTTAAAACTATGCCCTCTTGTGCTAGCCATTTCAGTCCTGGGAAAAAGCCTCTGACTATCCACATGATCAATGCCTCTCATTATCTTGTACACCTCTATCAAGTCACCTTTCATCCTCTGTCGCTGCAACGAGAAAAGGCCGAGTTCACTCAACTTATTATCCTAAGGCATCCTCCCCAATCCAGGCAATATCCTTGTAAATCTTCTCTACACCCTTTCTCTGGTTTCCACGTCCTTCCTGTAGTGAGGCGACTAGAAATGAGTGCGGTACTCCAAGTGGGGTCTGACCAGGGTCCTATATAGCTGCAACATTATCTCTCGGCTCTTAAACTCAATCCCATGGTTAATGAAGGCCAGTGCTTCGTATGTCTTTTTAACCACAGAGTCAACCTGCATAGCCGTTTTGAGTGTTCTATGGACTCAGACCCCAAGATCCTCCACACTGTCAAGAGTCTTACCATTAATACTATATTTTGCCATCATATTTGACCTACCAAAATGAACCACCTCACACTTATCTGGGTTGAACTCCATCTGCCACTTCTCAGCCCAGATTTGCATCCTATCAATGTCCCACTGTAACCTCTGACAGCCCTCCACACTATCCACAACACCTCCAACCTTTGTGTCATCAGCAAACTTACTAACCCATCCCTCCACTTCCTATCCAGGTCATTTCTGAATCCACAAAGCAAGGTCTAGTTCTGGATCCACAAAGTAAGGACCCCTTGGATCCCATGCCTCCTTACTTTCTCAATAAGCCTTGCATGGGGAACCTTATCACATCCCTTGATAAAATCCATATACACTAAATCCACGGCTCTACCTTCATCAACGTGTTTAGTCACATCCTCAAAAAAATTCAATCAGGCTCATAAGGCATGACCTTCCTTTATAACCATATAACAATTACAGCACGGAAACAGGCCATCTCAGCCCTCCTAGTCTGTGCTGAACTCTTACTCTCACCTAGTCCCACCGACCTGCACTCAGCCCATAACCCTCCATTCCTTTCCTGTCCATATAGCTATCCAATTTAACTTTAAATGACAACATCGAACCTGCCTCAACCACTTCTGCTGGAAGCTCGTTCCACACAGCTACCACTCTCTGAGTAAAGAAATTCTCCCTCATGTTACTCCTAAACTTTTGCCCTTTAACTCTCAACTCATGTCCTCCTGTTTGCATCTCCCCCACTCTCAATGGGAAAAAGTCTATCCATATCAACTCTATCTATCCCCCTAATAATTTTAAACACCTCTATCAAGTCCCCCCTCAACCTTCTACGCTCCAAAGAATAAAGACCCAACTTGTTCAACCTTTCTCTGTAACTTAGATGAAACCCAGGTAACGTTCTAATAAATCTTCTCTGTACTCTCTCAATTTTGTTCACATCTTTCCTATAACTTGGTGACCAGAACTGTACACAATACTCCAAATTTGGCCTTAGCAATGCCTTGTACAAGTTCAATATTACATCCCAACTCCTATACTCAATGCTCTGATTTATAAAGGCCAGCATACCAAAAGCTTTCTTCACCACCCTATCCACATGAGATTCCACCTTCAGGGAACTATGCACCATTATTCCTAGATCCCTCTGTTCCATTGCATTCTTCAATGCCCTACCATTTACCATGTATGTCATATTTTGATTAGTCCTACCAAAATGTAGCACCTCACATTTATCAGCATTAAACTCCATCTGCCATCTTTCAGCCCACTCTTCTAACTGGCCTAAATCTCTCTGCAAGCTTTGAAAACCTACTTCATTATATCTGCATACTTATTAATCCAATTTACCACTCCATCATCCAGATCATTAGTATATATTACAAACAACATTGGACCCAGTACAGATCCCTGAGGCACACCACCAGCCACCGACCTCCAATCTGACAAACTGTTATCCACCACTACTCTCTGGCCATTGCTGAATCCATTTTACTACTTCAATATTAATATCTAACGATTGAACCTTCCTAACTAACCTTCTGTGTGGAACCTTGTCAAAGGCCTTACTGAAGTCCATATAGACAACATCCACCACTTTACCCTCATCAACTTTCCTAGTAACCTCTTCAAAAAATTCAATAAGATTTGTCAAACATGACCTCCCACGCACAAATCCATGTTGGCTGTTCCTAATCAGACCCTGCCTATCCAGATAATTATATATACCAGCTCTAAGAATCCTTTCCATCAATTTCCCACCACTGACATCAAACTCACAGGATGATAATTGATAGGTTTACTCTCAGAACCCTTTTTAAACAATGGAACAACATGAGCAATACGCCAATCCTCCGGCACCATCCCTGTTTCTAATGACATTTAAAATATTTCTGTCAGAGCCCCTGCTATTTCCACACTAACTTCCCTCAAGGTCCTAGGGAATATCCTTTCAGGACCTGGAGACTTATAGTCATAGTCATAGTCATACTTTATTGATCCCAGGGGAAATTGGTTTTCGTTACAGTTGCATCATAAATAATTAAATAGTAATATGTAAATTATGCCAGGAAATAAGTCCAGGTCCAGCCTATTGGCTCAGGGTGTCTGACCCTCCAAGGGAGGAGTTGTAAAGTTTGATGGCCACAGGCAGGAATGACTTCCTATGACGCTCTGTGTTGCATCTTGGTGGAATGAGTCTCTGGCTGAATGTACTCCTGTGCCCAACCAGTACATTATGTAGTGGATGGGGACATTGTCCAAAATGGCATGCAACTTGGACAGCATCCTCTTTTCAGACACCACCGTGAGAGAGTCCAGTTCCATCCCCACAACATCACTGGCCTTACGAATGAATTTGTTGATTCTGTTGGTGTCTGCTACCCTCAGCCCTCTGCCCCAGCACACAACAGCAAACATGATCGCACTGCCCACTACAGACTCGTAGAACATCCTCAGCATCGTCCGGCAGATGTTAAAGGACCTCAGTCTCCTCAGGAAATAGAGATGGCTCTGACCCTTCTTGTAGACAGCCTCAGTGTTCTTTGACCAGTCCAGTTGATTGTCAATTCGTATCCCCAGGTATTTGTAATCCTCCACCATGTCCACACTGACCACCTGGATGGAAACAGGGGTCACCGGTACCTTAGCTCTCCTCAGGTCTACCACCAGCTCCTTATATCCCTTAAAAGCGCCAGTACTTCCTCTTCTTTAATCGTCATAGTTTCCATAACTACCCTACTTGTTTCCCTGACCTTACACAATTCAATATCCTTCTCCTTAGTGAATTCCAAAGAAAAGAAATTGTTCAAAATCTCACCCATCTCTTTTGGCTCCGCACATAGCCATCCACTCTGATTCTCTAAGGGACCAATTTTATCCCTCACTATTCTTTTGCTATTAATATAACTGTAGAACCTCTTTGGATTTATTTTCACCTTACTTGCAAAAGCAACCTCATATCTTCTTTTAGCTTTTCTAATTTCTTTCTTAAGATTCTTTTTACATTCTTTATATTCCTTGAGCACCTCATTTACTCCAAGCTGCCTATATTTATTGTAGATCTCCCTCTTTTTCCAAAGCAAGTTTCCAATATCCCTTGAAAACCATGGCTCTCTCAAACTTCTAACCTTTCCTTTCAACCTAACAGGAACATAAAGATTCTGTGCCCTCAAAATTTCACCTTTAAATGACCTCCATTTCTCTATTATATCCTTCCCATAAAACAAATTGTCCCAATCCACTTCTAAATCCTTTCACATCTCCTCAAAGTTAGCCATTCTCCAGTCAAAACTCTCAACCCTGGGTCCAGTCCATAGAAACCATAGAAAAACTACAGCACGGAAAAAGGCCTTTTGGCCCTTCTTGGCTGTGCCGAACCATTTTCTGCCTAGTCCCACTGACCTGCACATGGACCATATCCCTCCATACACCTCCCATCCATGTATCTGTCCAATTTATTCTCAAATGTTAAAAAAGAACCCACATTTACCACCTTGTCTGGCAGCTCATTCCACACTCCCACCACTCTCTGTGTGAAGAAGCCCCCCCTAATGTTCCCTTTAAACTCTTCCCCCCCTCACCCTTAACCCATGTCCTCTGTTTTTTTTCTCCCCTTGCCTCAGTGGAAAAAGCCTGCTTGCATTCACTCTGTCTATACCCATCATAATTTTATATACCTCTATCAAATCTCCCCTCATTCTTCTACGCTCCAGGGAATAAAGTCCTAACCTATTCAACCTTTCTCTGTAACTGAGTTTCTCAAGTCCCGGCAACGTCCTTGTAAATCTTTTCTGCACTCTTTCAACCTTATTAATATCCTTCCTGTAATTTGGTGACCAAAACTGTGGACGCAGTCCAGAGACCCAGATGGTAGTTTGCCTCCCTGGTGCCAGGGTCCGGGATATTTCTGATCGCGTCCAAGATATCTTGAAGTGGGAGGGTGAGGAGCCAGAGGTCGTGGTACATATAGGTACCAATGACATAGGTAGGAAAAGGGAAGAGGTTCTGAAAGGAGAATGTAGGGAGTTAGGAAGGGAGTTGAGAAAAGGGACTGTGAAGGTAGTAATCTCGGAATTACTGCCTGTGCCACGCGACAGTGACAGTAGGGCTGCAATGAGCTGGAGGATAAATGCATGGCTGAGGAATTGGAGCAGGGGGCAGGGATTCAAGTTTTTGGATCATTGGGACCTCTTTTGGCGCAGGTGTGACCTGTACAAAAAGGACGGGTTACACTTGAATCCTAGGGGGACCAATATCCTGGCGGGGAGATTTGCGGGGGCTACTGAGGTGACATTAAACTAGAATGGTTAGGGGGTGGGAATCAAATTAAAGAGACTAGGAGAGAGGAGGTTAGTTCACAACAGGGGGATGGGAACCAGTGCAGAGAGACAGAGGGGTGTAAGATGAGGGTAGAAGCAAAAAGTAGTAAGGTGAAAAGTAAAAGTGGCAGGCCGGCAAATCCAGGGCAAAAATCAAAAAGGGTCACTTTTCAACATAATTGTATAAAGGCTAAGAGTGTTGTAAAAGAGCACCTGAAGGCTTTGTGTGTCAATGCAAGGAGCATTTGTAACAAGGTGAATGAATTAAAAGTGCAGATTGTTATTAATGAATATGATATAGTTGGGATCACAGAGACATGGCTCCAGGGTGACCAAGGATGAGAGCTCAACATTCAGGGATATTCAATATTCAGGAGGGGTAGACATGAAAGAAAAGGAGGAGGGGTAGCATTGCTGGTTAGAGAGGAGATTAACGCAATAGAAAGGAAGGGCATTAGCTGGGAGGATGTGGAATCGATACGGGTAGAGCTGCATAACACTAAGGGGCAGAAAATGCTGGTGGGAGTTGTGTACAGGCCACCTAACAGTCGTAGTGAGGTTGGGGATGGTATTAAACAGGAAATTAGAAATGTGTGCAATAAAGGAACAGCAGTTATAATGGGTGACTTCAATCTACATATAGATTGGGTGAACCAAATTGGTAAGGGTGCTGAGGAAGAGGATTTCTTGGAATGTATGCGGGATGGTTTTTTGAACCAACATGTCGTGGAACCAACTAGAGAGCAGGCCATTCTAGATTGGGTATTGGCCAATGAGGAAGGGTTAATTAGCAATCTTGTCATGAGAGGCCCCTTGGGTAAGAGTGACCATAATATGGTGGAATTCTTCATCAAGATGGAGAGTGACATAGTTAATTCAGAAACAAAGGTTCTGAACTTAAAGAAGGGTAACTTTGAAGGTATGAGACGTGAATTAGCTAAGATAGACTAGCAAATGACACTTAAAGGATTGACGGTGGATATGCAATGGCAAGCATTTAAAGATCGCATGGATGAACTACAACAATTGTTCATCCCAGTTTGGCAAAAGAATAAATCAAGGAAGGTAGTGCACCCATGGCTGACAAGGGAAATTAGGGATAGTATCAATTCCAAAGAAGAAGTATACAAATTAGCCAGAAAAAGTGGCTCACCTGAGGACTGGGAGAAATTCAGAGTTCAGTAGAGGAGGACAAAGGGCTTAATTAGGAAGGGGAAAAAAGATTATGAGAGTAAACTGGCAGGGAACATAAAATCTGACTGTAAAGCTTTTATAGATCTGTGAAAAGAAAAAGATTGGTTAAGACAAATGTAGGTCCCCTACAGACAGAAACAGGTGAACTGATTATGGGGAGCAATGACATAGCAGACCAATTGAATAACTACTTTGGTTCTGTCTTCACTAAGGAGGACATAGATAATCTTCTGGAAATAGTAGGGGACAGAGGGTCCAGTGAGATGGAGGAACTGAGGGAAATACATGTTAGTAGGGAAGTGGTGTTAGGTAAATTGAAGGGATTAAAGGCAGATAAATCCCCAGGGCCAGATGGATCTGCATCCCAGAGTGCTTAAGGAAGTAGCCCAAGAAATAGTGGATGCATTAGTGATAATTTTTCAAAACTGTTTAGATTCTGGACTAGTTCCTGAGGATTGGAGGGTGGCTAATGTAACCCCACTTTTTAAAAAAGGAGGGAGAGAGAAACCAGGGAATTATAGACCGGTTAGCCTAACATCGGTGGTGGGGAAACTGCTAGAGTCAGTTATCAAAGATGTGATAACAGCACATTTGGGAAGCAGTGAAATCATCGGACAAAGTCAGCATGGATTTGTGAAAGGAAAATCATGTCTGACGAATCTCATAGAATTTTTTGAGGATGTAACTAGTAGAGTGGATAGGGGAGAACCAGTGGATGTGGTATATTTGGATTTTCAAAAGGCTTTTGACAAGGTCCCACACAGGAGATTAGTGTGCAAACTTAAAGCACACGGTATTGAGGGTAAGGTATTGATGTGGGTAGAGAATTGGTTGGCAGACAGGAAGCAAAGAGTGTGAATAAGCGGGACCTTTTCAGAATGGCAGGCAGTGACTAGTGGGGTACCGCAAGGCTCAGTGCTGGGACCCCAGTTGTTTACAATATATATTAATGACTTGGATGAGGGAATTAAATGCAGCATCTCCAAGTTTGCGGATGACACGAAGCTGGGTGGCAGTGTTAGCTGTGAGGAGGGTGCTAAGAGGATGCAGGGTGACTTGGATAGGTTAGGTGAGAGGGCAAATTTATGGCAGATGCAATTTAATGTGGATAAATGTGAAGTTATCCACTTTGGTGGCAAAAACAGGAAAACAGATTATTATCTGAATGGTGGCCGATTAGGAAAAGGAGAGGTGCAACGAGACCTGGGTGTCATTATACACCAGTCATTGAAAGTGGGCATGTAGGTACAGCCATAGAGGGAGTACAAAGAAGGTTCACCAGATTGATTCCTGGGATGGCAGGACTTTCATATGATGAAAGACTGGATGAACTAGGCTTATACTCGTTGGAATTTAGAAGATTGAGTGAGGATCTGATTGAAACGTATAAAATCCTAAAGGGATTGGACAGGCTAGATGCAGGAAGATTGTTCCCGATGTTGGGGAAGTCCAGAACGAGGGGTCACAGTTTGAGGATTAAGGGGAAGCCTTTTAGGACCGAGATTAGGAAAAACTTCTTCACACAGAGAATGGTGAATCTGTGGAATTCTCTGCCACAGGAAACAGTTGAGGCCAGTTCATTGGCTATATTTAAGAGGGAGTTAGATATGGCCCTTGTGGCTAAAGGGATCAGGGGGTATGGAGGGAAGGCTGGTACAGGGTTCTGAGTTGGATGATCAGCCATGATCATACTGAATGGTGGTGCAGGCTCGAAGGGCCAAATGGCCTACTCCTGCACCTATTTTCTATGTTTCTATGTTTCTAATAAGTCCCTGTCTATCCAAATGCTTGTAGATTCTGTCTCTTAGTATTCCCTCCAATAACTTACCCACTACTGATGCCAAACTTACCGGCCTATAATTTCCCGGATTACTTTTCGATCCTTTTTTAAACAATGGAATAACATAAGCCACTCTCCAATCTTCCAGCACCTTACCTGTAGACACCGACATTTTAAATATATCTGCCAGGGCCCCTGCAATTTCAACACTAGTATCCTTCAAGGTCCAAGGGAACACCCTGTCAGGTCCCAGGGATTTATCCACTTTAATTTTCCTCAAGACAGCAAGCACCTCCTCCCCTTCAATCTGTACAGTTTCCATGATCTCACTACTTGTTTCCCTTAATTCCATAGACTTCATGCCAGTTTCCTTAGTAAATACAGACACAAAAAACCCATTTAAGATCTCCCCCATTTCCTTTGGTTCTGCACATAGCCGACCACTCTGATCTTCAGGAGGACCAATTTTATCCCTTACAATCCTTTTGCTCTTAATATACCTGTAAAAGCTCTTTGGATTATCCTTCACTTTGACTGCCAAGGCAACCTCATGTCTTCTTTTAGCCCTCCTGATTTCTTTCTTAAGTATTTTCTTGCACTTCTTATACTCCTCAAGCACCTTATTTACTCCCTGTTTCCTATACATGTCATGCAACTCCCTCTTCTTATCAGAGTTGCAATATGTGAGTTTGTGTATATGTGTGTGTATATGTGTGAGGTATATCTGTGTAGGTATATATGTGTGTGGTGGCGTGTGAGGTATATGTGAGTGTGTCTGTATATGTGTGAGGTATATGTGTGTGCTGTGTACTTATATGTGGGTGTGGTGGAGTGTGAGGTATATGTGAGTGCGTGTATATGTGTGAGGTATATCTGTGTAGGTATATTTAGGTGAGTCGGGGCCAGGTAATCCCAGCATTGTTTTTATTTTGGATGCTGCTGCTTTGAGCGGATGTTGGGCGAAGATTCGCCGTCTCCTCATTCGCTAACGTGGGGAGCTGAGGACAGTTAGTTCCCCTCTCAGAGGCCGGACAGAACGGTGTCCGCCTCCCGGCCGGTTACACAGTAGGTGTAAAGGCGACGCTGTGTCCGGCCTCGGACAGCAGCTGTTGCCTGTCTCTCTCGCACCGCACAGTTGCTCTGCCTGTCGGGACACGAATATCTCCGCCCGCCTCCCTGTCACCACTTGTGCCGTCAATCAGTGCGCTTCGGGGGCCCCGACCAGCCTGTCATCTGTCAGTTCCTCGGTGTCCCGGCAGCGACAGGTTGGTCGGCAGAGTTAGTCCAGCGGCTCTCTGCCTCTCTGCGCTCCTGCCCCGCACCGGGATGTGCCCAGAAGCTCTCCTCGTCCTCTCCGCGCTGGCAGCCCTCCTCCAGGTAAAAGTGTCCGTCTCTGCCTCTGGCAACTCACACAAAGTTGGTGCGGGGACTCGCCGGGTCAGCTAGAACCAAACTAACAGTTTCAGCTGGAACTCTTGGCCTGAAACGTCTACTGCCCGTTCTCTTCCGTAGATACTGCCGAGGGTGTGTGTGCGTATGGGGTTTTGTGTGAGTGTGTGTATGCGTTTGTGTGTGTATAGGTGTGTGAGTGTGCAATGTTGTGAGTGTGAGTGTGGGTGGTGAGTTTGGGCTTGTGAGTGTGAGTTTGGAATTGTGGGTGTGGGTGGTGAGTTTGGGGTTGTGAGTGTAAGTGTGGGTGGTGTGTTTGGGCTTGTGAGTGTGAGTTTGGAGTTATGAGTGTGGGAGGTGTGCTTGGAGTTGTGAGTGTGGGTGGTGTGTTTGGGCTTGTGAGTGTGAGTGTGGGTGGTGTGTTTGGGCTTGTGAGTGTGAGTTTGGAGTTGTGAGTGTGGGTGGTGAGTTTGGGCTTGTGAGTGTGAATTTGGAGTTGTGAGTGTGGGAGGTGTGCTTGGAGTTGTGAGTGTGGGTGGTGAGTTTGGGCTTGTGAGTGTGAGTTTGGAGTTATGAGTGTAAGTCTGGGTGGTGAGTTTGGGCTTGTGAGTGTGAGTTTGAAGGTGTGAGTGTAGATGGTGTGTTTGGGCTTGTGAGTGTGAGTTTGGAGTTGTGATTGTGAGTGTGGGTAGTGAGTTTGGGCTTGTGAATGTGAGTTTGGAGTTGTGAGTGTGGGTGGTGAGTTTGGGCTTGTGAGTGTGAGTTTGGAGTTGTGAGTGTGCATTTGGGTGGTGTATTTGGGTTTGTGAGTGTGAGTGTTGGGTTGTGAGTGTGGGGTTGTGAGTGTGAGTGGTGAGTTTACACTTGGCCCCTCCATGCATTGGACAGTAAAGTTCCCAAGAAGATGTGGCAGGGTCCTGCCAAAGGGTCTCAACCGGAAACATCGACTAGACTCTTTTCCATATATGCTGCCTGGCCTCTGCTGAGTTCCTCCAGCATTTTGTGTGTGTTGCTCGGATTTCCAGAATCTGCAGATCTTTTCTTGTCTGAGATGTGGCAGGGATTGCTGACCTCTGATTTCCACACTCCCCACCCACACTCCACATCCCCACACTCCACTTCCCACATCCCCACATTCCCACATCCCACATCCCCACACCTCACACCCCCACACCCCACATCCCCACTTCCCACACCTCACATCCCACAACACACACACCACACCCCCACACCCCACATTCCCACCCACACCCCACATCCCCACACTCCACTCCCCACATCCCCACATCCCGCATCCCCACATCCCACACCCCACATCCCACACCCCACATCCCCACCTCCCACACCCCACATCCCGCATCCCCACATCCCACATCCCACACCCCGCATCCCCACACCCCACATCCCACACCCCAACACACACCCCACATCCCACATCCCGCAGCCCCACACCCCACATCCCACACCCCGCATCCCCACACCCCACATCCCCACATCCCACACCCCAACACACACCCCACATCCCACATCCCGCAGCCCCACACCCCACATCCCGCAGCCCCACACCCCACACCCCGCGTCCCCACACCCCACACCTCGCATCCCCACACCCCACATCCCACACCCCACATCCCACACCCCACATCCCACATCCCACACCCCGCATCCCCACACCCCGCATCCCCACTCCCCGCATCCCCACACCCCACACACCACATCCCACACCCCACACCCCCACACCCCAACTCCACATCCCCACACCCCACACCCCACATCCCACATCCCCACACCCCATATCCCACATCCCCACACCCCACATCCCACACCCCACATTCCCACCCATACTCCACATCCCCACACCTCACCCATTCTCCCCTCCCTCTCTCCCTACCCCCATACCTCACCCCCACACCCCACCGACTCTCCCCATATCCCCACCTCACAAGGCCACCCACGCCAATGCTCACCTGACAAGTACAATATCTGCTCTGATCTCTCGGTTGTTGTGTTTCCCCGCACAGAGCTGCCTGTCTAGTTCAGCTGCTGAGGTGACCCATGGGTGCTGTCCTGCTGCGGTGTGAGCATGTCCCATGGGTGCAGTCCTGCTGCGGAGTGAGGGTGACCCATGGGTGCTGTCGTGTTGCGGTGTGAGGGTGACCCATGGGTGCTGTTCTGCGGTGTGAGGGTGACCCCTGGGTGCTGTGCTGTTATGGGGTAGGGGTGGTGGGAGGTGGTACTGTGTTCCCCAGGGATAGGGGTGGTGGGAGAGGGTGTCTGTGTTCCATGTTTCCTAGGGGTAGGGGTGGTGGGAGAGGGTGTCTGTGTTCCATGTTCCCCAGGGGTAGAGGTGGTGGGAGGGTGTGCTGTGTTCTGTGTTCCCCAGGGGTAGGGGTGGTGGGAGAGAGTGTCTGTGTTCCATGTTCCCCAGGGGTGGAGCTGGTGGGAGAGGGTGTCTGTGTTCCATGTTCCCCAAGGGTAGGGCTGGTGGGAGGGGTGTCTGTGTACTGTGTTCCCCAGGGGTAGGGCTGGTGGGAGGGTGTGCTGTGTTCTGTGTTCCCCAGGGGTAGGGGTGGTGGGAGGGGGTGCTGTGTTCAGTGTTCTGCGTTGTCCAGGGGTTAGGGGTTGGGGAAGGAGTGTACCCTCTTGCTCAGGGACAGGTGGGTGTGCTGGGACTTTGTGTCTCCCAGCCCCAACTGAGACCAGAGGAACAAACAGCAGATGTTTATCCGTGGTTTTCCATGAATACGTTGTGTTGGCGCGTGGCCAAGTGGTTAAGGCATTGATCTAGTGATCTGAAGGTCGTTGGTTCGAGCCTTGGCTGAGGCAGCATGTTGTGTCCTTGAAGAAGGCACACTTTGGGCTCACTATGAGACTGAGAGGGCTGTGCAGGGCAGACTGAGGTGAGATACAATGTGGGTGTCTGTGATCTGTGGGTCACTGCTCTCGCTCAGGGACTGGACGGCCGCTCCCGAAACCAAGCGTCACTTACCAGGAGAAGCAGTCCGAGCGCTTCCTGAGTCTACGAGGAGAGCTCTTTTCACAACCTCTGCACTCCGCACCAGCCCGCCACTCCCACTGGCTGTGACACCCTGCCCTGAGGGTCCCTGAGGTGACATTCAGCTCCCTGGTGAATCTGAGCCTCAGGACCACTCCCACCTCCTCATCACGCACCCTGTAACTCAGCTGCCCAGGAACTTGGAGCAGGGCATGAAGACATGGGAAATAGGGCAGGAGAGACGTGACCCCTCAATCCTGCTCCACCATTGATGAGGCACAGGGTTGTTTCTTAAATCCGCTTCACTGCTCGTTTGTGGGAATTTCTCTGTCCCTGCCCTGAGCACAATCGGACGGGGACTCACCTCCCGAGTAAGGAAATCCCTGCTTAGCTCACTCCGGAGCAGCCAATTCTTCAGGTTGAGCCGTGACTGCAGGATCCCTCAGATCCCGGAGGTTTACTGCGGTTGGGTCCCATCAACAGTTGCAGGTGAAAGTGATTTACTGGTTGTGTTTCATGAAGTTTCTCCTACCCTCTAGACCCGTTGTGCTCCATTATTTTGGAACTCTGTGTCTTAAATGAAGGCAATCCAGAATATTTGTGCAGTTTACACAGACACCCCCTCCCATCACCCTTACTTCTGGACCGTATTTGCTTTGCCCAATCGATCAGTGATACAAAGTTCCTGTGCATCACTCCATTACCTCTGACTTTATGCTAAGGCCTACATGACAGGGACCATCTGTCAGCCTCTACACGGCTTCCACCACTGTCACTGTCCCGGACATTGCTGATACTGACTCCATCTTCATTCTCTGAGCATTAATCACTCACCCCTCCCTTTCTATCAGGCCAGGAGGTTTGAGGGGCCAACCTGTGTGATCGGTTGAATGGTGCCACTCATTGAGACAGGATTAGAGGTGGAGCATACGAGCAGAATTTGCTCTATCTAGTCAGTCTAGATAGGCCATTCCATCATGGCTGATTTATTATCCCTCTCAAGCCTATTCTTTTGCCTTCTCCCTGTTACCTTTGACGTACTGACTAATCAAGAACCTATCAACCTCTGTTTTATACTCTATTCTTGGTTGGTGCAACTGTAACGAAACCCAATTTCCCTGGGGATCAATAAAGTATGACTATCTGTCTATGTTTCTATCTGAGTACACCAATCTCTTGGCCTCTACAGCTGTCTGTGGCAATGAATTCCACAGATTCAGCAGCCTCTATCTAAAGAAATTCCTCCTCATCCCTGTTCTAAGTGGACATCGCTCTGAAGCTGTGCCCTCTGGTTCTAGACTCTCCAGCTATAGGAAGCTTCTATTGCATGCAGGCCTTTCGATATTTGATAGGTTTCAATGGTAAATATTGCCCAGGGGTAGGGGTGGTGGGAGCCCCTCCCATCCTCTCCATGGCCAACGTCCTCCCTCAACACGGATCAGGCCAATCTCAGCGGCAGATCCCTGGGTACAGAATGTTCACAGTGAGTAAACTCAGCCCTCTTTGAACTACAAGTCACGCTGTTCCAACACCCTTCCTCGCCATTCTACCACACTCGACACAGCCACAGCCCTCACCCCACACCACACACACTGCCAACAGCCCAGCCTGCCAAACATTGCACATTGATTTCACACACGATTCTTTACCCCTCAAAGCTACACCCACTCACCACAGTCCAACACCGCCTCCCTTCACCCTTATACCCACTCACTTCCTAACCAACCCTGCATTCCTCACATCACACCACCCAGACACACCACATCCCCTCTCCCCACCGTCCCCTCTTTCCACCCGACACTCCACCGTCCCCTCTCCCCACATCCCCACCGTCCCCTCTCCCCACATCCCCACCGTCCTCTCTCCCCACATCCCACCGTCCTCACCCCACATCCCACCGTCCTCACCCCACATCCCACCGTCCTCACCCCACATCCCCACTGTCCCCTCCCCACATCCCCACCATCCCCTCTCCCCACATCCCAACCGTCCCCTCTCCCCACATCCCCACTGTCCTCACCCCACGTCCCCACCGTCCTCACCGCACGTCCCCACCATCCCGACTCCCCACGTTCCCACCATTCCGTCTCCCCACGTCCCCATCGTCCCCTCACCCCACGTCCCCACCGTTCCGTCTCCCCACATCCCCACGTCCCGTCTCCCCACATCCCCACGTCCCATCTCCCCACATCCCCACCATCCCCTCTCCCCACATCCCAACCATCCCCTCTCCCCACATCCCACCGTCCCCTCACCCCACATCCCCACTGTCCTCACCCCACATCCCCACTGTCCTCACCCCACATCCCCCCGTCCTCTCTCCCCACACCCCCACCGTCCTCTCTCCCCACACCCCCACCGTCCTCTCTCCTCACACCCCCACCGTCCCCTCACTGCACATCTCACCGTTCCATCTCCCCACATCCCCACTGTCCTCTCTCCCCACATCCCCACTGTCCTCTCTCCCCACATCCCCACTGTCCCCTCACTGCACATCCCACTGTCCTCTCTCCCACACCCCTACCGTCCCCTCACCCCACGTCCCCACCATCCCGTCTCCCCACAGCCCCACTGTCCTCTCTCCCCACACCCCCCACCGTCCTCACCCCACGTCCCCACCATCCCCTCACCGCACATCCCACCGTCCCGTCTCCCCACATCCCCACTGTCCTCTCTCCCCACACCCCCACCGTCCTCTCTCCCCACACCCCCACCATCCTCGTCCCATCTCCCCACATCCCCACTGTCCTCTCTCCCCACATCCCCACCGTTCTCTCTCCCCACATCCCCATTGTCCCCTCACTGCACATCCCACTGTCCTCTCTCCCCACACCCCTACCGTCCCCTCACCCCACGTCCCCACCGTCCCGTCTCCCCACGTCCCCACCGTCCCATCTCCCCACATCCTCACCGTCCCCTCTCCCCACATCCCAATCGTCCCGTCTCCCCACATCCCCACTGTCCCCTCTCCCCACACCCCCACCGTCCTCTCTCCCCACATCCCCACCATCCCCTCACCGCACATCCCCACCGTCCTCTCTTTCCACATCCCCACCGTCCCCTCACCGCACATCCCACTGTCCTCTCTCCCCACACCCCCACTGTCCTCTCTCCCCACACCCCCACCGTCCCCTCACCGCACATCCCACCGTCCCGTCTCCCCACATCCCCACTGTCCTCTCTCCCCACACCCCCACCGTCCTCTCTCCCCACATCCCCACGTCCCCTCACCGCACATCCCACCGTCCCATCTCCCCACATCCCCACTGTCCTCTCTCCCCACACCCCCACCGTCCTCTCTCCCCACATCCCCACGTCCCCTCACCGCACATCCCACCGTCCTCTCTCCCCATACCCCCAATGTCCTCTTTCCCCACACCCCCACTGTCCTCTCTCCCCACACCCCCACCGTCCTCTCTCCCCACACCCCCACCGTCCTCTCTCCCCACATCCCTACCGTCCCCTCACCCCACATCCCTACCGTCCCCTCACCCCATGTCCCCACCGTCCCGTCTCCCCACGTCCCCACCGTCCCCTCTCCCCACGTCCCAACCATCCCGTCTCCCCACATCCCCACCGTCCCCTCTCCCCACACCCCCACCGTCCTCCCTCCCCACTCCCCCCTCCACCTTTCAGATCCCATCTCCTCCCCTCACCTTCTTGTCTGACTGTCACAGTTTCCATTCTCTACCTGGACTGGGTCTTCCTCACGTTCTCTGTCAGCTCCTCACCTTCACCAACTCCTGTCATCTCTCCAACCCATGGACGAGGCTCTGAATGTATCATGGGGCAGAGATATCAGACCTCTGGAATGTCACCTCATAATTTCCATGTGCTGGTTCTCAGTGGACAGATGTTACCTATGGGACAGATGTTCCTCCAAGGGCAGATGTTACCTATGGGACAGATGTTCCTGCAAGGGCGGGTGTTACCTATGGGACAGATGTTTCTCAGGGGACAGATGTTCCTCCAAGGGCTGCTTGGTTGCAGGCAGTCATCCACTGTTTCTGTTAGACAAATTTCTCTCCCTGTAACATTCCCACCTTTCCCTGTGTGGACTCAGAGATGACAACCTGTGGGAATTGGCCTAAATTGAATTTCTAAAAATACAGAACTCTCATCAAAATTGTTATTGAGGCTAATTTTGAAACATTTATTAGATCACAATGTTCTGATCAAAGCTGCAAAATCACCTGATGAGACCACATTCTGACCTTCACACGATCATCTCCCTGGGCTGTCCCTGAGCTCCTCAGTACCACAATCTCCACAACTGATACTGACTTGTACCGAGGGTATGTCTATCATTCCACACACTGACACCTCCTCGTACCGAGGTAACTCACTGAGAGTCCACCCTCCCTCAGTACCACACTCCACACACTCTGGAGTCGAAGCAGTTAGCTGCCTTGAGTCCCGTGGAATTGGCAGCCGCCCAGCAAGACGATCCCCGTATGGGTGCTATTGGGTCATCTGTTGCTAAACAGGATATGGCCCAAGCTGAAAAGTTGAAACACCCTACTATACCCCCACTGATGAGGGATATGGGACAAACTGGAGTTGAGGAACCATGTTTTAGACTAGGATGCGTCTCTTACAGACAGGCCTCAGCTACCCCAGTTGGTTTTACTTGAGAAGCATCGGAGAATTGTGTTAAAGTTACTTCATGATGATTCACGTCCTTTGGTGTTTGACAGGACCTGCAGATTGGCCTGAGATCGGTTCTATTGGCCCCGAATGAAGCTTGAGGCTGAACAGTACTGTAAGTCGTGCATCCAATGTATTGCGAGGAAGGCGCTGCCCATGAGTGATACTCCATTATCTCATTTACAGAGTGCAGGACCACTTGATTTAGTGTGTATGGATTTCCTTTCCATAAGCCTGGGGGGTGACCTCCCAGGGGAATGCCACAGAGACCAGGTTACTGCGTACTGAGCATGGGTCCTTGGTGCAGAAGGGAAAGAGGGAGAAGAGGGGAGTGGTATTGAAAAGGACTCAATAGTCAGAGGAGCAGACAGATTCTGTGGACATGGACGGAACACCCGAATAGTATATCGACTCCCAGAAGTCAGTATCAGCCAAGTCTCAGAACGCATCCACAGCATTTTGGAGAGGGAAGGAGAGCAGCCAGAAGTCTTGATACATACTGGTACCAATGACATAGGAAAGAAAAACAAAGATATTCTGAAGAGAGAATTTAGAGAGCAAGGTAGGAAGCTGAGAAGCAGGAGCTCCAGGGCAGTATTTCTGGATTGCTGCCTGTGCCATGTGCCGGTGAGGGTAGAAACAGGACGAGCTGGCAGATGAATGTGTGGCTGAGAAGCTGGTGCAGAGGGCAGGGCTTCAGATTTTTGGATCATTGGAATCTCTTCTGGGAGAGGCATGACCTGTGCAAAAGTGATGGGTTGCACCTGAACCTGAGGGGGACCAATATTCTCACGGGCAGGTTTGTTAGAGCTGTTGGGGAGGGCTTAAATTAATTTGGCAGGGGGTGGGAATCTGAGTGAAGGGTCTCAGGATAGGACAGATGATAAAAAAGCAAAGATAGCATGCAGTCAGACTGTCAGGAAGGGCAGGCAGATGATAGGACAAAATTGCAGCCAGCAGGGTGAGTATCAGTGACAATGTATCGGAGGGATAGGAAGGTAGACAGAGGGGTTGCCATGGCTCTGTTGGTAAAGAACGGCATCAAATCATTGCAACCATGTGACATAGAATTGGAAAATGTTGAATCCTTGCGGGTTGAGTTAAGAAACAGCAAGGTTAAAGGACCCTGATGGCAAAAATATACTGGCCTCCAAACATTAGTGAGGGTGTGGACGGCAGATTACAACAGGAAATTAAAAAGGACAATGTTATGATAGTCATGGGCGATTTAAACATGCAGGTCCATTGGGAAAATTAGGTTGGTAATGAATCTCAAGAGAGTGAGTTTGTTAAATGCCTGTGAGATGGCTTTTGAGAGCAGCTTGTTGTTGAGCCAACAGCTATACTGGATTGGGTGTTATGTAATGAACTGAAGTCAATTAGAGAGCTTAAAGTAGAGGAACCCTTAGAAGATAGTGATCACAAAATGACTGAGTTCAACTTGAAATTTGATAGGGAGAAAATGAAGTCTGACATTTCAGTGGAGTACGGGAAATTACAGTGGTATGAGAGAGGAACTGGCCAAAGTAAACTGGAAGGAGCTGCCGGCAGGGATGACAGCAGAGCAGCAATAGCGTGAGTTTCTGGGGAAAACGAAGAAGGCGCAGGACATACGTATATCCTCAGGGCCTGACAATGTGTTCCCTTGCACCCTGTGGGGAATATATACCCAGAGTCTGATGTGTTCCCTCGGACCCTGTGAGGACTATATACCCAGAGTCTGATGTGTTCCCTCGGACCCTGTGGGGAATATATACCAGAGTCTGATGTGTTCCCTCGGACCCTGTGGGGAATATATACCCAGAGTCTGATGTGTTCCCTCGGATCCTGTGGGGAATATATACCCAGAGTCTGATGTGTTCTCTGGGACCCTGTGGGGAATATATACCCAGAGTCTGATGTGTTCTCTGGGACCCTGTGGGGAATATATACCCAGAGTCTGATGTGTTCCCTCAGACCCTGTGGGGAATAAATCCCCAGAGTCTGATGTGTTCCCTCGGACCCTGTGGGGAATAAATCCCCAGAGTCTGATGTGTTCCCTCGGACCCTGTGGGGAATAAATCCCCAGAGTCTGATGTGTTCCCTCGGACTCTGAGGGGATTGAGTATATGTGGACTCTTGCGTACTGAGAACAATTTTGGGCTCCTTAACCAAGATGAGATGCTCTGGCATTGAAGAGGAGGTTCACAAGGATGATTCTGTGAATGAAACAGTTATCATATGAGGAAGGTTTGATGGCTCTGGGTCTGTGCTTGCTGGAAATTAGAAGGATGGGGGGGATGTCATTGAAATCTTTCAAATGTTGAAAACCCTAGATAAAGTAGATGTGAAAAGAATGTTCCCAATAGTGGGGGAGTCTAGGACAAGATGTCACAGCCTCAGGGTAGAGGGGCGTCCATTTAAAACAGTGATGCGGTGACATTTCTTTAGCCAGAGGTTGGTGAATTTGTGGAATTTGTTGCCACGTGCTGCTGTGGAGGTCAGGTTTTTGGGTGTATTTAAAGTGGAGATTTGATCAGTTCTTGATTGTACACTGCATCAAAGGTTACCGGGAGAAGGCCAGGGAGTGGGGCTGAGGAGGAGAAAATGGATCAGCCATGATGAAATGGCGGAGCAGACTCGATGGGCCAAATGGCCTAATTCTGCTCCTATATCTCATGGTCTTATGGTCTAATTATTACCTCGGATCTGATGCAGCACAAATAAAAAACACAATAAGATAAAGAACACAATAATAAGCATAATCCCACAAGAAACATACAAATACATAAGGTAGCTTATGTACACATATTGACTGTATTGTCCATAAAGAGACTGGGCACAGGAGTGTCTGGACATAAGGTGACTGACAGGAAATGATAAAGTAGTGTGTCTACGTTGAGTGAGGGTCTTCAGTGAGAGGTACAATGATGGTCGCAGTGAGAAGAGGCTATGCCCTGGATGGGTTCATTAAATAGTGACAGATAAAAGTCTCAGGAAAGAGGCTCGGATGTAATTATCTGACACTTTGGGAGGCAGTGGACACGGGCCAGGCTAATCTGATTTTAATTTCTATGTCCCAGCTGGGAGCTGCTCCCAGAATGGTGCCCAGTCACAGTGACAGATTGAAGTTCAAGGGAGCTGATGCAGCTGGCGAAGCTTTGCCGAGATTATCGAAAGCTTGAACCACACCTCTGGTCACTCATGTGGGATGCTAGAGGTTTACAGGCAGCTCGACCTTTCATCTCGTCTCTGTCTTTGGTGGGCGACTGTTGTTTATATCCGGTAAATCTCTGGTCCGGTCGGACGTCACCTCACGACAGAATCCAGGCCAAGAGTTCACCATCAAAATTGAAGGGACTGCCTATTTGAGGCTGAGGTGAATGAAATGTTCCCATTAGCTTCGGAAGCCTTTGGAACTCTCTGCTCTGTGAGCAGAGGCGGCCGACGTGGGCAGATCTCAGTGAACAGTCAGACCAGCCTTGGAGCTGCTGTGAATCCCCATCAATTGCCTCAGACTAACCCAAATACCCCACCCTATGAGCTGATGGAGTCAGGGGTTGCAGCACTAGAACAGCACCCTTGACCATCCAGCCCTTTTTTCACAACACTGTAAAAGTTTATTTACAACACATAGGCGCAAGACAATCAATATTTACAAGACAGTAGTTACACACAAATCACTACACGATTACTACCGTCTAGACGGCGGGGGATCACCGCTCACGGAAGTACCCTAATGTGCCCGCCGGGACCGCGCGGTCTCTCTCCAAGGACTTACCGGGCACGGTCGTATCCTCGGAAAGGGGGCAGGCAGTCGGCCAGGGCAGCGCCCTCCACCTTCCGCCGTCCATACCCGTGAATAGCCATCTTGGCCAGGTCCGGGACCAAGCCCACCACGTCCGGCCC
The DNA here is from genome assembly GCF_030028105.1 of Mobula birostris. Lineage (NCBI taxonomy): Eukaryota > Metazoa > Chordata > Chondrichthyes > Myliobatiformes > Myliobatidae > Mobula > Mobula birostris. The sequence goes on from NC_092384.1 coordinate 84,936,108, forward strand.
CCCTTCCGAACTGGTAGATGAGGAGCGCGGTACTAAAGTGCAGCCGGAACGTCAGCAGCAGCCTGAGGGACTGCAACCCCTCACTTCCCGTGTACGCGGGGTTCACGTTCTCCTCCCGCCCGCAGGCGTGTCAGTGAACCTGCTCAGGAACCTGTTGTACGGTCGTCGTGGCTATCCCTCGAGGTCGAGGATGATGGTCTTCGTTCTGAAGAAGTGGCCCACAGAGTGAAGAAGCCTGTGCGTGTATTTGTTTAACGTGTACTTGATGTTGCACTCCAAGAAGCACACGATACTTCACAAATCAGCCAAATGATTCCAATGGCATGGACACCACAACGATGGGAGCTGATGGATTTGTTGCAGCCTTCATCCGCCTTCACAGCTGTTAAGTTCGAAGTAACTTCGTCTGCCTGTTCCACCGTTGAGGTCTTGGTTGGATTGTTCTTTGTCAGGGACCTCACCCTCGACCTTACCGCCATGGGCGACCCTACCAGGAGCATAGCTCCAGACGGCATTGCTCTCAGGATCACAGGACCACACAAGCTTCTCCACCACGACAAGGTGACAATCCACGGAGAAGTGTTGTACGGTACTGCCCGATGCAACACCTTCCACCCCAGGCCCCAATGTACAGGGGAAGCGCCCCCGCATAAAGGGACTTGCACTGGGCTCCTCCTCCGCTGCCAGATGGTAAGGCAAACCGCCAGGGTGAATCTGGCCGGCAGGCGAAGACGAGGAAGTGGAAGGTGTGCAAGAAACGCCTAGGAGGGACACGGAATGTCACGGAGCCATCGAGCCCTCACTCACACCAACCGTATGTTAATTCCACTCTGTTCCCCGGCCCATTATCCATGCTCTCAGCTCTGCTTCCAGATTCTGCCAATCGCCCACACTTGGGAGAACTGTCCCACTAATCTTTACGTAGTTGGGATCTGGCGGGAAACCCCACGGTTTGAGGGGGAATCTGTAGATTCTGTATAAACAATGCCGGAGGTTGGGATCGAACCCGCGTCTCTGCACTGCTGAGTTGCTGGGGAAGATCTTTCACCGGCCACCAGAAGTTAGAAGAAGGATTGGGGGGGGGGGGGAGTCTCGCACAGCTGATGAGCGGATAGAGCTCAGAGCTCTCCACAGCGTCGGGAATGGCACAGCTATACTGACAAGACTTCACAGCTGCCAGATGGTTGAAAGTTGTTTGGAGCTGTCAAGAGATTGGGCATTATTCAACCCATTCTACAGCACTTTAACTCACCCTCTGTCGTATTCTCTCTCTCTCTCTCTCTCTCTCTCTCTCTCTCTCTCTCTCTCTCGCTCTCTCGCTCTCTCGCTCTCTCGCTCTCTCGCTCTCTCGCTCTCTCGCTCTCTCCCTCTCTCTATCTCTATCTCTATCTCTATCTCTATCTCTCTCCCCTCTCTCTCTCTCTCTCTCTCTCTCTCTCTCTCTCTCTCTATATATATATATATATATATATCACTGTCTCTCTCTCTCTCTTTCTCTCTCTCTCTATCTATCTCTATCTCTCTCTGTCTCTCTCTCTCTATATATCTCTATCTCTCTCTTCCCCCTCTAGCTATCTCTATCTCTATCTCTCCCTATCTCTATCTCTCTCTATCTATCTCTATCTCTCTAAATCACTCTGTCTATCTATCTCCATCACTATCTCTATCTCTGTCTCCCTCTCTATCTCTCTCTTTCTCACTCTCGCTCTCACCAACACTTTCTCATTCAGATGTTTCCTATCTCTCTCACCCATAGCCCCCTCCCTTGCTCCCTACATCTCTCCCTCACTCACCCACACCCCCACTTCCTGGATTAACTTGGCAGCTGTTATCCCCTTACCTCATACAGAGGGGAGTTTTGTTGACTGGCTGTTATTTAAGGGGATATTTGTCAGTGTCCTTGCAGGAAAAGTACTGCAGGACTGTTCATGGATGAGACAGACATGTTAATGACCTGTTCAGAATTAGATAACTTAAGACTGCTTGGAATTTCAGGGAAAAACTTCAGAATATTTAACCTGGGAGCAGCTGCCAATTTTCAGCTGCTGGCTGGCCTTCCAAATTCATCTCATCCCAGGGAGAATTGAAGAATTTCAATCCCAACTGTCTGCCAGCAGTCCCTTCATTTCATTCTCAATTCTTACAGAGATCTGGGACCGTCTCCACCTACCTGTCCCCAAACCAACACATTTCCCTCCCCCTCCCCCTCCCCCTCCCCCGTAGCCTCATTCTGCATATACCCTCCGCTCCTGTCCCTCACTCACTGCTGGTGTCCCAAAGAGGTTCCAGAGGCTGACAGGTGAGGAGACTCGGCCTGGAGTGATTTCTGGTATTAAACCCGTAAGGCATAGGAGCAGAATTAGGCCATTCAGCCCATTGAGTCTGCTACACCATTCCATCATTGCTGATCCCAGATGATCCCAGATCCCACTCAACCCCATACACCTGCATCCTTTGATACCCTGACCGATCAGGAAACTATCAACTTCCGACTTAAATATACCCACGGACTGGGCCTCCACTGCAGTCTGTAGCAGAGTATTCCACAGATTCACTACTCTCTGGCTGAAAAAACAATTCCTTCTTACCTCTGTTCTAAAGGGTCACCCCTCGATTTTGAGGCTGTGCCCTCTAGTTCTGGATACCCCCACCATAGGAAACATTCTTTCCACATCCACCCTATCTGGTCCTTTCAGCATCCGGTAGGTTTCAATGAAAACCCACCACAATCCTCTAAACTTCAGTTCTAAATTTACACCACACGCTGCACCCGCAAAGCTAACAGCATTGTGAAGGACCCCAGGCACCCCTCATACAAACTCTTCTCCCTCCTGCCGTCTGGCAAAAGGCACCGAAGCATTCGGGCTCTCACGACCAGACTGTGTAACAGTTTCTTCCCCCAAGCCACCAGACTCCTTAATACCCAGAGTCTAGACTGACATCTACATCATTTATTATTATATTGTAATTTGTCCTCTACTGTGCCTATTGTCTTGTTTATTAATTATTGTCCTGCCCTGCACTGTTTTGTGCACTTTATGCAGTCCTATGCAGGTCTGTAGTCTAGTGCAGTTTTTTAAAACATAAACACGAGGAATTCTGCAGATGCTGGAAATTCAAGCAACACACATCAAAGTTGCCGGTGAACGCAGCAGGTCAGGCAGCATCTCTAGAATGAGGTATAGTCGACGTTTCGGGCCGTCGACTGCACCTCTTCCTAGAGATGCTGCCTGGCCTGCTGCGTTCACCGGCAACTTTGATGTGTGTTGAGTGCAGTTTTTATGTTGTTTTACATAGTCCAGTGTAGCCTTGCGCTGTCTCACATAGTCTAGTGTAGTTCTGTGTTGTTTCCTGCAGCACCAGGGTCCTGGAGGATCCTTGTTTTGTTTTTACTGTGTACTGCACCAGCAGCTTATGGTCGAAATGACAGTAAACTTGACTTGACTGGCGTACAGGCCCAAAGTTGCCAAATGCTCCTCATATGTTAACCCCTTCATTCCTGGAATCATCCTCATGAACCTCCTCTGGGCTCTTTCCAATGACAACACATCCTTTCTGAAATATGGGGCACAAAACTGTTGACAATACTCCAAGTGCAGCCTGACTAGTGACTTATAAAGGCTCAGCATTATCTCCTTGCTTTTATATTCTATTTCCCTTGAAATAAATGCTAACATTGCATTTGCCTTCTTTACTATAGACTTAACCTGTAAATTAACCTTCTGGGAGCCTTGCACGAGTCCCTCTGCACCTCTGATGTTTGAACCTTCTCCCCATTTAGATAATAGTCCACATTATTGTTCCTTTTACCAAAATACATCATTGTACATTTCCCAACACTGTATTCCATCTGCCATTTTTTGCCCATTCTTCTGATTTGTCCAAGTCCTGCTGCAATCACATTACTTCCTCAGCACTACCTACCCCTCTCTTCTTAAAGTGTGGTGTAACATTTGCAATTTTCCAGTCCTCTGCGACCATAAATAAAGCAATAGAGTGTGCAATAAAGAAAGGGAAACTAGATTATGAAAATAAACTAGTACAATATATAAAAATGGATAGTAAAAGTTTTTTATAAAGCAGAAAAGTGTGGCTAAAGTGAATGTAGGTCCCTTGGAGGACGAGAAGGGGGAATTAATATTGGGGAATGAAGAAATGGCTGAGGCTTTGAATGTCTATTTTGTGTCGGTCTTTACAGTGGAGGACACGTCTATCATGCTAAAGAGAGATGTTATGGATGTGATGGGAGGTGAGGACTTCAATACAATAGCTATCATTAAAGAGGTAATGCTGAGCAAACTTGTGGGCCCGAAGATAGACAAGTCCCCTGGTCCTGATGGAATGCATCCCAGGGTACTGAAAGGTATGGCAGAGGTTATAGTTGAGGCTTTGATGTTAATTTACCAAAATTCTCTGGACTCTGGGCAGATCCCGGTAGATTGGAAGATGGCAAATGTCACGTCACTGTTTAAAAAAGGATGTAGGCAAAAGGCAGATAACCATAGGGTGGTTAGTTTAACATCTGTAGTTGGGAAAATGCTTGAAGCTGTCATTAAAGAAGAAATAGTGAGGCATCTGGAAAGAAATGGATCCATCAGGCAGACGCAGCGTGGATTCAGCAAAGGGAGGTCCTGTTTAACAAACTTACTGGAGTTCTTTGAGGATATAATGAGCACAGTGGATAGAGGGGAATGCATAAAAGACTTATCCATAAGATAAGGATGCATAGAGTTGGGGGAGATATATTAGTATGGATAGAGGATTGGTAAACCAATAGAAAGCAGAAAGTTGGGATACATGGGTGTTTTTCTGGTTGGCAGTCAGTGGTGAGCGATGTGCTGCAGGGGTTGATGCTGGGCCCGCAAATGTTCACGATTTACATTAACAATCTGGAAGAGGGGACCGAGTGTAGTGTATCTAAGTTTATTGATGATACTAAATTGAGTGGAAAAGCAAATTGTTCAGAAGATACAGAGAGTCTGCAGAGAGATATAGATAGGTTAAGTGAGTGGGCAAGGGTCTGGCAGATGGAGTACAATGTTGGTAAATGTGAGGTCATCCAGTTTGGAAGGAAAAATGAAAGAGCAGATTATTATTTAAATGGTAAAAAATTGCAGCATGCTGCTGTGCAGAGGGACATGGGAGGCTTGTGCATGAATCACTGAAGGTTGGTTTGCAGGTGCAGCAGGCTATCAAGAAGGCAAATGGAATGTTGGCCTTCCTAGAGGGGTTGAATGTAAGAGCAGGGAGGTTATTCTGTAACTGTACAGGGTACTGGTGAGGCCGCACCTAGAGTACTGTGTGCAGTTCTGGTCTCCTTACTTGAGGAGGGATGTACTGGCTTTGGAGGCGGTGCAGAGGAGGTTCACTAGGTTGATTCCAGAGATGAGGGATTTAGACTATGAGGAGAGGTTGAGTCGCCTGGGTCTGTACTCGCTGGAATTCAGAAGAATGAGAGGAGATATTTTAGAGACATAATAAAATTATGAAAGGGATAGATAAGATAGAGGCAGGAAAGTTGTTTCCACTGGTAGGTGAGACTAGAACTAGGAGACATGGCTTCATGGTTCAGAGGAGTAGTTTTAGGACGGAGATGAGGAGGAACTGCTTTTCCCAGAGAGTGGTGAATCTGTGGAATTCTCTGCCCTAGGAAGCAGTGGAGGCCACCTCAGGAAATATATTTAAGACAAGGTTGGATAGATTTTTGCACAGTAGAGAATTAAAGGTTAAGGGGGAAAGCATGTAGGTGGTGGTGAGTCCATGGCCAGATCAGCCGTGATCTTATTGAACAGTGGAGCAGGCTCGATAGGCCAGATGGCTGACTCCTGCTCCTATTTCTAATGTTTTTATGACCATACCAGAATCAAGTGATTCTTGAAAGATCATGACCAATGCATCCATTATCTCTCCAGCAGCCTCTCTCAGGACTCTGGGATGTTGTCCATCTGGACTAGTGCTTTTCCCTCTCAAACTGCAGTATGAATTCAGACATATTATCATCACTGCCTTCTAAGGGTTCCTTTCCGTTCAGCTCCCTAATAAGATCTGGGTTATTACACAACATTGAATCTAAGATGGCCTTTCACCGAGTAGGCTCAAGCACAAGCTGCTCTAAAACGCCATCTCATAGGCATTCAACAAATTCCCTCTCTTGCCATCCAACATCAGCCTCATTTTCCCAATCCTCTTACATATTGAAGTCCCAGAGGCCTGGACTAGCAATCCAGAGAAAGGAGTTCCGATCTCACCTTAACATGTAGGAACCGGAATTAGAAATAATATGGAAAGCTGTGGTGGTGATGAAAAAAGTGCCAGATTACTGTAAAACCCATTTGGTTCACAACTTTGCTGCGGGGAAGGAAATCAGCCCATGGACAGTGTGTAACTCTGGAATCTGGGCAACATTGGAGTATTGTGAGCAGTTTTGGGCCCCTTATCTAAGAAAAGATATGCTGGCATTGGAGAGGGGAGGTTTACAAGGATGATTCCAGGAATAAAAGCGTTAACATATGAGAGCGTTTGATGACTCTGGGCCTCTACTCACTGGAGCTTCAAAAAATGGTGGGGGGGGGGGGGTGGGATCAATCTCATTGAAACTGATTGAATGTTGAAAGGACTCAATGGAGTGGATGTGGAGAGGACGTTTCCTTTGGTGGAGGAGTCTAGGACCAGAGGGCACATCCTCAGAATAGTGCAGCCTTTCTCAACTTTTTTGCCCTGCAGAAACCCTTGAAATAATTTTCAGATCTCAGGGAACCCCTGCATAAAAATTATTATATCTAGAGCTCACGGTACGTTAGCATGATCAGTAAGTTGTAGATATAATAATCCAAAAATAGTTGTCAATGCTCTTTTGAGTAGAGAATAAATTTTTAGCCAACCTTTCTTGGAAAAAAAAGGGCAGGTAGTTAAGTTTAGCTTACCTTTCTTGAAATCTCTTTCTTTCCCTTTCATAAATTTTAAAAACTCAGCAGGTAAACATAATAAATTTCTCAATTCTGGGTCAAACCTGAGATAAGCACACACAAATTTCACCTTCAACTGAAATGAGATAATTTCTATCCTTGCTTGTTAAACAAGAAAAAGCTTGCTCACACATGTAAGAAGTTGAAAATTGCAGCAAAATGTCCATTGCTTTCCTATGAATGGTAGGATACTCTTCTTTCACAGAAATTCAGAACCTGTCCAGGGGCAGGTCAGTAAATCTCATCTTGAGTGCACGAGCAGAGTGCAGCTCACTAAGTTCTTCCTCTTCTCTTAAAGTCAAGTTCTCAGGCTGAGCAGAAGATTCAGAGAAAGGGTCCCTCACCCAGTTATACACTTGTGTTGAAAGGAAGAAAAAAATACTGTTCAGTTTTGTTCTGCAGATCTTCCAGGAGGTTTTTCAATAAGACTTGAGACCTTCTGATCCTTCCTCACTCTCAAGCCCAAGCAGCAGAGGAAACATTTCAAGATTTCCTCTTGCAACATGATTTTTCCAAAGATTCAACTTCCCTTTAAATCCAAGAATCTTGTCACTTGAAGTCAAACCATTTTCTCTAGGGCCTTGCAGAAGTTTGTTCAACTGGTTCATATGATGAAAAATGTCTGTTTAAGTAGGCTGGATTCTGCAGCCATTCTTCATCTTCAAAGCACTTAGCAAACTATGGCTTACTATTTTCTTGAAAGTTCTCCAGCAGTTCACCTTTCAGCTCAAAAACCCTGTTGAGAACTCTTCCTCTGCTAAGCCACTGGATTTCTGTATGTAGTAGAAGATAGGTGTCCAGATTTTCACACGGGGTTTTAAACATTCTCCAGTGAACTGGTCTTAAAGCTACTAAATTGCTTGCTTCCTGTATCCTTTTACCGACTGTGACTTTATTTTCAAAAGCTTTAATCTGTTTGTTTTGAGATTCCAATAGTCCAATTTCCCTCCAATTTTCCACGACATTAGTAGTTTGTTTGCCCCCATAAGTCAGTCGGCAGGGCGTAAGGAGGATTTGGGGGAGGTAATTCGTTGCTTGGAGTACTGCAACAGGAGCGTTCCCGCGCTGGTCCAACAGAAAATTTGAAGAAGTTTTTCGATGTGAGTTCTTGATTGGAGTACCGCGCAGAGCAACAGTAGCATTTTCATGCAGGTCCGACAAAGATTTTTGATGGGAAATGCAGCCTCCATAAAAGAGAGGTACCACCTAGCGGAGCAGTCATCGTGGGAGTGGTCGTCATCGGAGTAGTCTGAGGCAGAGTAGAAAGGCTTTGGTTCAGCAGGGCTTCAGCAAAAACAGGCGGAGTCTAGGTAGGTTCATTCCTTATTACTTATTTAACTCTAGAGAGAATAGGGGTATGTCTGCACAGCCAGTGTTCTGTTCTGAGTGTCAGATTTGGAATTTCCAGGAGACTCCCAGCCTCGCTGATGGCCACATCTGCGCCAGGTGCATCGAGATGCAGCTCCTTAGAGACCGAGTTAGAGAACTGGAGATGCAGCTTGATGACCTTCGGCTTGTTCGAGAAAGTGAAGCAGTGATCGACAGGAGCTACAGGGAGGTAGTCACCCCGATGGCTACAGGAGACAGACAAATGGGTGACTGTCAGGAGAGGGAAGGGGGAACGTCAGATAGTGGAGAGCACCCCATGGCCGTCCCACTCAACAAAAAGTACTCCATTTTGAGTACTGTTGGGGGGGGGGGTGACCTACCTGGGGGAAACAACAGTAGCCATGCCTTTGGCACTGAGTCCGGCCCTGTCGCTCAGAAGGATAGGGAAAGGAAGAGGATGGCAGCAGTGATAGGGGACTCTATAGTCAGGGGGACAGATAGGTGATTCTGTGGATGCAAAAAGGAAACATGGATGGTAGCCAGGGCCCGCGATGTTTCTGAATGCACCACAATATCCTGAAAAGGGTGGGTGAGCAGCCAGAAGTCATGGTACATAGTGGTACCAATGACATAGGTAGGAAAAGGGAGGAGGTCCTGAAAAAGATGACAGGAAGTTAGGAAGGAAGTTGAGAAGCAGGACCTCAAGGGTAGTAATCTCAGGATTGCTGCCTGTGCCATGCGACAGTGAGGATAGAAATAGAGTGAGGTGGTGGATAAGTATGTGGCTGAAGAATTGGAGCAGGGGGCAGGGATTCAGGTTTCTGGATAGTTGGGACCTCCTCTGAGGCAGGTGGGACCTGCACAAAAGGGACAGGTTGCATTTGAATCCAAGGGGGACCAATATCCTTGTGGGCAGGTTTACTGGAGCTGTTGGAGTGGTTCAAAGTAATATGGCAGGGGGATGGGAACCAGTATAAGGGAGCTGAGGATGAACCAGCAGGTTTACAATTAGATGATGGGTGTGACATGAATGTAAGGAAGGACAAGCCAATGACTGGGTACAAATGAAAACAGAGCAAAGTTAAATTTTCCCACAGAGGCAGAATTCAAAAGGGTAAAGAATGCAGGATTGAAGGTGCTCTATTTAAATGCATATACATTCGGAGTAAGGTGGGTGAACTTGTGGCACAATTAGAGATTAGCCGATATGACATTGTAGGCATCACTGAGGAGGCCATAGTTGGCGTAGGCAGTGGTGTGGCTCTGTTGGCAAGAGGTGAAATTACATCTTTAGAAAGATGTGACATAGGGTCAGAGAATGTTGAATCTCTGTGGGTGGAGTTAAGAAACTGCAAGGGTAAAATAATCATTATGGAAACCATGTGTAGCCCTCCAAATAGTAGCTAAGTTGTGGGGTTGAGATTGCAAAGGGAGCTGGAAAAGGAATGTAATAAGGGTAATGTCACAATTGTAATGGGGGACTTCAATATGCAAGAGGGTTGGGAAAATCGGGCTGGTGTTGGATCGCAAGAGAGGGAAGTTGTTGAATGCCTACAAGGTGACTTTTTAGAGCAGCTTCTGCTTGAGCCTACTCAGGGAAAGACTACCTTAGACTGGGTATAATAACCCAGATCTTGTTAGGGAGCTTAACCTAAAGGAACCCTGAGAAGCCAGTGATCATAATATGACTGAATTCATACAGCAGTTTGAGAGGGAGAAGCATAACTCACATAATGGAATAAAGGGAATCACAGTGGCACGAGAGAGGAGCTTGCCCAGGTGAACTGGTCCCACAGAACATTCTGTTCTCAAATGACAGGGATAGGCAACCGTGGCTGACAAGGGAAGTTAAGGACTGCATAAAAGCCAAGGAAAGGCATATAAGGTGGCAAAAGTGAATGGGGAGTGGATGATTGGGCAGCTTTTAAAATCCAACATATGGCAACACAAAAAAAGCTATAAAAAGGGAAAGGATGAAATATGAGAGCAAATAGTCAATAATATAAAGCAGGATACTCAAAGTTTTTTCAGTTGTATAAAGAGTAAAAGAGAGGTGAGAGTTGATATTGGACCACTGGAAAATGATGCTGGTGAGGTAGTAATGGGGGACAAAGAAATGGCAGATGAACTTAATGAGTACTTTGCATCAGTCTTCACTGTGGAAGACACTAGCAGTGTGCCACAGGTCCGTGAGTGTCAGGGACCAGGAGTGAGTGCCATTGATATTACAAAGGAAAAATGCTAGGCAAGCTCAAATGTCTGAAGGTGGTTAAGTCACCTGAACTAAATCCCAGAGTCCTGAGAGAGGTTGCTGAAGAGATAATGGATGCATTGGTCATGATCTTTCAAAAATCACTTGATTCTGGTATGGTTCTGGAGGTTTGAAAGATTGTGAATGTCACTCCACTCTTTAAGAATGCAGAAAGGCAAAAGAAAGGAAATCGTAGGCCACTTAGCCCAACCTCAGTGTCTGGGAAAGCATTGAGGTCTACTATTAAGGATGATGTTTCAAGGTACTTGGAGACTAATGATAAGTCAAAATCAACATGGTTTCTGTAAAGGGAAATCTTGCCTGACAAATCTGTTAAGAGTTTTTCGAGGAAGTAACAAGCAGGGTGGACCAAGGAGAGAGGGTGGATATCATTTACTTGGATTTTCAGAAGGTATTTGATAAGCTGCCACACATGAGGCTGCTTAACAAGATAAAGTCCTATGGCATTACAGAAAAGATACTGACATGGATAGAGGAATGGCTGACAGGCAGGAGGCAGTGAGTGGGAATAAAAGGGACCTTTTCTGGTTGGCTGGTGGTGTTCCTCAGGGTGAGTATTGGGACTGCTGCTTTTCACATTGTTCGTCAAAGATTTAGATAATGAAATTGATGGCTTTGTGGCAAAGTTTGCGGATGATACGAAGATAGGTGGAGGGGCAGGTCGTGCTGAGGAAGCAATGCAATCGCAGCAGGACTCAGACAAATTGGAAGAATGGACAAAAAAAGTGGCAGATGAAATACAGAGTTGGGAAATGTGTGATAATGCATTTTGGTAAAAGGAACAATAGTGTGGACTATTAACTAAATGGGGAGAAGGTTCAAACATCAAATGTGCAGAGGGACTCGTGCAAAACTCCTAGAAGGTTAATTTACAGGTTGAGTCTGTGGTAAAGAAAGCAAATGCAATGTTGGCATTTATTTCAAGGGGAATAGAATCTAAAAACAAGGAGTCAATGCTGAGCCTTTATAAGACACTAATCTGGCTGCACTTGGAGTACTTTCAACAGTTTTGGGCCCCATATCTCAGAAAGGGTATGTTGTCATTGGAGAGAGTCCAGAGGAGGTTCACAAGGATGATTCTGGGAATGAAGGGGTTAACATATGAGGAGCGTTTGGCAGCTTTGGGCCTGAACTCACTGGAATTAGGAAGAATGTTGGGGAGGGGCGTGCGAGGATCTCATTGAAACCTACCAAATGTCGAAAGGACTAGATAAGATGGATGTGGAGAGGATGTTTCCCATGGTGGGGGTATTCAGAATTAGAGGGCACAGCCTCAAAACTGAGGGCTGTTTATAACACAGGTAAAGAGGGTTTTTTATATCCAGAGAGTAGTGAATCTGTGGAATCCTCTGCCACAGACTGCAGTGGAGGCCAAGTCCGTGGGCATATTTAAGGTGGAAGTTGATCATTTCCTGATCGGTCAGGGCATCAAAGGACATGGTGAGAAGGCAGGTGTACGGGGTTGAGTGAGATCTGGGATCAGCCATGATGGAATGGTGGAGCAGACTCGATGGACTGAATGGCCTAATTCTGCTCCTATGTCTTATGGTTTTATGGTGTTATGGGAGGGAGAGGCTGATGTCACAGGCCATGTTGGGCAAATCCAGTCACTACTCTGAAAATGCACTTCACGCTCCTCATCAGCCTACTGACCTCCCCTCTGTGTAATCAGCACTGACCAATTATCAACAACCTCCCCTATCTCATGTCAAAACCTGTGAATGGACACAAGGAAATAAGCACAGCCCTACTGCACACTGCCACAATTGCTGTTAGATTTCCTAATGGGGCCACTCAGTCACTGCCCACCACTGCAAATGCTGGTGTTGCACCTTGCGTGAGTTCAAAAATGATGTTCGTTTCAAATCAGGATCTCTCGCGGAACCCTGGTTGAGAAACCCTGGAATTGAGGGACGTTGATTTATAACAGAGATGAGGAGGAGTTACCTTAGGCAGACAGCAGTGAATCTGTGAAATTCATTTCCACATGGCTGTGGAGGCTGAGTCATTGAGTATATTTAAAGCGGAGTTTGATAATATCTGGATTAGTCAGGATGTCAAAGGTTGCGGGGAGAAGGCTGGAGAATGAGCTTGAGAGGAAAATAACCCAGCAACAATAGAATGGAGGAACAGATTTAATGGGTTGAATAAACTAATTCTGCTCCAATGCCTTATGGTTTAAGGTGCCTGAGGAACTCACGGGTCAGACAGCGTCTGTAGAGGGTCCATTTGGTCCAAATGCCCTACTTAAAACTTTATATCCATATACTTGTCCAAATATGATATGAGTGTGGCCTCTTCACGACAGTGGAAGAGGCCATGGATGGACATATTGGAAAGGGAATGGGAAGTGGAATTAAAATGGGTGGCCACTGGGAGGGGATGGTGTAATGGGGAAGGGGTGTGAGGGAGAGTGTGCAACAGGGAGGAGGATGACTGGGGAGGGGATGATGTGATGGGGAAGGGGTTGCGAGGGGTATGGGGAGGGTGTGAGGGGTATGAGGGAAGGGTGTGATGGGTATGAGGGGAGTGTGTGAGGGTAGTGGGTGTGACCAGGTGGGGGATGACTGGGGAGGGGATGATGGGATGGGGAAGGGGTTATGAGGGGTATGAGGGGAGGGTGTGAGGGGTATGAGGGGAGGGTTGCGAGTGATATGAATGGAGGGTGTGAGCGTAGTGGGTGCGACATGGAGGGGGGTGACTGGGGAGGGGACGATGTGATGGGGAAGGGGTTATGAGGGGTATGAGGGAAGGGTGTGATGGGTACTGGGTATGACCAGGTGGGGGATAACTGGGGAGGGGATGATGGGATTGGGAAGGGGGTACGAGGGGTATGGGTGTGACAGGGAGGGGATGTGAGGGATGGGCTGGATCAATGAGGGTGGGGGAAGGTGGTGAGGAAGTGGGGAAGTCAGTGTATGGGTTACGGGTCCCACTTCAAGTGTATGGTTCATCTATAGGGTGAACTGGCAAGTGCCCCGGAGCCTGAAGTAGCTATGACACCCATCCTGTACCCTTGGAGGCAGAAGGTCGTAGCAGAGGGACTAGCAAGGGTTCGACGGGCCTGGGTCATCCCTCCCATCGCCGTCTCCGAGAACAGCAGGAAGATCCCATTCCAGCTGGTGCAGGTGCGCAAAATGGAATTAGGGTCCTGGGATCCCCATCAATTCTGGGACAACTCTCCCTCCCCCACCTGGTGCCTGTGGGATGCAGAATCCAATCCAGGGTCCACACTGGGTGCCTGGGTGATTCCAGACACCTTGACAGTGATCTCCAGGTATCAACCCAACATTGCTCCTTTGCCAGCAAGTGGGACGAGTGTAACCTGGTAGCAGAGTCAGCGTGGAGGAGTTGGCCAAGGAGTCTGTCTATTACTAGGCAGTGGCTGGGACATTCCTGGCCCTCAGTTACAGACTCTTGGACAGGCTGCTGTCTGCAAAGGCTTGAACCCCCACCCAGCAAGAGACTCGCACCTGGGCAGGGTCTGTGCCGAGGACGGAGTGGGGACCTGGGCAGGGTCTGTGCCGAGGACGGAGTGGGGATGGATGGGGTGCAGGAGACTCGCACCTGGGCAGGGTCTGTGCCGAGGACGGAGTGGGGATGGATGGGGTGCAGGGGGAGCAGCACCTGGGCAGGGTCTGTGCCGAGGACGGAGTGGGGATGGATGGGGTGCAGGGGGAGCAACACCTGGGCAGGGTCTGTGCCGAGGACAGAGTGGGGATGGAGGGGTGCAGGGGGAGCAGCACCGTGTATGAAGACGGGCCTGGGCCACACTGCCCTGTTGGTCATCGGGCAGTGTCTGATGTCACAACAGCAGGGAAATGCTGGAGTTGCCAGAGAAACAAGGCATTATCAATGCTGAATGATTCTATTTGATTTGCCAACAGATTAAATCAGACAAGCTTTCCAGCAAAGTGATCTACAGTATTAAAGGGCCAGGGGTGGATGAGGAGCCCAGGGGAATCTTCACCATTGAGCCAGACACAGGACTGGTCCTTTTGACCACAGTGCTCGACCGGGAGGAGAAGAGCAGCTACAAGGTAGGGGATGTGAGCGGGTGACTGAGAGAGCAGTCTGTCTGCAGACTGGATGTAATAGTGCTCGTCTATTTCACACAGATCAAAGCTTATGCTGTGGGTGAGACGGGAGCCCCTCTGGAAGATCCCACTGATCTGGAGATCATTGTCATCGACCAGAATGATAACCGGCCCATCTTTGACCAGCAGTACTTTATTGGACATGTGCTCGAGGGATCCGCTCCAGGTCAGTAATGGGGAACTGGTGATCACATAATGAGCGAGTTAAACTGCCTTCATTGGACGGGAAGTTCAGAAAAAGGATTGGGACACAATGGTATAGCTGTGAGACCTTACGTGGAGTACAGTGTGCAGGTCTGGTTGCCATGCCATAGGGAGGATGTGACTAAACTAGAACAGGTGCTGAAAAGCCTCACGAGGATGTTACTGGGACCAGAGGGCTTGGGTTATAAGGAGAGGCTGGGAATGTTTTCCCTGGAGAGAAGGATTATAGAGGATTGTAAAATCATGAGGGGCGGAGATAAGGTGAGATAAAGTTCAGAGTAAATTTATTAACAGAGTACGTATATGTCACCGTATATAACTCTGAGATTCATCTTCTTGTAGACATTCACAATAAATACAGAGAAACAATAATAGTGAATAAATAAGCAATTAATATCAATAGGATGAGATGAAGTGTCCTTGAAGATGAGTCCATTGGTTGTGGGAACAGTTCAGTGATGGGGTGAGTGAAGTTATCCCCTTTGATTCTGGAGCCTGATGATTGAGGAGTGGGTCCTGCTGGCAGCAGTGAGAAGAGAGTGTGGTCTGCGTGATGGAGGGGCCTTGATGATGGATGCTGCTCTCCTGCATTCAGTGTAGGTGTATGCAGTGGTGGGGATGGATTTACCTGTGATGGACTGGGCTGTATCCATTACTCTTTGCAGGTGTAACCCGCTCAGCATGCTTGTATGTCAACTTGGCTCGATAGCTGACTCGGCTAACAGCCATGTGACTGAGCGATGAAAAGGCTTCTGTTCATAAGCAATATACGTCTAGGGTCAGTGTGATTTAGTGTTCAACCAAACAGGTACGTTGGGATGTTCTGATTAACGGAACCACGATTTGAGCAAATGCTTTATAAATACTGCCCATACACAAATACTGGTTGGCAAGAAATAACAGACTGCACACTGCATAAAAATTATAAAGAAAATTATTTCAAATTTCAGCTTTATCACACAGTTATCAAGAGAAAGAAAAGAAAAAAATTAGAAGGCCCCATTACAGTTAAACCAGTCTAAATGACCGGTGGAGCTCATCTCTTCCAGAAGCTGAGTATAACCATTACTCACAGCTCTGAATTCTCATCACCAAACACCAGTAGAGCTTCCCACCTTGGACTCCTTCATCTTGTGAAGCACTCCTTGCAATTTTTTTCTTCCCGTTGGATCAGATCCTACAGGCATCTCTCCCGATCTTCTCGGCATCTCCCACCAAAAGACTGTGAACCCCAGAAGTGTCCATCAGAAATCTCTCTCTGCTCAGCTGTCTCTAGAACCTGATCATAGTGCCACCATTCTGAATGGCTGACACATTATTCCTAAGCTGAGTAACTTACCCTTAGTCAAAACCAAAACATTCTCCCTGCAGGGGACACTGCTTTTACAGAAAACTTCGAAAGGAAATACCCCACAGCATAGCAGCAGAAATCTTAGCCAGGGCATTACACTCCCCCCCCCCGCCCCACCACCACCAAAAATAGGCATGTCCTCATGACTTTGAAATTTATTAAACCGTTATTAATAACACAGTATTCAAATTAATTTTGTGATTTCAGGACCCCCAATCTATTCGTAAATGGCAGTAATATATCTCGCTTTTGAGATAGACACAGCACTCCCCAGTGTGTCACGTGCCAGCCTATCTGGGGGTTTCCTGATTCTCTGAGAGCTTATTATCTCACCTTCAGCTTCTTCAGCCTCAGGCACTCCTTGTGACTCATCCTGTCTACTTGGGGATGCCTCCCCCTGTCTGTTACTCCAGTGACCCAGGTCCTCCTGTCATCTGACTGAGCTCAGCTTCATCTAGTTTCCCCTCACTGTCTATCATCACATCTGCCTGCCAACTGGTAGTCTTCTCCTTTACATCTGGGAGATTCAGGAATCTCTTCATCGAGTCTTGGGGAGTTTGCATTAGGTAACACACGCCACATCCCAATTTCTTCTTCCTCTGAGTCTGTACGGTATTCAATAAAGTTACTTCGAACTCAATGGCTGTGAAGACGGATGAAGGCTGCAACAAATCCATCAGCTCCCATCGTTGTGGTGTCCATGCCATTGGAATCAGTTGGTTGATTTGTGAAGTATCGTGTGCTTCTTGGAGTGCAACATCAAGTACACGTTAAACAAATACACGCACAGGTGTCTTCACTCTGTGGGCCACTTCTTCAGAACGAAGACCATCATCCTCGACCTCGAGGGATAGCCACCACCACAACGATGGTATTCAATGGTTGGGACCTTTTCGGGTCTTTCTGCTATTTGCCTTTCTGTTCTGCTTCTGTGCAGAGTTCTACTTGGTGTAGGTTCCCCGTCAGGCTCTGGGGTAGAAGGTGATTCTGATGGAAATTTTGACACGGCCATTCCCAGCCTCAGAAAACTGGCAAATTTGGCAACTGGCTCTCCACTATGTAAGGTGCACATGCCCAGCAATCGGCTAACTTCTACTTCCCTGGTACCCCAATTTCTTATTGAAGTTCTGTCTCCATACTGAGAGGTCAAGAGAACCTAATCTTTTGATCATATCTCATCTTGTTTCCTTGATTTTCCTTGGTGACAGAAACCACAGCTAGCTCATAAGCCTTTTGCAGTTCTTTCCTCATGTCAGACACACTTGAGATACGTCTTCTGTGGCAAGCCATCACTCCTGGTTCCAAAACAGAGATCTAAAGGCAATCTCGCTTTGAACCCGAGCATCAAATAGTATGGAAAGCAGTCCCATTCTGTGTACAATTGTAGTAGTGTACCAAATGCCTAATATATTGACTCCACTTGTTCTTTTTGCTGATATCCAGGGTTCCAGACATGTCTAACAATGTCCAATTGAAGCTTTCAGTCTGGGGATCACCCAGAGGGTGATAGGGCCTGGTCCTTGACTTCTCGACTCCAAGCATGCCCAGTAACTCATGTATGGTCCGACTCTCAAAATCTCTTCCCTGGTTATGATGTATTCTTCTTGGGGGGTGATAATGAACAAAATACTTCTCCGATAATACTTTGGCAACTGTGGATGGGGAAGGCTTGAGCATATCTGGTGTAGTGATCAGTGATGACCATAGGAGACAAAAAGACACAGGAGTAGAATTAGGCCATTTGGCCTATCGAGTCTGCTTTGCCATTTAATCATGGTTGATCCTTTTTTCTACTCTTCAGCCCCACTCCCCGGCCTTCTCCCCATAACCTTTGATGCTGTAGCCAATCAAGAACCTATTTAATCTCCACCTTAAAAACACACAATGACCTGGCCTCCACAGCTGTCTGTGGTAATAGTTTCCATAAATTCACCACCCTCTGGCTAAAGAAATTTATCTGCATCTCTGTTTTAAACGGACACCCCTCAATCCTGAGGCTGTGTCCTCTTGTCCTAGGCTCTCCCACCATGGGAAACATCCTTTCCACATCTACTCTATCTAGGCCTTTCAGCATTTGAAAGGTTTCAATAAGATCCCCTCTCATCCTTCTGAATTCCAGAGAGTACAGGCCCCAAGCCATCAAACTTTCCTCATATGATAACCCTTTCATTCACAAAACCATCCTTGTGAACCTCCTCTGAACCCTCTCCAATGCCAGCACATCTTTTCTTAGATAAGGAGCCCAAAACTGTTTACAATACTCAAGGTGAGGCCTTAACAGAGTCTTACAAAGCCTCAGCATCACATACAAGAGAGAATCTGCAGATTCTCGCAATCCAAGCAATGCACAGAAAATGCTGGAGGAACTCAGCAAACCAGGCAGCATCTCTGGGAAAAAGTACAGTCGACATATAATTTCTTCAGAGAATTCCAGCAGGTTTGTCAGGCAAGATTCGTTAACACAAGAGGGCACATTTTTAAGTTACTTGGAAGTAGGTACAGAGGAGATGTCAGGGGCAAGTTTTTTACGCAGAGAGTGGTGAGTGCGTGGAATGGGCTGCCAGCAAAGGTAGTGGAGATGGATACGATAGGGTCTTTTAAGAGCTCCTGGATAGGTACATGGAGCTTCAAAAATTAGAGGGCTAAGGCTAACCCTAGGTAATTTCTAAAATAAGTACATGTTTGGCACAGCATCATGGGCCAAAGGGCCTGTATTGTGCTGCAGAGTTTTCTATGTTTCTATGTTTATAAGATTTTCCCTTAAGGAAACCATGCTGACTTTGTCCTATCTTGTCCTCTGTCACCCAATACTCCATAACCTCATCCTTAACAATTGACTGCAACATCTTCCCAACTGCTGAGGTCAGGCTAACTGGTCTATAATTTCCTTTTTGCTGCCTTAAAGAATTGAGTGACATTTTCTATTTTCCATGCCAGGGTCCAGTGATTCTTGAAAGATCATTACTACTGCTTCCACAATCTCTACCATGACCTCTTTCATAACCCCTGGGTGCATTTCATCTGGTCCAGGTGACTTAATCACATGTAGGTCTTTCAGCCTTTTGAGCACCTTCTCCCTTTTAATAGTAACTGCATCCACTTCTCTTCCCTCACACCCTTCAACTTCTGGCACACTGCTAGTGTCTTCCACAGTGAAGACTGATGCAAAATACTCATTTAGTTCATCTGCCATCTCCTTGTCCCCCATTATTATTTACTGTGCCTCATTTTCAAGCGGTTCTATATCCACCCTCATCTCTCTTATATTTTATGTACTTGAAAAAGCTTTTTCTATCCACTTTGAAATTGTTTGCTAGCTTACTTTCTTATCTCATATTTTCCCTCCTTAAGTTTCTTTAAGTGCAGGTTCGATGTTGTCGTTTAAAGTTAAACTGGACAGGAAGGGAATGGAGGGTTATGGGCTGAGTGCAGGTGGGTGGGACTAGGCGAGGGTAAGAGTTCGGCACGGACTAGAAGGGCCGAGATGGCCTGTTTCCGTGCTGTAATTGTTACGTGGTTATATGGTTATAAGTCGCTTTCTGTGGATTTTCATAAGCTTCCCAATTCTCTGTCTTCCTGCTAATTTTTCCTTTGTTGTTTGCCCCCTCTTTCATTTTTACATTAGCTCTGACTTTGCTTGTCAGCCACGGTTGTACTATTTTGCCATTTGATTATTTCTTTGTTTTTGCAATACATCTATCCTGCACCTTCCTCATTTTTCCTAGAAACTCACACCATTGTTGCTCTGCTGTCATGCCTGCCAGTATCTCCTTCCAGTTTACTTTGGCCAACACCTCACTCATACCACTGTAATTTTCTTTACTCCACTGAAATACTGCTACATCAGACTTTACCTTCTCCCTATCAAATTTCAGGTTGAACTCAGCCATATTCTGATCACTGCCTCCTAAGGGTTCTTTTACTTTAAGCTCCCTAATCACCTCTGGTTCATTACATAACATCCCCTGGTAACTCAATGACAAACTGTTCTAAAAAGCCATCTCATAGGCATTCAACAAATTCACTCTCTTGAGATCCATTACCAAACCAAATTTCCCAATCTACCTTCATGTTCGTAGTATTGCCTTTTGACATGCCTTTTCTATTTCCTGTTGTCATCTGTAGACCACATCCCAGCTACTGTTGGGGGGCCTGTATATAACTGCCATCAGGGTCCACTTACATTTGTAGACTCTTAACTCAATGCACAATGATTCAACATCTTCTGATCCTATGACATATCTTACTATTGATTTGATGCCAATTCTTTACCAATAGAGCCACACCACCCTCTCTGCCTATCTTCCTATCCCTCAGATACAACGTGTAACCTTGGACATTCAGCTCCCAACTACAACCATCCTTCAGCCATGATTTAGTGATGGCCACAGCACCATTCCTGACAATCTGCAACAAGATCATCCACTTTATTTCTCATACTCTGTGCATTGAGTATAAAATGCACTTTTACTGTACTCACTACCCTTTTTGATTTTGTTTCCCTGATGCACTGATACTCACCCTGCTGGCTGCAATTATCTACCTGCCCTTCCTAACAGTCTGACTGCACGCTGTCTTTGCTTTCTTACCACCTGTCCTTTCCTGAGTCCCTTCACTCTGGTTCCCACACCACCCCCCACCCCGCCAAATTAATTTAAACCCTTCCCAACAGCTCCAACAAACCTGCCCACAAGGATATTGGTCCCCCTTGGGTTCAGGTGCAACCCGTCACTTTTGAACAGGTCATACCTCCCCCAGAAGAGATCCCAATGAAGCCCTGCCCCTGCACTGGCTTCTCAGCCACGCATTTATCTGCCAAATCACCCAGTTTCTACCCTCACTGGCTCATGGCACACGTCGCAATCCAGAAATTACTACCCGGGAGGTCCTGCTTCTCTACCTTGCTCTCTAAATTCTCTCTTCAGGATCTCTTTGCTTTCCCTTCCTATCTCATACTGCACCACGGACCTATGCTCAGTGCCAGTAACCTGGTCTCCGTGGTCTTCCTCTGGGAGGTCATCCCCCCCACCACAACAGTACCCAAGACGGTAAACTTATTACTGAGGGGAATAGCTCTTCACATTTCCGTTTCTCCTGACAGTTACCCAGCTACTCACCTCCTGCATCTCTGGGGTGACTACTTCCCTGTAACTCTGATCGATGATCTCCTCACTCTCCCATACAAGCCAAAGCTCATCCAGCTGTTGCTCCAGATCCCTAACACGGTCTTCAAGGAGCTGGAGCCGGATGCACTTCACACAGGTGTGGTTCCCCGGGAGACTCTGGGTCTCCCAGGACTCCAGCATCCGGCATCAAGAGCACACAATGGCCAGTTACTAGACTAGGTCCAGTAAGAGAGAGAAAAGGGAACTTTAATAGAAGCTTACTCCGAGCCAACGCCTCTCTCGAGCCAAAGCCTGACACTCCTGCTCCCAAGAATGGCCAACCCACTTGTCCCTTCTGTGCCTTTAAACCAGCATCTCCGACCTCGTTGCTGTGGCCTTCTCCTGCTGCTGATTGGGCCGTCGGAATGAGCCTGAGCCTGAATTTCTAAGGTAGGAGCATGTTCCCACAAAGTTGTGCCGAACATGTCCCTGCCTTAGAAATTACTAGGCTTACCCATAGCCCTCTATTTTTCTAAGCTCCATGTACCTATCCAAAAATCTCTTAAAAGACCCTATTGTATCCCCCTCCACCACTGTGGCCGGCAGCCCATTTCACGCACTCACCACTCTCTGCGTAAAAAACTTACCCCTGACATCTCCCCTGTACCTACTCCCCAGCACCTTAAACCTGTGTTCTCTTGTGGCAACCATTTCAGCCCTGGGAAAAAGCCTCTGACTATCCACATGATCAATGCCCCTCATCATCTTATACACCTCTATCAGATCACCTCTCATCCTCCATCGCTCCAAGGAAAAAAGGCCGAGTTTACTCAACCTGTTTTCATAAGGCATGCTCCCCAATCCAGGCAACATCCTTGTAAATCTCCTCTGCACCCTTTCTATGGTTTCCACGTCCTTCCTGTAGTAAGGTGACCAGAACTGAGCACAGTACTCCAAGTGGGGTCTGATCAGGGTCCTATATAGCTGCAACATTACCTCTCGGCTCTTAAATTCAATTCCACGATTGATGAAGGCCAATACACTGTATGCCTTCTTAACCACGGATTTAACCTGCGCAACAGCTTTGAGTGTCCTATGGACTCGGACCCCAAGATCCCTCTAATCCTCCACACTGCCAAGAGTCTTACCATTAATACCATATTCTGCCATCATATTTGACCTACCAAAATGAACCATTTCACACTTATCTGGGTTGAACTCCATCTGCCACTTCTCAGCCCAGTTTTACATCTTATCAATGTCCTGCTGTAACCTCTGACAGCACTCCACACTATCCACAACACCCCCAACCTTTGTGTCATCAGCAAATTTACTAATCCATCCCTCCACTTCCTCATCCAGGTCATTTATAAAAATCACAAGGAGTAGGGGTCCCAGAACAGATCCCTGAAGCACTCCATTGGTTACTGGCCCCCATGCAGAATATGACCCGTCTACAATCACTCTTTGCCTTCTGTGGGCAAGCCAGTTCTGGATCCACAAAGCAATGTCCCCTTGGATCCCATGCCTCCTTACTTTCTCAATAAGCCTTGCATGGGGTACCTTATCAAATGCCTTGCTGAAATCCATATACACTACATCTACTGCTCTTCCTTCATCAACACACACAAAAAATTGCTGGTGAACGCAGCAGGCCAGGCAGCATCTATAGGAAGAGGTACAGCCGACGTTTCGGGCCAGGACTGTCCTGACGAAGGGTCCCGGCCTGAAATGTCAACTGCACCTCTTCCTATAGATGCTGCCTGGCCTGCTGCGCTCACCAGCATTTTTGTGGGTGTTGCTTGAATTTCCAACATCTGCAGATTTCCTCGTGTCTTCCTTCGGCAATGTGTTTAGTCACACCCTCAAAAAATTCAATCAGGCTCATAAGGCACGACCTGCCCGTGACAAAGCCATGCTGACTATTCCTAATCATATTATGCCTCTCCAAATGTTCATAAATCCTGCCTCTCAGGATCTTCTCCATCAACTTACCAACCACTGAAGTCAGACTCAGTTGCTGTGGCCCGCTCCTGCTGCTGATTGGACCGTCGGAATGAGCCTGAACACCCGTGAAACCCTCCTTTTAAACCAGCGTCTCCGACCTGAAGGAAACCTCGTTGCTGTGGTTTGCTTCTGCCACTGACTGAGCCGTTGGATAATCATCAGTACTAAGGCCCCAGATTTCTAGGCTACTAAGTGACGTCAACATAAATGTGTCAAATACCGGTTATAAAAGGATCTGTGAAGCAGGGTTACCTGAGAACTTGTGTCAAGTATGGCTCTAGCATAAATACCCTCGATCTGTGGGGATACACTGGAGCTTGGCCCGACTAAGCCATCAGGAATAAGGTTTTACACTTTAGTGTTTTCCTTTATCCATTGATAGGGACATGTTCTCTCCAAGATGCCAGAGTCACCGAGTCTCGTTAACAGCAATCTATGCTGGGTAACTCACCGAGTCTCGGTAACAGCAAGCTATGCTGGGTAACTCACCGAGTCTCGTTAACAGCAATCTATGCTGGGTATCTCACCGAGTCTCAGTAACAGCAAACTATGCTGGGTAACTCACCGAGTCTCGGTAACAGCAATCTATGCTGGGTAACTCACCGAGTCTTGGTACAGCAATCTATGCTGGGTAGTGGGATTCACCGAGTCTTGGTAACAGCAATCTATGCTGGGTAACTCACCGAGTCTCGGTACAGCAATCTATGCTGGGTAGTGGGATTCACCGAGTCTTGGTAACAGCAATCTATGCTGGGTAACTGACCGAGTCTCGGTAACAGCAATCTATGCTGGGTAACTCACCGAGTCTCGGTACAGCAATCTATGCTGGGTAGTGGGATTCACCGAGTCTCGGTAACAGCAATCTATGCTGGGTAACTCACCGAGTCTCGGTAACAGCAATCTATGCTGGGTAACTCACCGAGTCTCGTTAACAGCAATCTATGCTGGGTATCTCACCGAGTCTCGGTAACAGTAATCTATGCTGGGTAACTCACCGAGTCTCGGTAACAGCAATCTATGCTGGGTAACTCACCGAGTCTTGGTACAGCAATCTATGCTGGGTAGTGGGATTCACCGAGTCTTGGTAACAGCAATCTATGCTGGGTAACTCACCGAGTCTCGGTACAGCAATCTATGCTGGGTAGTGGGATTCACCGAGTCTTGGTAACAGCAATCTATGCTGGGTAACTGACCGAGTCTTGGTAACGGCAATCTATGCTGGGTAACTCACCGAGTCTCGGTACAGCAATCTATGCTGGGTAGTGGGATTCACCGAGTCTCGGTAACAGCAATCTATGCTGGGTAACTCACCGAGTCTCGGTAACAGCAATCTATGCTGGGTAACTCACCGAGTCTCGTTAACAGCAATCTATGCTGGGTATCTCACCGAGTCTCGATAACAGCAATCTATGCTGGGTAACTCACCGAGTCTCGGTAACAGCAATCTATGCTGGGTAGTGGGATTCATCAAGTCTCGGTAACAGCAATCTATGCTGGGTAACTCAACGAGTCTCGGTAACAGCAATCTATGCTGGGTAATTCACCGAGTCTCGGTAACAGCAATCTATGCTGGGTAACTCAGCGAGTCTCGGTAACAGCAATCTATGCTGGGTAACTCACCAAGTCTCGTTAGCAGCAATCTATGCTGGGTAACTCACCAAGTCTCATTAACAGCAATCTATGCTGGGTAGTGGGATTCACCGAGTCTCGGTAACAGCAATCTATGCTGGGTAACTCACCGAGTCTTGGTACAGCAATCTATGCTGGGTAGTGGGATTCACCGAGTCTTGGTAACAGCAATCTATGCTGGGTAACTCACCGAGTCTCGGTACAGCAATCTATGCTGGGTAATGGGATTCACCGAGTCTTGGTAACAGCAATTTATGCTGGGTAACTCACCGAGTCTCGGTAACAGCAATCTATGCTGGGTAACTCACTGAGTCTCGGTACAGCAATCTATGCTGGGTAGTGGGATTCACCGAGTTTCGTTAACAGCAATCTATGCTGGGTAACTCACCGAGTCTCGGTAACAGCAATCTATGCTGGGTAACTCACCGAGTCTCGGTAACAGCAATCTATGCTGGGTAACTCACCGAGCCTCGGTAACAGCAATCTATGCTGGGTAACTCACCGAGTCTCAGTAACAGCAATCTATGCTGGGTAACTCACCGAGTCTCGTTAACAACAATCTATGCTGGGTATCTCACCGAGTCTCGGTAACAGCAATCTATGCTGGGTAACTCACCGAATCTCGTTAACAGCAATCTATGCTGGGTAGTGGGATTCACCGAGTCTCGGTAACAGCAATCTATGCTGGGTAACTCAACGAGTCTCGTTAACAGCAATCTATGCTGGGTAGTGGGATTCATCGAGTCTCGGTAACAGCAATCTATGCTGGGTAACTCAACGAGTCTCGGTAACAGCAATCTATGCTGGGTAACTCAACGAGTCTCGGTAACAGCAATCTATGCTGGGTAACTCACCAAGTCTCGGTACAGCAATCTATGCTGGGTAGTGGGATTCACCGAGTCTTGGTAACAGCAATCTATGCTGGGTAACTCACCGAGTCTCGGTAACAGCAATCTATGCTGGGTAACTCACCGAGTCTCGGTAACAGTAATCTATGCTGGGTAACTCACCGAGTCTCGTTAACAGCAATCTATGCTGGGTAGTGGGATTCATTGAGTCTCGGTAACAGCAATCTATGCTGGGTAACTCAACGAGTCTCGGTAACAGCAATCTATGCTGGGTAACTCAACGAGTCTCGGTAACAGCAATCTATGCTGGGTAACTCACCGAGTCTTGTTAGCAGCAATCTATGCTGGGTAACTCACCAAGTCTCGTTAACAGCAATCTATGCTGGGTAACTCACCGAGTCTCGGTAACAGCAATCTATGCTGGGTAACTCACCGAGTCTCGGTAACAGCAATCTATGCTGGGTAACTCACCGAGTCTCGTTAGCAGCAATCTATGCTGGGTAACTCACCAAGTCTCGTTAACAGCAATCTATGCTGGGTAGTGGGATTCACCGAGTCTCGGTAACAGCAATCTATGCTGGGTAACTCACCGAGTCTCGGTACAGCAATCTGTGCTGGGTAGTGGGATTCACCGAGTCTTGGTAACAGCAATCTATGCTGGGTAACTCACCGAGTCTCGGTAACAGCAATCTATGCTGGGTAACTCACCGAGTCTCGGTACAGCAATCTATGCTGGGTAGTGGGGTTCACCGAGTTTCGTTAACAGCAATCTATGCTGGGTAACTCACCGAGTCTCGGTAACAGCAATCTATGCTGGGTAACTCACCGAGTCTCGTTAACAGCAATCTATGCTGGGTATCTCACCGAGTCTCAGTAACAGCAATCTATGCTGGGTAACTCACCGAGTCTCGGTAACAGCAATCTATGCTGGGTAACTCACCGAGTCTCGTTAACAGCAATCTATGCTGGGTAGTGGGATTCACCGAGTCTCGGTAACAGCAATCTATGCTGGGTAACTCAACGAGGCTCGTTAACAGCAATCTATGCTGGGTAACTCACCGAGTCTCGGTAACAGCAATCTATGCTGGGTAACTCAACGAGTCTCGGTAACAGCAATCTATGCTGGGTAACTCAACGAGTCTCGGTAACAGCAATCTATGCTGGGTAACTCACCGAGTCTCGGTACAGCAATCTATGCTGGGTAGTGGGATTCACCGAGTCTTGGTAACAGCAATCTATGCTGGGTAACTCACCGAGTCTCGGTAACAGCAATCTATGCTGGGTAACTCACCGAGTCTCGGTAATAGCAATCTATGCTGGGTAGTGGGATTCACCGAGTCTCGTTAACAGCAATCTATGCTTGGTAACTCACTGAGTCTCGTTAACAGCAATCTATGCTGGGTAACTCACCGAGTCTCGGTAACAGCAATCTATGCTGGGTATCTCACCGAGTCTCGGTAACAGCAATCTATGCTGGGTAACTCACCGAGTCTCGGTAACAGCAATCTATGCTGGGTAACTTAACTCAGCGAGTCTCGGTAACAGCAATCTATGCTGGGTAGTGGGATTCACCGAGTCTCGGTAACAGCAATCTATGCTGGGTAAATCACCGAGTCTCGGTAACAGCAATCTATGCTGGGTAACTCACCGAGTCTCGTTAACAGCAATCTATGCTGGGTAACTTAACTCAGCGAGTCTCGGTAACAGCAATCTATGCTGGGTAACTCACCGAGTCTCGGTAACAGCAATCTATGCTGGGTATCTCACCGAGTTTCGTTAACAGCAATCTATGCTGGGTAACTCACCGAGTCTCGTTAACAGCAATCTATGCTGGGTAACTCACCGAGTCTCGTTAACAGCAATCTATGCTAGGTAACTCACCGAGTCTCGTTAACTGCAATCTATGCTGGGTACCTCACCGAGTCTCGTTAACTGCAATCTATGCTGGGTAACTCAGCGAGTCTCGGTAACAGCAATCTATGCTGGGTATCTCACCGAGTCTCGGTAACAGCAATCTATGCTGGGTATCTCACCGAGTCTCGGTAACAGCAATCTATGCTGGGTGACTCATCGAGTCTCGTTAACCATGGTATACGGTGGGCAACTCATGGTGCAGGAGTGGTGAACCCTGCCTGTCAAGAAGTAAAAACGAGCACTCGAAAACCTGTGCCCAAAAAAGAGGGCCTTTCACGCTTCAGAGGCCCAATTGATTGAGCATGTGAACCATCAGCCGCGTACACACCCACAATCAATCCGATACGTTCAGTTCAGGGCACAAGGTGTTTGGAAAAGATAGAAGTGAGAAAGGAGCCTATTCAGCAATTGCATTTTCTATTTGTCCTTAGAGATCAAATAGAAAATCCAATAGCTTACATTCAAAAACAGGGAGGGAGGAATGTTGAAGGGATGGTAGGGATGAGGAACGGGGAAGGGGAGATGTTGAGGAACATGAAGAGAAAGCAGGATATTGAGAACAGGAATGGAGCAACATTAAGGAGTATGAAGGCAGGGATGTTAAGATGGGGAGATAGGGATAATGTTTGTGGAAAAAGATGTTGAGGAGGGAGGAATGAGGAACAGTGAGAGAGATGTTGAGGGGGAGAGAGGGATGAGTGTTGAGAAGAGAGATGTTGAAGGGAAGGTAGGGATGTGGAATGGTGAGGGACTAATATCGATGGAGAAGTAAGGAATAAGGAGAGATATTAAGGGGGAGAGACAGGAGGGATGGTGAAGAATGTAGAGGGAAAGAGGAACATTGAGAATGGAGGAAGGGATGTGGAGTATTGAGGGAGGGTTGTTGAGGAACACTGATGCAGCAATGTTGAGGAGCTGGAGCTGAGAAGGAAGGAGGGTGGGATAGATACACAGCATGAGGGGGCTATGTTGAGGTGTTGAGGTGTGGAGGTGTGCTGAGGGAGAGGGAGGGAGGGATTTCAAGGCATGAAGGTATGCTGAGAGAGAGTTGAAGTATGGAGGTATGCTAAAGAAGAGGGAGGGATGTCGCAGAGCGATGGAGGGGTGTTTGAGGGTGTATTGAAGAAGATTGAGGAGGAGGCACAGAGGGAAGTTGCCCTGCAGGGATGATCTGAAAGAGCAGATGCCCAGCAGCCATGGCGAAGTGTCATAGCACTGATCATCAGAGCATGAATTTTACGTCAATGATGGATACCCAGAGCTTGCAAACTCTTCCCTTTCCCACTTCCTTACTGGTGGGTGTTCGGGGGCTGGAAGCAGAGGGGTGGAGGGAGCAGAGGGTGGAGGGGGGAGAGGGGAGGAGGGAGAAGGGGGGAGGAGGGAGCAGAGGGAGGTGGGAGCAGAGGGTGAAGGGAGTAGAGCAGAGGTGGGAGTAGAGGGGAGGAGGGAGCAGAGGGTGGAGGGAGAAAAGGGGAGGTGGGAACAGAGGGTGGAGGGAGCAGAGGGTGGAGGGAGCAGAGGGGAGGAGGGAGCAGAGGGGTGGAGGGAGTAGAGGGGTGGAGGGAGCAGAGGGGAGGAGGGAGCAGAGGGTGGAGGGAGCAGAGGGGAGGAGGGAGCAGAGCGGTGGAGGGAGAAGAGGGGTGGAGGGAGTAGAGGGGAGGAGGGAGCAGAGCGGTGGAGGGAGTAGAGGGGTGGAGGGAGTAGAGGGGAGGAGGGAGCAGAGCGTGGAGGGAGCAGAGGGGTGGAGGGAGTAGAGGGGTGGAGGGAGTAGAGGGGAGGAGGGAGCAGAGGGGTGGAAGGAGTAGAGGGGAGGAGGGAGTAGAGCGTGGAGGGAGCAGAGGGGAGGAGGGAGCAGAGGGTGGAGGGAGTAGAGGGGAGGAGGGAGCAGAGCGTGGAGGGAGCAGAGGGGAGGAGGGAGCAGAGGGGAGGAGGGTGCAGAGGGGAGGAGGGAACAGAGCATGGAGGGAGCAGAGGGGAGGAGGGAGCAGAGGGTGGAGGGAGCAGAGGGGAGGAGGGAGCAGAGGGGTGGAGGGAGCAGAGGGGTGGAGGGAGTAGAGGGGTGGAGGGAGCAGAGGGTGGAGGGAGCAGAGGGGAGGAGGGAGCAGAGGGGTGGAGGGAGTAGAGGGGTGGAGGGAGCAGAGGGGAGGAGGGAGCAGAGGGTGGAGGGAGCAGAGGGGAGGAGGGAGCAGAGCGGTGGAGGGAGAAGAGGGGTGGAGGGAGTAGAGGGGAGGAGGGAGCAGAGCGTGGAGGGAGCAGAGGGGTGGAGGGAGCAGAGGGGAGGAGGGAGCAGAGCGGTGGAGGGAGTAGAGGGGTGGAGGGAGTAGAGGGGAGGAGGGAGCAGAGCGTGGAGGGAGCAGAGGGGTGGAGGGAGTAGAGGGGTGGAGGGAGTAGAGGGGAGGAGGGAGCAGAGGGGTGGAAGGAGTAGAGGGGAGGAGGGAGCAGAGCGTGGAGGGAGCAGAGGGGAGGAGGGAGCAGAGGGTGGAGGGAGTAGAGGGGAGGAGGGAGCAGAGCGTGGAGGGAGCAGAGGGGAGGAGGGAGCAGAGGGGAGGAGGGTGCAGAGGGGAGGAGGGAACAGAGCATGGAGGGAGCAGAGGGGAGGAGGGAGCAGAGGGTGGAGGGAGCAGAGGGGAGGAGGGAGCAGAGGGGTGGAGGGAGCAGAGGGGTGGAGGGAGTAGAGGGGTGGAGGGAGCAGAGGGTGGAGGGAGCAGAGGGGAGGAGGGAGCAGAGGGGTGGAGGGAGTAGAGGGGTGGAGGGAGTAGAGGGGAGGAGGGAGCAGAGCGTGGAGGGAGCAGAGGGGAGGAGGGAGCAGAAGGGAGGAGGGAGTAGAGGGGAGGAGGGAGCAGAGGGGAGGAGGGTGCAGAGCATGGAGGGAGCAGAGGGGAGGAGGGAGCAGAGGGTGGAGGGAGCAGAGGGGTGGAGGGAGTAGAGGGGTGGAGGGAGTAGAGGGGAGGAGGGAGCAGAGGGTGGAGGGAGCAGAGGGGAGGAGGGAGCAGAGGGGAGGAGGGAGTAGAGGAGTGGAGGGAGCAGAGGGGTGGAGGGAGCAGAGGGGTGGAGGGAGCAGAGGGGAGGAGGGAGCAGAGGGGTGGAGGGAGCAGAGGGGAGGAGGGAGCAGAGGGGTGGAGGGAGCAGAGGGGAGGAGGGAGCAGAGGGGTGAAGGGAGCAGAGGGGAGGAGGGAGCAGAGGGGTGGAGGGAGCAGAGGGGTGGAGGGAGCAGAGGGGAGGAGGGAGCAGAGGGGAGGAGGGAGCAGAGGGTGGAGGGAGCAGAGGGTAGAGGGAGCAGAGGGGAGGAGGGAGCAGAGGGGTGGAGGGAGCAGAGGGGAGGAGGGAGCAGAGGGGAGGAGGGAGCAGAGGGTGGAGGGAGCAGAGGGTAGAGGGAGCAGAGGGGAGGAGGGAGCAGAGGGGTGGAGGGAGCAGAGGGGTGGAGGGAGCAGAGGGGAGGAGGGAGCAGAGGGTGGAGGGAGCAGAGGGGAGGAGGGAGCAGAGGGTGGAGGGAGCAGAGGGGTGGAGGGAGTAGAGGGGTGGAGGGAGCAGAGGGGAGGAGGGAACAGAGGGGAGGAGGGAGCAGAGGGTGGAGGGAGCGCAATAGTTGGTGCAGTAAGGGGTTGGAGCAGCTGATGATAAGGAGCAGAGGGGAGGGCAGAATATCCTTGTTGGCAGGTTGGCTAGAGTTGTTTGGGTGAGTTTAAACTAATTTGGCAGTGGGTTGGGAGCTGGAGTGATCGTGCTGAAGATGAAGTTGTTGGTTTACAGACAAAGGCGAGGTGTAGTAACACTCCTAGCAAGGAGAAGCTGTTGATGGGGCAAAAGTGCATTCAACAGGAAGAGTTGCAACGTAAAAGGCGGACAAAATCTGAAAGGGTTAATACATTACTGAAGGGGTTATATTTGAATGCCCGCAGTATACGGAATAAGACAGATGAATTTGTATCACAGTTGCAGATTGGCAGTATGATGTCGTAGGCATCACTGAATCATGGCTGAAAGAAGATTATAGCTAGAGGGTTAATATTGAAGGCTAGACATTGTATCGATGGACGACTGTACCTAGGTCAGCCCCTGTGTGTAGTGGGTGTGAACGACTGTACCTAGGTCTGCCCCCTGTGTGTAGTGGGTATGAACAACTGTACCTAGGTCAGCTCCCTGTGTGTAGTGGCTATGAATGACTGTACCCAGGTCAGCCCCCTGTGTGTAGTGGGTATGAATGACTGTACCCATGACAGCTCCCTGTGTGTAGTGGGTGTGAACGACTGTACCCAGGTCAGCCCCCTGTGTGTAGTGGGTATGAATGACTGTACCCATGACAGCTCCCTGTGTGTAGTGGGTGTGAACGACTGTACCCAGGTCAGCCCCCTGTGTGTAGTGGGTATGAACGACTGTACCCATGACAGCTCCCTGTGTGTAGTGGGTGTGAACGACTGTACCTAGGTCAGCACCCCCCCCCCCGTGTGTAGTGGCTGTGAACGACTGTACTTAGGTCAGCCTCCTGTGTGTAGTGGGTGTGAATAACTGTACCTAGGTCAGTCCCCTGTGTGTTATGGGTGTGAATGACTGTACCTGGGTCAGTCCCCCGTGTGTAGTGGGTGTGAACAACTGTACCTAGGTCAGCCCCTGTGTGTAGTGGGTGTGAACAACTGTGCTCTGACCAGCAACTATTCAAGAAACCAGAAGCTTGAGAGGATGTAATTTCACTCAAGTTCACTGACCAAGTATAAAAAGCAACAGCTCACAGCAGTGTTTTTGGGGGCTGTGACCAGTGTCCAGTCGTCGTCTGGGATTGATTAGCAAGAGCAAATTAAAGGAAGGGGGGGTGGGCAAGTGGAGCAGGCAAAGTAGAGTGGAGATTTTGAGGTTTTAGCTCTTGGAGGCTTCTGCTGGAAGAGGCCAGTCAGGGAAGGCAAAAAAATAAAATTGTAGATGGATGTGGAGGGCACTTCCTTCCATTTGATCAGTAGAACACTAGAGATGCCAGGCGGGATAGTGGAATGTCCCTCTTGCGGGATGTGGGAAGGCAGGGAGACCTCTCATGTCCTTGCTGACCACTACTGTGAAGCACATCCAGCCGCAGCTTCTAACAATTGGCATTAAGGAGTTAGAGCTGGGACTGGATGAACTCTGGATCATTCGGGAGGTTGAAGCAGTGATGGGACATATGGAGAGGTAGTAACACCCGAGGTGCAGGACACAGGACAGTGGGTGACAGTCAGTAAGGGGAAAGGGGTGAAGGAGCCAGTACAGAGTACCCCTGTGGCCATCCCCCTCAATAACAGGTTACGTTGGATTCTGTTGGGGGTGGGGTGGTGGAAATTACCTAGCAGTGGAAAGGCACAGTATTCAGGTCTCTGGCATCGTGATTCAAAAGGGAAGCGGGAGAAGAGGCAGGCTACAGTGATAGGGGAACGGAAAGGAGGCTCTGTGGGTGAGAATGAGATTCCCGGATGGTATGTTGCCTCCCAGTTGCCAGGGTCCAGCACATCTTGGATCGAA
Organism: Mobula birostris; assembly: GCF_030028105.1. NCBI lineage: Eukaryota > Metazoa > Chordata > Chondrichthyes > Myliobatiformes > Myliobatidae > Mobula > Mobula birostris. Next base: position 84,969,313 of record NC_092384.1, read on the forward strand.
TCCTTGTAAGTACCAATGGCATGGGTGGGACGAGTGACGAGGGTCCGCACAGGGAGCTCAAGGAGTTCGGTGCTAAGTTACAGGGCAGGACCTCCAGGGTTGTGATCTCAGGATTGCTACCCATGCCACGTGTTAAGGAGGCCAGAAGGAGGAAGATTATACTGTTTAATACAGCAATCTTTAAATCATCCTGAGCAACAGGAGAGGTACCAGAGGATTGGAGGTTACCAAATGTTGTTCTGCTGTTTAAAAAATGTTCTTAAACAGAAAGCAGGAAATTATTGGCTGGTATGTCTGACATCAGTAATGGAAAAGTTATTGGAAGGTATTCTAATGAAACAGATATATAAGTATTTGGATAGATATGGACTGATTAAGGATAATCAGCATGGCTTTGTGCGTGATAGGTCATGTCTAACCAATCTTACACAGTTTTTTGAGGAAGTTACTGGGAAAGTGGATGGAGACAAGGCAGTAGATGTTTCCACATGGACTTTAGCAAGGCATTTGACAAGGTCCAATATGGGAGGCTGGTTATCAATGTTCAGTCGCTTGGTGTTCAGGATGAGGTAGTAAATTGGATTAGACATTGGCTTTGTGGGAGAAGCCAGAGAGTGGTAGTAGATGGTTGTCTCTGACTGGAGGACTGTGACTAGTGGAGTGCTGCAAGGATCAGTGCTGGGTCTGTTGTTGTTTGTCATCTATATCAACGATCTGGATGATGATGCAGTTAACTGGATCAGCAACTTTGTGGGTGACACCAAGATTCAGATGTACTGGACAGTGAGGATAGCTATCATGTCTTGCAGAGAGATGTGTATCAACTGGAAAAATGGCTGATGAAATTTAAAACAGACAAGAGCGAGGTTTTGCACTTTGGGAGGATCAGCCAGGGTAGGTTTTACACAGTGAACTGTAGGCCACTGAGGTGTGCGGTAGAACAAAGGGATCTGGGAATACAGGTACATAATTCATTGAAGGTGGTGTCACAGGTAGGTAGGGTTGTAAAGAAAGTTTTTGACACATTGGCCTTCATAATTCAATGTATTAAATACAGGAAATGGGATCTTATATTGATAAGGCCTAATTTGGAGTATTGTGGGTAGTTTTGGTCAACTACTAAAGAAGGTTGAAAGAGTGCAGCGAAAATTTACTGGGATGTAGCCAGTTCTGGAGGATCTGAGTTGTAAGGAAAGGTTGAATAGGTTAGGTCTGTATTCCTCAGAATGTAGAAGTTTGAGAGGAGATTTGATAGAGGAATACAAAATTCTGAGGGGTATAGATGGGGTAAGTGCCAGCAAGCTTTTTCCATTGAGATTGGGTGGGACTACAACCAGAGGTCATGGTTAAGGGTGAAAGGTGTAAGGTTTAAGGGGAACTTGGGAAACTTCTTCACTTGTGAGGGTGCGGAATGAGTTGCCAGCAAGTGGTGCATGTGAGCTCGATTTCAACTTTTAAGAGAAGTTGGATAAGCACATGGATCGTAGGGGTATGGAGAGTTATGGTCCTGGTGCAGGTCAATGGGAGTAGGCCATTTAAATGGTTTTGGCATGAACTAGATGGGCTGAAGGGCCTGTTTCTGTGCTGAACTGCTCAATGACTGTACCCAGTTCTGTGCAACACCATGTAAACAACTGTATCTAGGTCAGCTGACCACTGTGTGAAACCATAGCATATACATGCAGAATTACGTCATTTGGCTGATTGGATCTGCTCCGCCATTTCATCAAGGCTGATCCATTCCCCCTCGGTCCCAATCTCCTGCCTTCTCCCTGTATCCTACTATAGCCTGACCGATCAAAAATCTATTAACTTCTGCCTTAAGTATACGGAAAGACTTTGCCTTCACATCTGTCTGTGGCAATGAATTCCACAAATTCACCACTCTCTGGCTAAAAATGTTCCTCCTTATCTCCATTCTACAAGGACACCCCTCTATTCTAGGGCTGACTCCTCTGGTATTAGACTCTCCCACCATAGGAAACATGCTCTTCACATCCACTTTATTGAGCCTTCTCAACATTCGATAGATTTCGATTAGGTCACCCCTCATTCTTCTAAATTCCAGTGTATACAGGTCCAGAGCCATTAAACGCTCTTCACATGACAAGCCATTCAATCCTGGAATAATGGAATTTTCACTCCAGTCAGAAAATCGTCTACCCTTTTATTTCTTCTACCAAAGTGCATTATCATTCACTTCCCAACACTTCCCATCTGCCATTTCTTTGCCCATTCTCTTAATCTATCTCAGTCCTTCTGTAGCTGTTCTATCTCCTCAAAACTACCTGCTCCTCCAACTATCTTTGTATCATCCATGAACTTCACAACAAAGCCATCAATTCTGTCGATCCAAGTCATTGACATGTAATGTAAAAACACAGACCGCTGTGGAACAACACTAGTCACTGGCAGCTATCCAGAACAGGATCCTTTTATTTCCACTCGCTGCCTCCTGCCATTCAGCAACTGCCCTATCTGTCCTAGTATCTTTCCTGTAGCACCATGGGCTCTGAACTTGTGAAGCTACCTCACGTGTAGCACCTTGTCAAAGGCCTTCTGAAAATCCAAGTACACAACATCAACTGATTCTCCTTTGTCTATCCTGCTTGCTACTTACTCAAAGAATTCCAACAGGTTTGTCCGGCAAGATTTTTCCTTGAGGAAACCATGCTGACTGCAGCCTATTTTATCATGTGCCTCCAAGTGCCCTGAGACCTCACCCTTAATAATCAACCCCAATATCTTTCCAACCACTGAGGTCAGACTAACTGGCTTATAGTTTCCTTTCTGCTGCCTCTCTCCCTTCTTGAAGAGTGGAGTGACATTTGTAATTTTCCAATCTTCCAGAACCATTCCAGAATCTAGTGATTCTTGAAAGATCATTACTAATGCCTCCACAATCTCTTCAGCCACCTCCTTCAGAACTCTGGGGTGTACATGATCTGGTCCAGGTGTGGTGGGTGTGAACAACTGTGCCCAGGAATGGTGTGCTGTGCTCGGGTAGGACGGGCTGTCTGCTAACAGGAATGTTTGGGATGTTGCAGGCACACTGGTGATGCGAGTCTCTGCATCGGATGCTGACGACCCTCAGACTGACAACGCTGCTCTGGGTTACTCTATCGTGGGTGATGGGAAAGGAATTTTCCGCATTGATCCAGTGACTGGGGAGATCCGCACGGTTGGAATAGGATTGGATCGGGAGGTGAGGAATCTCAGAACATAGAAATCTACAGCACATTACAGGCCCTAAGGCTTACAATGTTGTGCCGACCATGTACCCTACTCTAGAAACTGCCAAGAGTTTCCCTACTGCACAGCCCTCTATTTTTCTAAGCTCCAAGTACCTATCTAAGAGGTTCTTAAAAGGCCCTATTGTATCCACCTCTACCACCATCGCTGGCAGTACATTCTACACACCCACCACAGGGGTGTGGGAAATTTACCCCCGACATCACCTCAGTACCTATTTCCAAGCACCTTAAAACTTTACCCCTTGTATTAGCCTTTTCAGCCCTGGGAAAAAGCCTCTGACTATCCACACAATCAATGCCTCTCATCATCTTATACACCTCTATCAGGTCACCTCTCATCCTCCGTCACTCTACGGAGAAAAGGCCAAGTTCACTCAATCTATTCTCATAAGGCACACTTTCCAATCCAGGCAACATCCTTGTAAATCTCCTCCGCACTCTCTCTATAGTATCCACATCCTTCCTGTAGTGAGGTGACCAGAACGGAACACAATACTCCAAGTGGGGTCTGACCAAGTCTTGTACAGCTGTAACGTTACCTCACGGCTCTTGAACTCAATTCCACGGGTGATGAATGCCACCACACCGTACGCCTTCTTAACAACACTGTCAAGCTGTGCAGCAGCTTTGAGTGACCTATGGACACAGACCCCAATATCTCACTGATCCTCCACACTGCCAAGAGTCTTACCATTAATATTATATTCTGTCTTCAAATTTGACCAACTGAAATGAACCACTTCACACTTATCTGGGTTGAACTCCATCTGCCACTTCTCAGCCCAGTTTTGCATCCTATCAATGTCCCGCTGTAACCTCTGTCAACCCTCCAGACTATCCACAACACCCCCAACCTTTGTGTCATAGCAAACTTACTAACCCACCCTTCTACTTCTCCATCCAGGTCATTTATAAAAATCACAAAGGGGTGGGGGGATTATCATCCTCCAAGCAGAATATGAACCACCTACAACCACCCTTTGCCTTCTGTGAACAAGCCAGTTCTGGATCCACAAAGCAAGGTCTCCTTGGATCCCATGCCTCCTTACTTTCTGAATGAGCTTTGCATGGGGAACCTTATCAAATGCCTTACTGAAATCCATTACATCCATCTTCATCAATGTGTTTTGTTACATCCTCAAAGAAGTTAATCAGGCTCATAAGGCATGACATACCTTTGACAAAGCCATGCTGACTATCCCTAATCAGATAATGTCTCTCCAAATGCTCATAAATTTTGCCTCTCAGGATCTTCTCCAACAACTTGCCCACCATTGAAGTCAGGCTCACTGGTCTATAATTTCCTGGGTTTTCTCTACTCCCCTTCTTGAACAAGGGAACAACATTTGGAACCTTCCAATCCTCTGGTACTTCTCCCATCCCCATTGATGATGCAAAGATCATCACCAGAGGCTCAGCGATCTCCTCCCTCACTTCCCACAGTAGCCTGGAGTATACCTCGTCTGGTCCCAGCAACTTATCTGACTTAATACCTTTCAACAGCTCCAGCACATCCTCTTTCTTAATGTCGGTACACTCAAGCACTTCAGTCTGCTGTAATTCATCCCCACAACTGCCAAGGTCCTTTTCCCTGGTGAATACTGAAGCAAAGTATTCATTAAGTACCTCTGCTATCTCCTCCGACTCCATGCACGTTTCCACTATTGCTCCTGATTGGTCCGATTCTCACACGGCTCATCCACTTGCTCTTCACATACTTGTAGAATGCCTTGAGGTTTTCCTTAATCCTGCTCACCAAGGCCTTCTCATGGCCCCTTCTGGCTCTCCTAATTTCATTTTTAAACTCCTTCCTGGCAGCCTTGTAATTTTCTGGAACTCTAACAGTACCTAGTTCCTTGAACCTTTTGTAAGCTCTTCTTTTCTTCTTAACTAGATTTTCTACATACTTTGTACACCATGGCTCTACTACCCTGCCTCAATGGAACATACCTATGCAGAATGTCGTGCAAATGTTCCCTGAATATTTGCCACATTTCTGTCATGCTTTTCCTTGAGAACATCTGCTCCCACTTGATGTTCCCAAGATCCTGCCTAACAGCATCATATTTCCACCTGCCCCAATTAAATGTTTTCCCAAATTGTCTGTCCTATACCTCTCCAATGCTATGGTATAGAAGGTAGAGTTGTGGTCACTACCTGCAAAATGCTCTCCCACCAAGAGATCTGACACCTGACTAGGTTCATTTCCCCATACCAGATCAAGTACAGTCTCTCCTCTAGTTGGTTTATCTACATACTGTGTCAGGAAACCCTTCTGACAAGCTTCACCCCATCTGAACTCCTTGCACTAAGGAGAAGCCAATCAATATTCTTCTTCTTCATGTGCCTTGCGCATTACACACTTGAGCGATCAATATTAGGGAAGTTAAATTCACCCATTACAACAACCCTATTATTATTGTACCATTCCAGAATCTGCCTCCTTATCTGCTCCTTGATGCCTCTGTTATTATTGGGGGTCTATAAAAACACCAAGTGGAGTTATTGCCCACTTCCTGTTTCTGACTTCCACCCACAGAGACTCAGTAGACAATCCCTCCATGACTTCCCCTTTTCTGCAGCCGTGATACTATCTCTGATTAGCAGTGCCACTCCCCCACCTCTTGCCCTCTCGCTGTCCCTTTTGAAACATCCAAAGCCCGGCACATTCAGCAGCCATTTTTGCCCCTGAGACATCCAAGTCTCTGTAATGGCCACAACATCATAGTTCCACATATTGATCCATGCTCTGTTCATCCTCCTTGCTTATGATACTCCTTGCATTAAAATAGACACATCTCAAATCATTCAGCTGAGTGGATCTTTGCTCTATCATCTGTTTATCCTTCTTCACAAACTCCCTACAAGCTCTCTTCCTGTGTGCCAACTGCTCCATCCTCTGCCTCTTCACTTCAGTTTCCAGCCCCCCTTCAAATCTAGTTTAAACCCTCCCAAATAGCATCAGCAAACCTCCCTCCCAGGATAGTGGAACCCCTCCAGTTCAGGTGCAACCCATCCCACTTGTACAGGTCACTCCTTCCCCAGCGAAGGTTCCAATGATCCAAGAACTTGAAACCCTGCCCCCTGCCCCATCTGCTCAGCTGCACTATCTTCCTGTTCTGACCTTCCCTAGCTCGTAGCACTGGGTGTAATTCGACAATTACCACCTTGGACATCCTGCTCTTCAAGCTCCTTCCTAACTCCGTAAACTTACTGGGCAGGATCTCTACCCCTCTCCTGCCCATTTCATTGGTAGCAATATCTAGCACGGCCTCTGGCTGCCCACCCTGCCCTTCAAGAATATTCTGCAACCACTCAGAGACATCCTGGACCCTAGCACCCGGGAGGCAACACACTATCTGGCATCTCTTTTGCTGCCGCAGAATCTCCTGTCTGTCGCTCAAGTCCCCTATGACTGTTGCTCCACCTAACTTCACCCTACCCTTCTGAGGCTCAGAGCCGACCACAGTGCTATAGGTCTGGTTGCTGCTGCCTTGCCCAGATAGATCATCCCCCTCAGCAGTATCCAAAGGGGTAAACCTGTTGCTGAGGGGAATGGCCACAGGGGACCCTGCATTGACTTCTTTTTCCCTTTACCTCTCTCAGTGTTCACCCATCTACTCCCCGAATTCTGCACTCTGGGTGTAAACGCCTACTCAAATGCTCTGCCTCCCGGATGATCCTAAGTTCATGCAACCGCAGCTCCATATCCTCAATGCGGTCTTTCATGTCTGGAGTTGGCTTCACTTCCTGCAGGTGTAGTCATCAGGGTTCCATGCATTCCCACGCCCCTCAGGAGGAGCATACCACTGCCATATCTGCCGTCCTGCCTGCCCTGTACCATGGGCAACCAAGACCAAATCTTCTAACCTGTGTCTCTGGCCTCAGCCTCTTCTCGTCGAAACTCTGGAGTCAAAGCCTGACACTCCCACTCTCACCCCAGGGCCACTCCCAACAATGGCCACTCCACTTGTCCCTTCTGTACTTTTATTTACTTCCAAGAGCTCTCTTCCTGCCGCTGATGGGCCTCCAAAATATCCAACTGCTCGCAAAGCTCTGCTTTTATTCAAGCTTCGCCAACCTGAGAGGAGCCTCCTCAAAGTGCTCTGTTCCCGTCGCCGACTGGGCCTCCAGAAAGAGTTCATAAGAGCCTGGTTTGTACAAGAGCTGACAGGAGCCCTGTGTGATGGGCTGTGTAGGGGTGGTGCTCGGTGAAGATGGTGATCTGGTGCTGTGGTTGGTGGTTTAAGGTTGTTGGTGATTTTGGTGACAGTCAGAGGTAGTACTGGGAATGATGGTGCGGTTGTGGTTGGTGGTGGTGTTGGGATTTATTGGGATTGGTTTGGGGTGGCGGTGATCTGGTTGGTGTTGGCGATGGGGACAGGGTCCATGGTGGTATCGGGATTGTGGTTTGCGATGGGATTGGTTTGGGGTGGCGGTGATCTGCTTGGTGTTGGCGATGGGGACAGGGGTCCATGGTGGTATCGGGATTGTGGTTTGCGATGGGATTGGTTTGGGGTGGCGGTGATCTGGTTGGTGTTGGCGATGGGGACAGGGTTCCATGGTGGTATCGGGATTGTGGTTTGCGATGGGATTGGTTTGGGGTGGCGGTGATCTGGTTGGTGTTGGCGATGGGGACAGGGTTCCGTGGTGGTATCGGGATTGTGGTTTGCGATGGGATTGGTTTGGGGTGGCGGTGATCTGCTTGGTGTCGGCGATGGGGACAGGGGTCCATGGTGGTATCGGGATTGTGGTTTGCGATGGGATTGGTTTGGGGTGGCGGTGATCTGGTTGGTGTCGGCGATGGGGACAGGGGTCCATGGTGGTATCGGGATTGTGGTTTGCGATGGGATTGGTTTGGGGTGGCGGTGATCTGGTTGGTGTCGGCGATGGGGACAGGGGTCCATGGTGGTATCGGGATTGTGGTTTGCGATGGGATTGGTTTGGGGTGGCGGTGATCTGGTTGGTGTTGGCGATGGGGACAGGGGTCCATGGTGGTATCGGGATTGTGGTTTGCGATGGGATTGGTTTGGGGTGGCGGTGATCTGGTTGGTGTTGGCGATGGGGACAGGGGTCCATGGTGGTATCGGGATTGTGGTTTGCGATGGGATTGTTTGGGGTGGCGGTGATCTGGTTGGTGTTGGCGATGGGGACAGGGGTCCATGGTGGTATCGGGATTGTGGTTTGCGATGGGATTGTTTGGGGTGGCGGTGATCTGGTTGGTGTTGGCGATGGGGACAGGGGTCCATGGTGGTATCGGGATTGTGGTTTGCGATGGGATTGCTTTGGGGTGGCGGTGATCTGGTTGGTGTTGGCGATGGGGACAGGGGTCCATGGTGGTATCGGGATTGTGGTTTGCGATGGGATTGCTTTGGGGTGGCGGTGATCTGGTTGGTGTTGGCGATGGGGACAGGGGTCCATGGTGGTATCGGGATTGTGGTTTGCGATGGGATTGCTTTGGGGTGGCGGTGATCTGGTTGGTGTTGGCGATGGGGACAGGGGTCCATGGTGCTATCGGGATTGTGGTTTGCGATGGGATTGGTTTGGGGTGGTGGTGATCTGCTTGGTGTTGGCGATGTGGACAGGGGTCCATGGTGGTATCGGGATTGTGGTTTGCGATGGGATTGGTTTGGGGTGGCGGTGATCTGCTTGGTGTTGGCGATGGGGACAGGGGTCCATGGTGGTATCGGGATTGTGGTTTGCGATGGGATTGGTTTGGGGTGGCGGTGATCTGCTTGGTGTTGGCGATGGGGACAGGGGTCCATGGTGGTATCGGGATTGTGGTTTGCGATGGGATTGGTTTGGGGTGGCGGTGATCTGCTTGGTGTTGGCGATGGGGACAGGGGTCCATGGTGGTATCGGGATTGTGGTTTGCGATGGGATTGGTTTGGGGTGGCGGTGATCTGCTTGGTGTTGGCGATGGGGACAGGGGTCCATGGTGGTATCGGGATTGTGGTTTGCGATGGGATTGGTTTGGGGTGGCGGTGATCTGCTTGGTGTTGGCGATGGGGACAGGGGTCCATGGTGGTATCGGGATTGTGGTTTGCGATGGGATTGGTTTGGGGTGGCGGTGATCTGCTTGGTGTTGGCGATGGGGACAGGGGTCCATGGTGGTATCGGGATTGTGGTTTGCGATGGGATTGGTTTGGGGTGGTGGTGATCTGGTTGAGGTTGGCGATGGGGACAGGTGTCCATGGTGGTATCGGGATTGTGGTTTGCGATGGGATTGGTTTGGGTTGGTGGAGATCTGGTTGGTGTTGGCGATGGGGACAGGGGTCCATGGTGGTATTGGGATTGTGGTTTGGGATGGGGTTGATGGTGGTGTTGGGATTAATTGGACGTGGAGTTGATGGTGGTGTAGATGTTGGGGTTGGTGGGTAGAGTTACTGATGGCACTTAGACGAGAGAGTGGGCAGTCTAAGACAGAGCAGAGACCTGACTGATGAAAGCTGTGGATAGTTGGATTTGTTCACTTTGACAGAAAAGGACAGTGAAGAGTAACATGGAGCGGGTGGTCAGTGTCTGAAGGTGCGCCGGAGGCAGCTTCCTCTGTGCCAGGAGCGAACTGGATAAATACAGGGTGCAGAACAGATGATAAGATGAGGGAGACGATGGCGGGGTACAGAAGTAGAGAGCTGACATGGACGCGATGGGCCAAGGGTACTCTTCTGTCTTGTAATCAATATGGAGAGACAGGAATTGAGGAAAAGGACAGACCCATTCAGGGAAGTTAAAATGCTGCGATTGGTGAGTTGAGAGAAATAGATTGTGTAGAGCAGAGGGCCTGGGAGTTTGTGAATTTAAGTATTGAGCAATGAAACTGGGATGATAACTCAAAGTTCGAAGTACATTTATTATCAACGTTTTATGCATTATCCAACTTTTGAGATTAGTCTCCTAACAGGCCGCCACAAAACAAAGACACCCAAAAAATCCATATATGTCCAAATACGTATGTATTGTGTGTATTGTGTGTGTGTGTGTGTCTGTCTCTGTGTTTGTGTGTATTGTATGTGTGTGTCTGTATGTATGTATTGTGCGTGTGTGTGTGTGTGTGTGTGTGTGTCTGTGTGTGTCTGTGTGTGTATTGTGTGTGTGTGTGTCTGTGAGTGTGTGTGTGTGTGTGTGTGTCTATGTCTCTGTGTGTATATATTACATATATAGTTATATATAAACTCTCTAAAACCCAAGGTGCAGAGTATAAAAACCACATCATCCCCATGTGTGTGTGTGTGTTACATATATAGTTATATTTAAGACTGTCTAACACCCAAGGTGCAGAGAATAAAAACCACATCATGCCCATTAAAAAGAATCCCTAAAAAAAGAGTAAAATATCCCATAGAAAAGACGGTTGAAGACCCAATATGCAATGAGAAAGAATCGTCATGCAAACAGTAACCGCAAATGAATAGTGTTTCTGAACTAAATTCTGCAAAGAGCATCCCTTTGATCAGCACAGAGCCAAGTAAACGCCATGGAGCAGCAACGATCTGAACTGCCCTGTACCTCGCCTCAGGCCCTGACGCCCTGACCTTTTCAATATTGCCGGGCAGTTAACTCTCCCCGTTAACATGAGGTTCTGCTGCTCCGAGCAGCAGACTGAACCAGCCTGTACCTCGTCTTGGACACTGACACCCTTACCTTTTCAATCTGGCTGACCTGGCGCTTAAATCTCTGTCCAAACAACGGGTTCTGCCATTTGGATACGGGGAACTTCACCACCTCGATTCAGCCTGTAAATCTCCATCCGAGCATTGTGTTCACGCGTGTCGATACACTCTGGGACCTGGGCCCTGCATCTTCGATTCAGTCTGTGCCCGACCTTTCACACTCTTTCATGCTTTCGGCAACGGACCCGCTGCCTTTCCTTGCCTCGGTTCTGCCTCCAAGGTCAACGGGAAGTTACAGACTATTACTTCTGATGAACATTTGCTAGAAAAAGTGTGTTAACAAAATATTTTGTTGCCATCCTTGATTCATTAGCTACCAGCCTGAAGTTGCTGAAGTTCACCAGTGCCATCTTAAATGGGAAATTTAAGCTGCAGAGGTTGTAGGGATAGGATTGAGATGTTGGAAGATCAGGAAATGGCATGTTTGGAGATGGGAAATGGGGAGCTCAAGAGGCAGGAACAGGGAGGTCAGAGAGGAAAGATCATTAGTATGAGAGAGGTGGGATCAGGGAGTCAGGCAAGAAGAGAACTGGAGAGTTTACAGATACTGGGAGTTTGGAGTTTGAAGAGATGGAACTAGGGGTTTCCAGAGGTGGAATGGGGAGAAGATGGTGGGCAGATATTATTATCTAGGGCCCATTGAGTCTATTGGGTTTTTCAGCTCTTGAAGTCTCTCGACCTGTTCCTGTAATAACGTAAGGAAAATGACGGACACATTCAGTAAGTGGGTCAGGCAGCATCTCTGGAGAGAGAGTCTAAGTTAACATTGCAGGTCCGTGATCTTTGGACAGTTCAGAGAATGTTGTTTCTGTGTCTGCAGAACATTTCGGTGTACAACCTGACTCTGCAAGTGGCAGACCTGGCTGGTGAAGGACTCTCCACCACAGCTACAGCCTCAATCTTCATCGACGATGTCAACGACAACCCCCCAGAGTTCACCCAGACTGAGGTTGGTGGAATTAGTGTCTGTCACTGTGGTGATCATTCAGAAATTTGGGCAGAATCACTGTGAAAGTCAAGGTGGAAGTCAACTGTTCCAGGATGTGATCAGGCTGGGTTTGGAACAGGATGGTGCTCCCGGATGCTCTGGACTGTCTGAGGCGCTTGGCATCATCACTGGGCCCCATGCTGGGTGCTGATCCTGGCAAATCTCACAGTGCTAGCTTAACTACAGGGCCTGAACCTTGACCCAGTCAATGCCCAGGGATGGCTGGGTCTGACCCAGTAAATCCATAGGGACACTGGGTCTGTCTAAGTTGATGTGGCTGGGTCTCCTTGAAGAAGCTTCAATCCAATGTCCAGCCCTTGTTCCTTCTCTGGGTCTAGTCCCAGGAGACTGGTGCCGGACCAGGTGTGGGACTGGGCTATAGGTATGCTGCCATCTCACCTTCAGACAGAGTGATCCCTGTCCCCGGCAGCCATGATGTTTGGAACAACACACAGAAAATGCTGGGGATCTCAGCAGAGCAGACAGCTTCAATGGTGGGGAACAGTCAATGTCATGACCTGAGTTCTTTCAGCAGTTTTCGGCAGGGTCTTGGCCCGTAACATCACTGGCTGCTTATTCCCCTCCAGAGATGCTGTCAAGCACCTTCACTGTCTGCGACAAAAAGTAGGATTTCCTCCTGGCCACCCACTTCAGTTCAGTTTCCCATTTCCAATCTGGCGTGGTGGTCCTCTGCTGCTACGATGAGGCCACACTCAGACTGCAGAAGCAACATCTAATATTGTATCTGTCTATCCTCCGGCTTGATGGCATAAACTTTGATTTCTCTAACTCCTGGTAATTTCTACCCCTTCCCCCTTCTCCTTTTTCTGCTCCTTATTCTGGCTTCCTGCTCACCCCTTCCCTTCTCTCCGCAGCCCACGTTCACCCAACCCCACTCTACAGCCCACAGCTGGAGTCACTTCCCTTTGGTGCCTTCCTCCTTCCTTTTCTCCCATGGTCCACCCTTCTTCTTCACCCTTTATCTTTTCCACCAATCACCTCCCAGCTCCGTACTTCATTCCCCCTACTCCCCACCCACCTTTCCCCTCGCTTGGTCTCACCTATCACCTGTGAGATTGTACTCCCCCCCTCCCCATTGTTAAGGCTTCTGTCCCCTTCCTTTCCAGTCAGTCTCGGCCCGAAACATCAACTGTTTATTCATTTCTGTCAATGCTGCCTGACCTGCTGAGTTCCTCCAGCATTTGCTATGTGTTTTCCATATTTCTGGTATCTGCAGTATCTCATGTTCAGAGCCACTCTTTGCAGACCCGCGCCCTCAATGCAAAATCCCATCAGGGCGGCTGTTGACTGTGACGTTTTCACCCTCGCAGTTCACTGTGGAAGTGCCGGAGGATGTGATGGGAGTGGAGATTGCGGAGCTGACGGTGGAGGACAGGGACCAGCCTGGGACCCCCAACTGGAGAGTGAACTATACCATCACGCAGGGCAATGTCCAGGGACTCTTCAGTATCCGCACCCAGCCCAACACCAACACAGGCATCCTGTTGGTGGAAAAGGTAATGGAAACAGCCAGTCACAAGTTGCCTAGCATTGAGACTTTGGGTAGGTGGTTTTGGGGAGTGCTGCACCCATGCTCACCAGCTATAGTGTTCGGCCCTTTCGACACATGTTGATCCAACTGAAATTGCCCAAAAATAAAAGACTGGGTTCAAAATTTAGGTTCTCTAGATGTGGGTCAATTTCCCTCTGGATTTAGATCAAAGGTCAAATTCCTAGTGGTGAGATGTCAGTGGGGAAGGGTGCAGAGAGCAGTATGGGATGTGATGAGTAGGGGACAGTGGGAAGGGTGCAATGTAGGGTGTGGGGGAGTGTGTATGGATGGGGAAGGGCAGGGAGTGTTGTATACTTTTTGCTAGGTCTTATAACTAAGAACTGAAAAGCACAGAGTGGATCTGTTCAGAGACATGTTTATTTCTAGCAATAATGAGAAGCATCTCCACTCAATGGCTGAAGGCAGCTTCTGATTTGCAGCTTACAAAGTTTGTTTTTTTATACAAGTTTTCAGGCTTTGCTTTGGCTGTTATCTGTTCTGCAGGCAGCTCCTCTGCTTCAATAAGCTGCACTTCCCAAGGTCGGCAGTAGATTAGTTACACAATTAACAGTGGTCAAGGACATTACATGGCTCCTGCTATGTACCAGCATGTAGCAAAGCACCATGGGGTTTTACAGGTTCCATTTTATAACATTACAAAATTAAAAACATAAACATTTCAAAGTTTCAAATATATTTTCACATTTCCTCCTTTTTGTCAATACATGACAACCCCAAAATTTAATAAGCTTCTGTTTTAGAATACAGTAATCAAAGTGATTTCAGAAATTCATATAATTATACAATCTTAGAGCCTTAGTCAAGCAAAATGTCCTTATCCTATTCCGGACCAACAGGTACCCATTTTCTAATACTGTCTTCTTCCTGATCCAAATACCTTGCACAGAAATTGCAGAGGATGACTGACAATATTGTAATATCAATAATCTCTGCATAATGCAGAGCAGTAGTCCACAATCCTCCCAACATTCCAAGTGGCGACAAGCTTCCTGTGGGCTTATAATTGTGGATCTAGTCTCCTGCTTCCTTAATCTTCCTTGTGGCCTCTCAGATGTGATCTGTCAAGAGAGTTATATTCTCTTGATTTATCTAATAAGTGCAACATTCTTGTCCAATCAGGGCACACGTGCTTCCTTTCTCAGATAAAACAAAGTCCGAAGCTATTTAGATTTGCGCTGGCACTATACGACCGCCACCAATTCTGCCAACAACTTAGACATTGCTTATTGAGTTGATGGAGAGTATGGACGGTTTCATTTACAAACAAGAGAAAATCTGCAGTTGCTGGAAATCTGAGTAACACACACAAAATACTGGAGGAACTCAACAGGCCAGGCAGCATCTGTGGAAAAGAGTATTGCCCAAAACTTTACTCTGTTTTCATTTGCTAACTTTTCCAATGTTGATACCATGTTAATTAGTTTCTGTGCTGCTTTGTTGGTTCTCTAGGCAAATGTTTCCTGGAACAACGCTAAATCCTTTTAATCCTGGGTTAGCATTGTTGTATGGGGGTATACAATATTGTGTTGGCGCGTGGCCAAGTGGTTAAGGCATCGGTCTAATGATCTGAAGGTCGCTAGTTTGAGCCTCAGCTGAAGCAGCGTGTTGTGTCCTTGAGCAAGGTACTTAACTACGCATTGATCTACGACACCAGTGCCAAGCTGTATCGGCCCTAGTGCCCTTCCCTTGGACAACATTGGTGGCGTGGAGAGGGGAGACTTGCAGCATGGGCAACTGCCGGTCTTCCATACAACCTTGCCCAGGTCCGTGGCCCGGAAACCTTCCAAGGCGCAAATCCATGGTCTCACGAGACTTAACGGATGCCTATTATTATGGGGGTATACCATCCTCTGAACACTCGCTGTTTCCAAATTAATATCCCTATCATCCCCAAATGACATTCTGGCTATACCGATAAGGGGAGGGCAATGTCTATGTTTCTGAGTCCCAAGTGTCATTCTGAGTTATAATGGAAATGAAACACATCTTGGGCTGAGGACTTTGACCTATTAAAGTAAGACATAAGACCATAAGGCATAGCAGAATTAGGTCATTCAGCTCATCAAGTCTGCTCTGCTAATCCATCATGGCTAATCCACTCCGCCCCTTCTTGCCATAACCTTGATGCTCCGACCAATCAGGATATCAATTTTTGCTTTACATATACCCACAGACATGGCCTCCACAACTCTCTGTGGCAGAGCATTCCACAGATTCACTACCCTCTGGCTAAAAAGAAATCCCCCTTACCTGTTCTAAAGGGTCACCCCTCAATTTTGAGGCTATACCTTCTAGTTCTGGATACCCCCACCACAGGAAACATCCTCTCCACATCCACCCTACCTAGTCCTTTCAACATTTGGTAGGTTTCAATGAGATACCCCCCCCGCCCGCAAGCTTTCTTCTAAATTCCAGACCCGAAGCTGCCAAATGTTCCTCAGATGTTAACCCCTTCTTTTCTGGAATCATCCTCGTAAACCTCCTCTGGACTCTCTCTAATGACAACAAACCCCTTCTGAGACATGGGTCCCAAAACTGTTGACAATACTTCAAGTGCAGCCTGACTAGTGTTTCATAAAGGCTCAGCATTATCTCCTTGTTTTTATATTCTATTCCCCTTGAAAAGGATGTCAACATCACATTTGCCTTCTTTACCACAGACTCAACCTACAAATAACCTTCTGGGAGTCTTGCACAAGGACTCCTAAGTCCCTTTCCACCTCTGGTGTTTGAATTTTCTCCCCATTTAGATAATAGTCTGCACTTTTGTTCCTTTTACCAAAATGCATTATCGTGCATTTCCCAACACTGCAGTCCATCTGCCACTTTTTTGCCCATTTGTCTAAGTCCTGCTGCAATGGCTTTGCTTCCTCAGCACTACGTATCCCTGACTTATGCTTCTCCCTTTCAAATTGTGGCATGAATTCAATCATATTCTGATCACTATCTCCTGAGGGTACCTTTACATTAAGCTCCCTATCAAAATCTGGATTATTACACAAGCCCCAATCTAAGATAACCTTTTCCTGAGTTGGCTGCTCTAAAAGCTACCTCATAGGCATTCAACACATTCCCCCTTTTGCGATCTGACACCAACATGATTGTCCCAATCCCTCTCTCCATCTGTTACCAACAGAGCCACACCACCGCCCATGCCTCCTGCCTGTCCTTTAGATACAAAGTATATTCTTTGATATTAAGCACCCAAGGATGACCTTCTTTCAGCCACGACTCAGTGATGCCTACAAAGCCATACCGACCAATCTCTAGTTGAGTCATGAGTTCATCCACCTTGATCCATGCTACATGCATTTGAATACAGCATCTTCAATCCTGCATTCTTTGCCCTTTTGAATTTTGACTCTGTGGTACAATTTAAGTCTTTGCACTGTCTGTATTTGTATCCAATCATTGGCTTGTCTCTCCTTACATTCATATGACACCCATCATCTACTTGTAAACCTGCTGGCTCATCCTAAGCTCTATCATACTGGTTCCCATCCTCCTGTCATAGCAGTTGAATCCAGTCCCAACAGCTCTGGGAAAACTGCCTACGAGGATATTGGTCCCCCTCGGATTCAAGTGAAACCCTATTGTACAAGTCCCTCCTGCCCCAGAAGTAACAGTTCATCTCTGTTTCATTGAAGGGCATTGATGGGTAAAAGGGGCACTCCCATCTCTACATGTGCTGGGACAGCCATTCAAACCCAGCAGCTTGAGTGTTCATGGCAGTCACATCTTTTGGGGACAGGACACAAGCTAATTCAACCATCAGCATTTGGACTCTCAGTGGTTTTCCTTCCATCATTGGCCATCTTCTTACAGTGAGAGGCGTGAATCCACGTTGCCTTTTCTCTTACCTTGATGGCTGTATCAGCGACCAGCAATACCTGAAATGGTACTTCAAATTGAGGTTCCAAACAGTTCTTTCTTCTAAATGCTGTTACGTACCCCGTAACTGGGTTGCCAAACCAGCAGAAATGGATCACTCAGTTGGAGTCTGGATTACTAGAACTAAGGAAGTTTTATTAAAGAAACAAGCAACATAGTAATCGAAAGGATAATAAATGCAACAGTTCAGCAATAATAAACACACATGCGCACAGAATTAGGATAACAGCATCAATCAAGCTCTATCGGTAAATGACCAATTTCAAAGTGACACAAAGTTCAGTTCGCAGTAATCGTTGCCATGGCGATGGACAACGTGGGGGGAGGGAGAGAGAGAACGACTGATCATTCAGAAACGGCTTCCACTCACAGACCGGCGATATTGCTCACAAGCAGCTTTCGGGCGGGTCCTTTGTGATGTCACCTGAGGTCACCGACTGTGACCCCTCCTCCAGATGCGGTCGATCCTCTGCAGTGAACCCGGCACCCAAGCGAGGGCGGACACACACCGGGTTCCTGCTGATCGTACCTTTCCACCCTGTGCGTTTATGGCCCGGTACTTCCCACCGACTTGTGAGAGGTGCACCGCTTCCAGGGTCTCGTTACCTCGGGTGTCGTGTGTGTGCTGCCTTAGCGAACCTGTCCCTTTTTATCCCCCTGCTGGGGTATCGCCTGTCCATCACTTCAATCAGTTCAGGGTTCAAAGGGGGAGCCGCTCTAGACAGCTCTCTCTCCCGTCCCTTCATTACACATCTCCAGATCGCCCGTCCATCACTCCAAACAGTTCAGGGTTCAAAGGGGAGCCGATCTTGACAATACCCAGACTGATGGCTCCTTCATTAACATCTCCAAATGCTGCTTCATTGTTCCTTATCTCTCCCTCCCCTGAGGACAGGTGGCAGACCAACTGCTGATGCCACTGGTGCTAACCCAGGCCAGCAAACATCTTAATTTATGTGTATTCTCGTCACACTTCCCCCCTTTAAGGATTTTTACCAGGAGGTAAAAATTACAAACATGAATACATTATTTGATACACACACAAATATACATCTTTATCAGCTATTTGGCTAACACAGCGAGTTTGAAGTTGTCAACACCTTGACAGACAGTCAGCCATCACATTTTATGTTTCTTTTATATGTATTATTAATAATCCCTTGACCAGGCTCCAATTTAGCAAACTTCATAGTGGCCAAAAACACTGATGAATTGTGATCAATGTAACCTCTCATTTGGTTTTGTCCCGGACCACAATAAAAAGGGTCGTCCCATTCCGACTCAGTTTTCTCTCACAAGGGTTTAGTAGGAGGGGGAGGGGTAGTGACCGCAGAGTTATTGCAAAACTTCCTACAGTACCCCACCAGCTCCAAGAGCCTTCTGAGGGCCCTCTTGTCTGTTGGGGTTGGGAGGTCAGCGATAGCCTGCACTGTAGCTTGCATCACTGCCAGCTGCCCCTGTGTCACCACAATTCCCAGGTAAGTGACCTTCGCATGGCCGAACTCATTTTTTCAAGGTTCACTATCAAGCTGGCTTCAGACAGCTGTATTAAATTGCCAATACACACCTCTGTTTTCGTCAGCCCTTTAGTCACTGAATTACTCATTCTATATGGATGTTGTTTGCTAGGCGGACCTATTGTAACAGACACCCCCCAACGTCCCAGTTCTTTGCATCGCCTCAGGACAATCAAACACACGGATGCGAGTCCTTTAATTACTTCTCCTAAAGAGCCGCTTTGTTCGGGGATTAAGGGAGAGACCTTATCAGTAGACCTGGCCAAAACAATAGCCTTCTCCCATCTGATCGATCCCATACTAATCTTTTCAAAATGTTTTTTTTCTCTTATCGGGGGGACCCTAGTTTCATTGATTTCCACGCTAACACCGACTAGGTTTGTTAGCATATCAAAAGCCTGTGACCATCTCAGTTCGCGTCGGTCATGATCAATAACATCCTTCCCCCTGGGCAGCCGGTAAACCTCTTTCATGATTCCACCAACTGTTTCCTCCAGCACCGCAAAATGTCCACCGGGGGGGTACCTCGTGGGCCATGTTAAAAACCTCATTCCCATAACCCTTTTGCACCACCCCCCACTCCTCATCTGCGGGCACGGTACCTGGTCTCCCTTGCTTCCTTAGCACTTCCTCCCCCACACAATAGCCTACTAGTTCCCTTGTCGAGTCTGTGTCAGAGAGAGCTGTCTCTGCCGAAACCATCAGCCCCTCGTCTCGCTCCCGCGTCTGCACAGATTCTTTCCTGGCTACTGCTACGTCTATCCCAGCTCCCTCACTACCTCTTGCCTCACCACACTCCTTCTTTTCATTTTCTACCCCCTTCTCGTACAAGGCTGGCAGAAACGTTTCAGCTAAATTTACTACCGCAGTCCCGTGATGAACCTGTGAGTCCATGGGCGGGGCCTCAATGTTGGCAGGCTGACCTGTCAATCTCACTGCTTCGAACACGATTCCCCCGGCGAGGTCATTACTGAGCAAGACTTCCACGCCTTTCATCGGTAATTCGGACCTCACCCCGATCGTGACTAGCCCAGAGACCAGGTTGCTTTGTAAGTGTATCTGGTGCAAAGGGACTGCCTCTGTCCCTTCCCCAATACCTTTGACCTCTACCTCCCCAGTCTGGGTCTCTGAGCTAAACTCTAATACACTCTTCAGTATTAGTAACTGACATGCCCCCGTGTCTCTCCAGATCCGCACTGGAACTGGTTTTAACCCCTCCTTCACTGACACCAATCCGGCCGAGATAAACCTCTCGCACCCTTCCTGAACTTTGGCAGACCTGTCCTTCCCTAGCGGTTCGCTTAACAGCTCGATACAGCCATTCAAAATCGCTGTCTTCCCTTTTCCCGTCTCCTTCTTTGGGGCAAAGCACCTGGACGCAAAGTGTCCGACTTTCCCGCAATTATAACAGACGACCCCAGGAGACTTCCTACCAGACTGCTCCTGGTCTACCTTATCCTTCTCACTAGTGCCCGGCTTACTTTCTGACTTTTCCGGCGGATCTCCCCGCCGTCCTGACTACCCTTCTGGTAGCCTTTACTCGGGGCAAACTTCATTTTATGCGTCAACGCATACTCATCCGCTAACTTAGCAGTTGCGGCTAACGTGGCTGCCTCTTTCTCATCTAGGTAGGGTCTCATACCCTCAGGGACACAACCTTTAAACTGCTCAATCAGGATCAGCTGTAGCAGTCTGTCATAATCCCCCTCTACCCCCTTTGAGGCGCACCAACGCTCACAATATGTCTGCATCTCACGGGTAAACTCTAAATACGTGCGGTCCCACTGCTTCCTCGCATTCCGGAACCTCTGCCGGTATGCCTCCGGGACCAACTCATAAATCCTGAGGATGGCCTCTTTCACCACCT
The DNA here is from genome assembly GCF_030028105.1 of Mobula birostris. NCBI lineage: Eukaryota > Metazoa > Chordata > Chondrichthyes > Myliobatiformes > Myliobatidae > Mobula > Mobula birostris. The sequence goes on from NC_092384.1 coordinate 84,990,076, forward strand.
CATACCTCTGGGCATCTTCCGCAGACAAAGCTGAGTAAGCTTGTTGGGCTTTTCCTTTCAGTACACTCTGAAGTAACACAGCCCACTTATCCCTCGGCCAGTCCTGATTTATAGCCACTTTTTCGAAATGGAGGAAGTACTGATCCACGTCGGTATCGTCAAATGGGGGAACCAGCCTAACCTCCTGGGTCGCCCGGAACCCTCCACCTTGGTTCGGCACGAGCCCCTGCTCTGCCCTTATCTTTAACTTCTCCAGCTCAAATTCCCTTTCCCTCTGTTTCTCCAACTGCTGCAACTGTCTCTCTCTCTCTTTCTCTTCTCTTTCCAACTGTCTCTCTCTCTCTTGCTTTTCTACCTCTCTCTCCTGCTCTTCTCGCTGTAACTGTCTGTCCCTCTCTTTCTCTTCTCGCTCCAACTGCCATACCCGGAACTCGTGCTCGAGTCTCAGTTTTTCAAGCTGCACCTGTACCGCGTCTCCAGCAGGTTTTTCAATAGACACCACCTCCAGCTCCCCTTGGGGAAACACACCTTTAGATACATAGTGCTCTACGATAGCTCTGTGTATCTCCTCTCTCCTCATTGTCGACTTCCCCTTAGCAAGATTCAACCGTTTGGCCACAGCTACCAATTCCGATTTCCTGGCATCCTCTAATGCCTCCAAGGTCGGCGCCTTTATAATTTCCTCAGCCTCCATTTCTGCTGTTTGTCTTTTCTTTCTTTCGGGAATTTTAACCCAATCAATTTACTCCGTCCCAAATTTAGCGTTCAAAATCACGGACGAGAATCCCACTTATGTTACGTACCCCGTAACTGGGTTGCCAAACCAGCAGAAATGGATCACTCAGTTGGAGTCTGGATTACTAGAACTAAGAAAGTTTTATTAAAGAAACAAGCATCTCAGTACTCTAATCAAAAGGATAATAAATGCAACAGTTCAGCAATGATAAACACACATGTACACAGAATTAAGATAACAGGATCAATCAAGCTCTATCGTCGTCTAGGGGTAAATGACCAGTTTCAAAGTGACGCAAAGTTCAGTTCAGTTCGCAGTAATCACTGCCATGGGAGATGGATGGTGGGGGGGAGAGGGAGGAGAGAGAGAGCAAAAACGAATGAATATTCAAACGGCTTCCACACAGACCTTCGATATTCTTTGTAGTCAGCTTTCGGGCGGGTCCTTTGTGATGTCACCTGAGGCCACCGACTGTGACCCCTCCTCCAGATGCGGTCGATCCTCTGCAGTGAACTCAGCACTCAAGCGAGGGTGGACACACACCGGGTTCCCGCTGATCGTACCTTTCCACCCTGTGCGTTTATGGCCCAGTACTTCCCACCGACTCGTGAGAGGCGCACCGCTTCCAGGGTCTCGTTACCTCGGGTGTCGTGTGTGTCCTGCCTTAGCGAACCTGTCCCTTTTTATCCCCCTGCTGGGGTATCGCCTGTCCATCACTTCAAACAGTTCAGGGTTCAAAGGGGGAGCCGCTCTAGACAGCTCTCTCTCCCGTCCCTTCATTACACATCTCCAGATCGCCGGTCCATCACTTCAAACACTTCAGGGTTCAAAGGGGGAGCCGATCTTGACAATACCCAGACTGATGGCTCCTTCATTAACATCTCCAAATGCTGCTTCATTGTGCCTTATCTCTCCCTCCCCTGAGGACAGGTGGCAGACCAACTGCTGATGCCACTGGTGCTAGCCCAGGCCAGCAAACATCTTAATTTATGTGTATTCTCGTCACAATGCCCACACCACCTACAGCACTGCATAGCTTACAGTTTCAGCGTCTTGGCATTTAAGGTCCGCTGCTGGTTGCTGGGCTTCTTTTACCCAATACTGTCGTGATATTCCGTGATGCTTTGTGTCAAGGCGATGCAAGAATTCCACATGCTCCCACCCAGGTTGTGGATGTCCATTTGTCTGGTTCCCAGTGCTGCATCAGGTGGCAGGCACAGGGACTGTCATCTTATGGTTCATGTGGGGACACCCCAGTGGTTTGAATGGTAGCACCTGCTTCCACTTTAGTCCACTTCCTTCACACATTCTGCTATGTTTATTCTTAACACTGTGTCCTTTCCACTTGGCCCACTGACTGAGAATGGAAATGTTGATCCACCTATAAGGCTTTACAATTCTTTAATTATGTCACCAGTAAAATGGATGCCATTGTCACGAGGAAGTCTCCCCAGGACCCCACATTGTGGGAGGATTATTTCCTTTAACAAACATTTTGCTACTGTAACTGCATCATTCTTTCTACAAGGAACCCATCGTGAAAACACATCAATAATGACTGACACATACTTAGACCCTTCACATGGAGGTAATTCAGTGAAGCCCATCTGTAAGTATACAAAGGCTATCTCATGGCAGGGTATGAGCCTCTGTTACTTGTACCAGTTTTCCCAGACTCTGTAAGGCACAGATCATACATTGTCTACAGATTTGTTCTGCAACTTGAGGACTGAAAGGGCATACCAAGTTTGGGTTACTCCCCTCTTGCCCACATGTGTGAACTTGTGAACACATTGGACAATCCACGGTATCAGTTTACCTGGGATCACAGTGCGACCATCGGCACACTATCGTGGTGCTTACGACCCTTTTGGAAGATGGAGCCATGGACAGGTATGCTCGTGCATCCTCTGAAGTGGCAAGTGTCATCAGGGCCGACTGCGTGGGGTGCTTGCTTCTGGCACAACAAGGACGGCCTTAGTTGTTGATGTTTTGCAGTACAATCTCTGCTTTAGAGATTTCATCCATGCCCTGCGCGTGGTTTTCCCATATCGTTACGCAAAGCCGAGCAATCAGCAAAGGAAATGAAATCGGCTTTGACAACAGAAATATCAGTAAGGTCCTGCTGGCGTTTTGTTACTTCAGGGTGAGGGGGTGGGGGGAGGAGAGGAAGAAATACCAGGTAGTAGGTGATTGGTAAAACTGGGAGGGCGGAGGGGTGAAGTAAAGAGTTGGCTGATAGAGATAGAGGGCTGGAGAAGGGGGAATCTGATAGAAGAGGAGAGTAAGTCATGGAAGAAAGGGAATGGAGAAGAGCACCTGTCCCTTTGTCTGACTCACAATAATAGTGCACTGTTTACTTTTTGCATGTTACTTCTCTGACTCTTCCCAATCTCTGAACACTGGCTATCTCACATGCCTATGTCCTTTCCTAAATGGGTCCCTCTTTTCCAATACAGCCTTTAGCAACTAAATTCTATCCCTATTAAAGGACTCATCTGGGGGAAGTGGCTTGTCAGCATCTCTGGTTCACATTACCCATCTGAGTAGTTCCTCCACAGACCTCCTCCCATAATTATTAAACATATACAATGCAGGAGTTCCTTTTACCAGATCTGGGAATGATGTACTCTGACCCATCACTCACTTACCCTTCACTTCATTTACCATTGTCCTTAATCAGTGCAGTCTATTCCTGCCTCACTACAAAATCCTGTAGAGTTCAAACCTTATGGAATGTTACTTGACCATTATTGTAATTTTTAATGTACTTTTGTTGGTTTAGAGGCAATCAATTACTACTGCTATTTGACTAACAATAATTTAGTGCTTTCCAAATGCTGGATCAACCCTTCCCAGTGTCCCTGACACTAACCTTTAACTTTTACCGACTTTGAGCTATGCGTCCCAGACGTGGGGTCAATCCCTCAAAGTATCCTTTACATAGAAACGTAGGAAACCTACAGCACAGTACAGGCCCTTCAGCCCTCAAAGCTGTACCGAATATGTCCTTACCTTAGAAATTACCTAGGGTTACCCATAGCCCTCTATTTTTCTGAGCTCCATGTACCTGTCCAGGAGTCTCTTACCCCTGACATCTCCTCTGTACCTACTACCAAGCACCTTAAAACTGTGCCCTCTTGAGCTAGCTATTTCATCTCTGGGAAAAAGCCTCTGACTATCCACATGATCAATGCCTCTCATCATCTTATACACCTCTATCAGGTCACCTCTCATCCTCTGTTGCTCCAAGGAAAAAAGGCCAAGTTCACTCAACCTATTCGCATAAGGCATGCTCCCCAATCCAGGCAACATCCTTGTAAATCTCCTCTGCATCCTTTCTATGGTTTCCACATCCTTCCTGTAGTGAGATGACCGGAACTGAGCACAGTACTCGAAGTGAGGTCTGACCAGGGTCCTATAGAGCTGTAACAGTACCTCTCAGCTCCTAAACTCAATCCCACCATTGATGAAGGCCAATGCTCCGTATGCTTTCTTCCATTTTCAAAATATTTTTTATTAATTATTATTAAAGATCAACAAAAAATACATTAAGGTAATCAAGTCAATATGTCAATATGTGCAATGAAGAATTAAATTAGCAAATGACTGATTAACAAAGCTAAGCAATATATCAATAACAATAAGAAAAAATAAACTGTAAAGAATATTTTTTGAAAGAAAGAAAAAAAAAGAACCTCTACTAACTAAGAAAAAAAACCCTACTAACTTTAAAAAACTGGGAAAAAAACCCATTGGGAGCACAACCCCGGAGCTATACATCATACAAGCTTCCATAAAAGAAAAACATCAATCTGCCAACTCAAATCCATTTAAACAAAAATCAGAAGGAAACCATATTAATTAACTCAAATCAGATGATAGTAGCGGGCAAATGAACCCCACCTTTTCTCAAAGTCAAATTGAGGATCAAAAGTTTGACTTCTGATTTTCTCCAAACTAAGACATAGCATCACCTGAGAGAACCATTGTATCAAAGTGGGAGCAGAAGCGTCTTTCCATTTCAATAAAATAACTCTCCTGGCCAATAATGTAACGAATGCAATTACATATTGATCAGACAGAGAAATACCATGAATATATTGAGGGATTATCCCAAACAAAACTGTCAATTTATTAGGTTGTAGATTAATTTTTAAAACTTTAGAAATTGTAGAGAAAATAGATTCCCAAAAATGTTTCAATATAGAACATGACCAAAACATGTGTGTCAATGTAGCTGTCTCGGTTTTACATCTATCACACTGACTATCAACATTAGCAAACATTTTAGACAGTCTCTCCTTTGTCAAATAGTAATTGATATACAATTTTAAATTGAATTAAAGAGTGGCTGCCACAGGTCGAAGAAGAGTTAACCAACTTCAAAATCAGCAACCAATCCACTGTTATCAGGGTCACGTTAAGCTCTCTCTCCCAATCTTGCTTAATCTTAAGTGAAGGGTAATTGTGCTGTTGTAACAATAAATTATAAATTTTCCCAATAAAACCTTCCACTAAAGGGTTCATTTTAAAATAATATCTAACAGGTCAGAATCCTGTATATATGGAAAATTACTTAAATATTCTTGTAAGAAGTGTCTGACCTGAAGATATTGCAGGAAATGTGAATACGAGAGAGAGAGAGTATTTAGTTACTAATTTCTCAAAAGACATCAATCAGCCATCTTGGAACATATCCATGAAGGAATAAACTCCTTTATTCCTCCAAAGAAGAAAGGTAGGAACACGTAATGAAGGTTTAAATAAATAATTTTGATAAATTAAACTAAAAAGTTAAAATTTTTTGAGATTAAAAAAATTACGAAACTGGAACCAAATTTGTAATGACTGCTTAATCACAGGATATAAATTTAAATTAGCAATTTTGGCCAGTTGTACAAGTAGAGAAGCTCCTAATAACGAGGTTAAGTGAAACTGTTTCACAGCTTTCAATTACAAATCAGCCCAAGGTGGTCTTTCATTTTTAACAGCCCAATATAACCAAAAACACATATAATGTATATTAACAGCCCAATAATACATTCTCAAATTAGGCAGAGCAAGACCTCCATCCTTTTTTTAATTTTTGTAAATAATATTTACCAATTCTTGGTCTTCTATTATTCCAAACAAAAGATGAAGTAATAGAGTCAACCTGATCAAAAAACTTCTTAGTTAAAAAAATAGGGATATTTTGAAATACATATCAAAATTTTGGTAAAATCATCATTTTAACTGCATGAATTCGGCCGGCTAACAAAAGTGTAAGTGGATTCCATCTACAAAATATTTGCTTTATAAAATCCACTAAAGGAACCAAATTAGCTTTATAAAGGTCTTAATGAATTTTAGTAATAATAATACCTAAATATTTAAAAGAGTCCGTAACTCTAAAAGGAATGTCATCATATATAGAAGCAGAATCATTTAGGGGAAATACAAATGTAATTCACTTTTATGAAGGTTTAGTTTATATCCCGAAAACTTTCCAAATTCTTGTAATAGTTTCAATAAACTAGGAATAGATTCTTCAGGATTTGAAATATAAACTAAGAGATCATCAGCATAAAGGGAGATCTTATGAATCGTCCCATTTATGAAAATTCCATGGATATCTTTAGCTTCACGAAGTGTAATAGCCAAGGGTTCCAGCACCAAATTAAATAACAAGGGACTTAATGGACATCCTTTTTTTTCAATTTTTTTTAATGAAATCCTACAGAATAACCATCCAGTCCAGGAGCTTTACCAGATTGCATTGAAAAAATAGCTTTCTGAATTTCGTTTTCAGGAATAAAAGCACCAAGAGTTTGTTGATCTTCAACAGCAATTCGAGGAAATTCGATCTGTTGTAAAAAGGCATTCATTTTAGAAGGATCAACTGGAAACTGAGATTTATAAAGTTCAATGTAAAAGTCTTGAAAAATTTTATTAATGTCTTCATAATTACATGCTAAACTACCATCTCCCTTACGAATTTTCAAAATTTGTCTTCTGGCTTTAGCTGCTTTTAATTGAGATGCTAACAGCTTATTATTTTTATCTCCAAACACACACAAAACTGACTTTTCAATTTAAGCAAATTTCTTTCAATAGGATAAGTTAATAATAAATTATATTGTGATTGGAGTACAACCCTTAACGACAGAGTCAACCTGAGCAGCAGCTTTGAGTGTCCTATGGACTCGGACTCCAAGATCCTTCTGACCCTCCACACTGCCAAGAGTCTTACCATTAATACTATATTCTGCATATTTGATCTACCAAAATGAACCACCTCACACTTATCTGGGTTGAACTCCATCTGCCACTTCTCAGCCCAGTTTTGCATCCTGTCAATGTCCCGCTGTAACCTCTGACCGCCTTCGACACTATCCACAACACCTCCAAACTTTGTGTCATCAGCAAATTTACTAACTTGTCCCTCCAATTCTTCATCCAGGTCATTTATAAAAATCACAAAGAGTAGGGGTCCCAGAACAGATTCCTGAGGCACACCACTGGTCACTGACCTCCATGCAGAATATGACCTGTCTACAACCACTCTTTGCCTTCGGTGTGCAAGCCAAAGCAATGTCCCTTTGGATCCCATGCCTCCTTACTTTCTCAATAAGTCTTGCATGGGGTACCTTATCAAGTGCCTTGCTGAAATCCATATACACTACATCTACGACTCTACCTTCATCAATGTGTCTAGTCACATCCTCTAAAAAATCAATCAGGCTCGTAAGGCATGACCTGCCTTTGCCAAAGCCATGCTGACTATTCCTAATCATATTATGCCTCTCCAAATGTTCATAAATCCTGCCTGTCAGGATCTTTTCCATCAACTTACCAACCACTGAAGTAAGACTCACTGGTCTATAATTTCCTGGGCTATCTCTACTCCCTTTCTTGAATAAGGGAACAACATCTGCAACCCTCTAATCCTCCAGAACCTCTCCTGTCCTCATTGATGATACAAAGACCATTGCCAGAGGCTCAGCAATCTCCTCCCTCCCCTCCCACAGTAGCCTGGGGTACATCTCATCCGGTCCTGGTGACTTATCCAACTTGATGCTTTCCAAAAGCTCCAGCACATCCTCTATCTTAATGCCTACATGCTCAAGCTTTTCAGTCCGCTATAAATCATCCCTAAAATCAGCAAGGTCCTTGTACACTGAATTATACAATTCATTTGCTCACCTCTTTCACTTGAACCTTTTTACTGTGCCATTCCTTTTTAACATTTTTGTCATCGTGCAAAATGCATTGGAGAAACTAATCCACTCAAGACCATAACGTAGACCACAGTGTAGAGGGCGATAGTGAAACAGAAACCTAACATCCAATTCTGAGAGAGAAAATCTCTAGAAGCAAAACGACACTTATTTTTTGGCGATCGCTACTACTTGGGAATGGCTCTCAGGCAGCCCAGTCACTAGGATTCTCCCACACTGCTGCTGCGGTGATCTCAGTGAAACCTCCAGATTCTGTCATGCATCTTTTGCTAGGTCTTATAACTTACTTATTCCTTTCCACGCCTTGCAGTGCATTGGGTGGTAACGTGTTCTTTAACATCTTGTCTGTTTTTTACGAGGCTGAGTTGCTAGCTTGACACTTAACCCGGCACGGATGGAAAGCATGCAAGGAGTTGGCTGGATTCGAACTTGGGACTACTTGCCTCAAAGTCCAGTACTGATGCAATTACGCCACCAGCTGGCAAAGGTCTTATAACAAAAAACTGAAAAACACTGAGTGGATCTGTTCAGAGACATGTTTATTGCTAGAAATAATGAGAAGCAACTCCACTCCTCAATGGCTGGAGGCTGCTTTGGATTTGCAACTTAAAAAATTTTATTTTTTTATACTGTATAAGTTTTCAGCTATGCTTTGGCTTTTATCTGTTCTGCATACCACTCATCTGCTTCAATAAGCTGCACTTCCCAAGGCTGGCAGTAGATCAACGTCTCCTTAATTATATAGTGAACAATAATCAAGGACATTACATGGCTCCTGTAGCATACCAACATATAACAAAACACTGTGGGATTTTACAGGTTCCATTTTGTTACATTACAAGATTAAGTACATAAAAACTCAAAGTTTTGAATATACTTCCGCAGGAGAGTGTGTGAGGGTGGGAAGGGTGCAGTAGGGGAATGGGTGGATGGGGAGTGCTGGGTGGGGGAGTATGCATTCTGGGACTGACTGGTTTGGAGGGTGACCGGTTGAGGACAGGGTTGGAGAGATGGGCTGCTGGACTGGCTCTGCAGGAGTGTGGAGTGTGGGTGGTGCTTGAGTTTAATGTGTTGTGATTAGGGTTGGAGAAGTGAGAGTGGGTGGGGTGAGGTATGTGGATGAGGAAGTCCAGTATGGACTGACGGAGAGGCTGACTCTGTTGTTCTCTGTGTCCTGTGTCAGAGGCTGGACTATGAAACAACAGACAGACACATGCTGACAGTGGAGGCATGGAACTGGGCACCGCTGAGTCCTGCGGCTCGAAACTCTCTCCTCTCCACTGCTCAAGTCACCATCATACTCACTGACGTGAATGAAGCCCCCCGCTTTGAGGAAGACCCCCGTGTGCTGCGTGTGCCCGAGGGGATGAGGGAAGACAGGGTGCTGACCGTGTACACTGTGACTGACCCGGACATCACCCAACCCCAGAACATAAGGTCAGTACCACCTTCCATAACCCACACCAGTAGAAACCCCTGGTGGACTTTCACTCCAGCCCCTGAAAGTTACCCCAGCCCCCACACAGAGTGACCTCCTCGTGCAACAAACTGCTCAACCAATTCAGCGACTTGCCACCATCACCGGAGGGAAATGGTCCGTCGACCAGGAGAAGGTCCATAACATCAACCACCCTTCTGCCTCCACAGATGCTGCCTGACTGCTGACACACTGAGTTCCCCCACTCATCATACCTCACACTGCCCTCCCTCCTGTATTGTGATTGTCGTCTGGGATCAACTGATTATTCACAAAGTCAGATTAACACAGCAACGAAAGAGGCCCAGTACCAACCGCAGCACCCTCCCTGCTAGTCTCAGTTGCCAATGTTTTGCCCATAACTCACCGAGCCTTGATCTCCATGTAACATGCTTAAATGTTGCAAAGGTACCTGCCTCAGCCACTTCCTGGCAGCTCATTCTAGGTACTCAATACCCTGTGTGTAAAGGGGTTACCTCTTGAGTTTCTTTTAAATCTGTCCCCTCCTGTATCTATGCCCTCCAGTTCTGGATGCCATGACCCATGGGAAAAAGACTATGGCCATCCAACTTATCCATACCTCACGAGATTTTATAAATATCCGTGTGATCCAAGGAATAAATATCTAGTGTGACCAATCTCTCCCTATAACTCAGGCTCTCCAGTCCAGACAGCATAAATCTCTCTTGCACTCTCTCCAGCTTGACAATGTCTTTCCTATAACAGGGTGACCAAAATTGTACACAATACTCTAACTGCAGTCTCACCAACAACCTGTATAATTGCAACAAAATGTTCCAACTCCTAAACTCAATGTCCCGACTGATGAAGGATAGCATGCTAACCGCCTTCTTCACCACACTGTCTACTTGTATGGCTATTTTCAGTGAACTATGCATCTGTAGTCCTAAGACCCCATGTTGCACAACATTTGTCAGTGCCCAGGCACTCACTGTACAAGTCTTACACTGGTTTGAATATCCAAAATGCATCACCTTACACTTAACTAAGTTGAAATTCATTTGTCATTTCTCAACTCCTCTTCCTGACTGATCAAAATCTCTTTGTACCCTACTTCACTATCAACTAAGTCAAAGAAGGAGTTTTCACTCTTTAAGAAAGGAGGAAGGCAGCAGAAAGGAAATTATAGACAAGTTAGCCTGACCTCAATGGTTGGAAAAATGTTGAAGTCAATTGTTAAGGATAAGGTTATGGAATACCTGGTGACACAAGACAAGATAGGACAAAGTCAACATGGATTCCTCAAGGGAGAACCCTGCCTGATGAACCTGCTGGAATTCTTTGAGGAGATTACAAGTAGGATAGAGAAAGAGATTGCAGTGGATGTTGTATATTGCTACTTTCAGAAGACCTTTGACAAGGTGCCACACATGAGGCTGCTTACCAAGTTAAGAGCCCATGGTATTACAGGAAAATTACTGGCATGGTTAGAGCATTGGCTGATTGGTAGGAGGCAGCAAGTGGGAATAAAAGGCTCTCTTTCTGGTTGGCTGTCAGTGACCAGTGGTGTTCCGCAGGGGTCGGTGTTAGTACCGCTCCTTTTTATGCTGCATATCAATGACTTAGATGATGGAATAGATGGATTTGTTGCCAAGTTTTCAGATGATACAAAGATTGGTGGAGGGGCAGGTAGGATGCAGAAGGACTTAGTATAGGAGAATGGGCAAGAGAGTGGCAAATGAAATACAGCGTTGGAAATGCATGGTCATGCACTTTGGTAGTAGAAATAAATGTGCAAACAATTTTCTAAAGGGGGAGAAAATCCAAAAATCTGAGATGCAAAGGGACTTGAGGGTCCTTGTGCAGAACACCCTAAAGGTTAACTTGCAGGTCAGTGGTAAGGAAAGCAAATGCAATGTTAGCATTCATTTCAAGAGGTCTAGAACACAAGAGCAGGAATGTGATGCTGAGGCTTTATAAGGCACTGGTGAGGCCTCACCTTGAGTATTGTGAACAGTTTTGGGCTCCTCATCTGAAAAAAGATGTGCTGGCATTGGAGAGGGTCCAGAGGAGGTTCACAAGGATTACTGCGGGAATGAAAGGGTTATCATACTGGGAACATCTGATAGTTCTGAGTCTGTACTCACTGGAATTTAGAAGGATGAGCAGGGGGAAATCTCATTGAAACCTTTTGAATGTTGAAAGGCCTAGAAAAAGTAGATATAGAAAGGATGTTTCCCATGGTGGGGGAGTCTAGGACAAGAGGGCACAGCCTCAGGATAGAGGGGTGTCCATTTAAAACGGAGATGCGGAGAATTTTTTTTAGCCAGAGGGTGGTGAATTTGTGGTATTTCTTACCACAGGCAGCTGTGGAGGCCACGTCGTTGGGTATACTTAAGGCAGAGCCTTTCTAAAAACCATCTCATAGGCATTCAATAAACTTACTCACTTGCGATTTTCCCAAACAATCTGCATATCGACATCTCACATGACTATCATAACATTGCCCTTTTGACACACCTTTTAGAAACATAGAAAATCTACAGCACAATACAGGCCCTTCAGCCCACAAAGCTGTGCTGAACATGTCCCTACCTTAGAAATTACTAGGGTTACCCATAGCCCTCTATTTTTCTGAGCTCCATATACCTGTCCAGGAGTCTCTTAAAAGACCCTATCATATCTGCCTCCACCACTGTCACTGGCAGCCCATTCCACGCACTCACCGCTCTGCGTAAAAAAATTTACCCCTGACATCTCCTCTGTACCTACTTCCAAGCACCTTAAACCTGTGTCCTCTTGTGCAAGCCATTTCAGCCCTGGGAAAAAGCCTCTGACTATCCACACGATCAATGCCTTATATTATCTTGTACACCTCAATCAGGTCACCTCTCATCCTCCGTCGCTCCAACGAGAAAAGGCCGAGTTCACTCACCCATTCATAAAAGCCACGCTCCCCAATCCAGGCAACATCCTTGAAAATCCCCTCTGCACCCTTTCTATGGTTTCCACATCCTCCCTATAGTGAGGTGACCAGAACTGAGCACAATATTCCAAGTGGGGTCTGACCAGGGTCCTATATAGCTGCAACATTACCTCTCGGCTCTTAAACTCAATCCCATGGTTGATGAAGGCCAATACAACATATGCCTTCTTAACCAAACAGTCAACCTGCGTAGCAGCTTTGAGTGTCCTATGGACTCAGACCCCAAGATCCCTCTGATCCTCCACACTGCCAAGAGACAGGTTTTTTATCACCGGCATATGACGTGAAATTTGTTAACTTAGCAGCAGCAGTTCAATGCAAAACATAATATAGCAGAGAGAAAGAAAAAAATAATAAATAAAGTAAAACATAATAATAAATAAACAAGTAAATCAATTACATATATTGAATAGATGATTAAAATGTGCAAAAACAGAAATACTGTATATTAAAGAAAGTGAGGTCATGTCCAAAGCTTCAAAGTCTATTTATAAATCGGATGGCAGAGGGGAAGAAGCTGTTCCTGAATTGCTGAGTGTGTGCCTTCAGGCTTCTGTACCTCCTACCTGATGGTAACAGTGAGAAAAGGGCATGCCCTGGGTGCTGGAGGTCTTTAATAATGGACGCTGCCTTTCTGAGACACCGCTCCCTAAGATGTCCTGGGTACTTTGTAGGCTAGTGCCCAAGATGGAGCTGACTAGATTTACAACCTTCTGCAGCTTCTTTTGGTCCTGTGCATACCAGACAGTGATGCAGCCTGTCAGAATGCTCTCCACAGTACATCTATAGAAGTTTTTGAGTGTATTTGTTGACATGCCAAATCACTTCAAACTCCTAATAAAGTATAGCCGCTGTCTTGCCTTCTTTATGACTACATCTCTATGTTGGGACCAGGTTAGATTCTCAAAGATCTTGACACCCAGGAACTTGAAGCTGCTCACTCTCTCCACTTCTGATCCTCTGTGAGGATTAGTATGTGTTCCTTCGTCTTACCGTTCCTGAAGTCCACAATCAGCTCTTTTGTCTTACTCACGTTGAGTGCCAGGTTATTCTGCCATCATATTTGACCTACCAAAATAAACCCCCTCACACTTATCTGGGTTGAACTCCATCTGCCATTTCTCAGCCCAGTTTTGCTTTCTATCAATGTCCCACTGTAACCTCTGACAGCCCTCCACATGATCCACAACACCCCCAACTTTTGTGTCATCAGCAAATTTACTAACCCATCCCTCCACTTCCTCATCCAGGTCGTTTATAAAAATCACGAGGAGCAGGGGTCCCAGAACAGATCCCTGAGGCACACCACTGGTCACCGACCTCCATGCAGAATATGACCCATCCACAACCATTCTTTGCCTTCTGTGGGCACAAACCAATGTCCCCTTGGATCCCATGCCTCCTTACTTTCTCAATAAGCCTTGCATGGGGTACCTTGTCAAATGCCTTGCTGAAATCCATATACACTACATAACTCAACTCACAAAGATTCAACATCTTCCAATCCTATGACACATCTTTCTACTGATTTAATGCCATTCTTTACCAGCAGAGGCACACCACCCCTTCTGCCTACCTTCCTAACCCTCCGATACAACGTGTAACCTTGGACATTCAGCTCCCAGCTGTAACCATCCTTCAGCCACGATGGCCACAACATCATACCTGACAATCTGTAATAGTGCAATAACATCATCCACCTTATTTCTTATACTCCGTGCATTGAGATAGAACCCTTTGAGTACTGTATCTGCTGTTTTTTTGATTCTGCATCCTTAATGCACTGATATTCACCCAGCTGGCTGCAATTATGTCCTATCATCTGCCTGCCCTTCCTGACAGTCTGACTGCACGCTATCTTTGCTTTTTTACCATCCAATCTACTGAGTCCCTTCACTCTGGTTCCCACTCCCTGCCAAATTAGTTTAAACCCTCCCCAACAGCTTTAACAAACCTGCCCACGAGAATAATGGTTCCCATTGGGTTCGGGTGCAACCCGTCACTTTTGAACAGGTCATACCTGTTGTTTGCCCCATCTCTGTGAGTTCTTCGCCCCATCCCTGTGCGCTCCCCCCCCCATCTCTATGCATTTCCACGTCTCTATACATTTCCCTTGTTTCTGCGAGTTTCCCCTGTCTCTGTGTGTTCGCTGTCTCTGTATGTCCCCCATCTCTGTGCGTTTCCCCGTCTCTGTGAGTTTCCCCATCTCTGTGAGTTTCCCATCTCTGTGAGTTTCCCATCTCTGTGAGTTTCCCCCGTCTCTGTGTGCTTCCCCCGTCTCTGTGTGTTTCCCCATCTCTGCGCGTTTCCCCGTCTCTGTGTGCTTCCCCCGTCTCTGTGTGTTTCCCCGTCTCTGTGTGTTTCCCCATCTCTGCGCGTTTCCCCGTCTCTGTGCGTTTCCCCGTCTCTGTGTGTTTCCCCGTCTCTGTGTGCTTCCCCCGTCTCTGTGTGTTTCCCCGTCTCTGTGTTTCCCCATCTCTGCGCGTTTCCCCATCTCTGTGCGTTTCCCCATCTCTGTGCGTTTCCCCATCTCTGTGTGTTTCCCCGTCTCTGTGTGCTTCCCCCATCTCTGTGCGTTTCCCCGTCTCTGTGTGTTTCTGTCTCTGTGAGTTTCCCATTTCTATGCATTCCCCCATATGTTTTTCCCCTGTCTCTGTGGAATTTCCCTGTCTGTGTGTTTCCCCGGTCTCTGTGTTTCCCCCATCCCTGTACATTCCCCCATCCCCATGTGGTTTGTCGCCTGACCCTGTGCATTTCCTCCCCCACCCCCCTCCATTTCTGTATGTTTGTCCCCGTCTCTGTGTGTTGTCTCTCCCTTCAGGAATTCTGCTACACTTTCTGTTGCCTCGGCCCGTTAACCCTGTGCGTCCTGTGTTGCAGTTACCATATCCAGTACGATCCCGCAGACTGGCTGACAGTTGATGTTAACAGCGGTGAGGTTGTTCTGCAGCAGAACATCAGGCGGCAGTCACCATTCCTGATCAACCACCAGTACATCGCCCTGATCACTGCCACCGATGACGGTGAGAGGGTAGTGCGGGCAACAGGGAGGGAGGTTACCATCACAGGGCGGGTGAGGATACAGCTTTGTATTTGTACAGCCGTTTGCAAGGCCCGTGTCTACCACCCATTCCTGCCCACACAAAGCTGGGGGACAGGCACCTCTTGAACCGCTGCAGTCCTGCTGAGCAGAGAGTTCCGGTGTTTAGACCGAGTGAACATGAAGAAGCAGTGATATACTGTATGAAGGTTTGGCACCACACTACGGGATGCAAGAGGGAGTGCAGAAGGGATTCAGCAGGATGTTGCTAGGAAGGGAGGGCTGTTGTTAGAAGGAGAGGTTGGGTAGGCTGGGTTTGTTTTCACTGGGATGTAGAAGGTTTATAAAATGACGAGGGGCATCGATCCTTTT
The DNA here is from genome assembly GCF_030028105.1 of Mobula birostris. Lineage (NCBI taxonomy): Eukaryota > Metazoa > Chordata > Chondrichthyes > Myliobatiformes > Myliobatidae > Mobula > Mobula birostris. Next base: position 85,005,871 of record NC_092384.1, read on the forward strand.
CCCAGGCAAGAGAAGCCTAGAACAAGAGGGCACAGGGTTATACTCAGAGATCTGAGGGATAAACTTCTCACACAGAAGCTGCTGGGCATCTCTAATGATGGAGGAGGAGGGTATAATTACTATGTATGTGGACAAAAAGCATGTATACAGAGGATATGGACCTAATGCAAGCAAAAACTCCAAGTTCAAAGTTAATTTATTACCAAAGTACATAAATGTCACCATATACTACTCTGAGATTCATTTTCTTACGGGCATACTCAGTAAATACAAAAAAAAACACAACAGAATCAATAGAAACAATAAAAAGATGGGCAAACAACTAATGTGCATAAGGCCAAAAGATGTAGGAGCAGAATTAGGCCATTTGGCCCATCAAGTCTGCTCTGCCATTTCATCATGTCCCATCCAATTTTCCTCTCAGCCCCAATCTCCTGCCTTCTCACCATATCCCTTCATGCCCTGATCAATCAAGAATCTATCTGTCCTAAATATATATAAAGCTTTGGCCTCCACAGCTGCCTGTGGCAAAGAATTCCACAGATTCACCACACTTTGGCTAAAGAAATTCCTCATCTCTGTTCTAAAAGGACACCCCTCTATTCCTGTGTCCTCTTGTCTTTGAAACATCTTCTTCGTATCCACTCCATCAAGGCCTTTCATAATTTGATAGGTTTCAATGAAGTCACCCCTTATTCTTTGAATTCCAGTGAATACAGGCCCAGGGCCATCAAACACTGTTCATATGACAAGCCGTTCAATCCTGGGATTATTTTCATGAACCTTCTTTGAACCCTCTCCGGTTTCAGCACATCCTCTCTGAGGTAAAGGTCTGTGCTGCAGAGGGGAAAGAGAAGAGTGGAGGAGTAGTGACAGGGGACTCAACAGTCAGACAGGAGATTCTGTGGACGTGAACGGGACACCCAGACGGTATGTTGCCTCCCGGGCGCCAGGGTCAGGAATGTCTTGGATCACGTCCGCAGCATTTTGGAGGGGGAGGGAGAGCAGCCAGATGTCTTGGTACAGATTGGTGCCAATGACATAGGAAGGAAAAGCAAAGAGGTTCTGAAGAGAGAATTTAGAGAGTTAGGTAGAAAGCTGAGAAGCAGGACCTCCAGGGTAGTAATTTCTGGATTGCCACCAGTGAGGGTAGAAACAGGATGGTTTCGCAGATAAATGTGTGGCTGAGAAACTGGTGCAGGGGGCAGGGCTTCAGATTCTTGGATCACTGGGATCTCTTCTGGGGGAGGTGTGACCTGTACAAAAGGGACGGGTTGCATCTGAACCCACGGGGGAACGATATTCTCACAGACAGGTTTGTTGGAGATCTTGAGGAGGGTTTAAACTAATTTGGTAGGGGATGGGAACAGGAGTGAAGGGACTCAGGATAGGATGGATGGAGAAAAAGCAAGGACAGCATGCAGTCAGACTGTCAAGAAGGGCAGGCAGGTGATAGAACATGACTGCAGCCAGCAGGGTGAGTATCAATGCCTTAGGAATGCAGAATCAAAAAGGGTGGGAAATGTAGCACTCAGAGTGTTACATCTCAATGTACGGAGTATAAGGAATAAGGTGGATGATCTTGTTGCACTCTTATAGATTGTTGAGTATGATATTTTGACCATCACCAAATCATGGCTGAAGGATGGTTGTAGTTGGGAGCTGAATGTCCAAGGTCACACACTATATTGGAGGGATAGGAAGGTAGGCAGAGGGGGTGGTGTGGCTCTGCTAGTAGAGAATGGCATCAAATCATCAGAAAGATGTGACATAGGATCAGAAGATGTTGAATCCTTGTTGGTTGAGTTAAGAAAATGCAAGGGTAAAAGTACCCTGATGGCAGTTATATACAGTCCTCCAAACAATAGCATAGCTGGGATGTGGACTACAGATTACAGTGAGAAATAGAAAATGCATGTCAAAAGGGCAATGTTATACATAGAAACATACATAGAAAATGGGTGCAGGAGTAGGCCATTTGGCCCTTCGAGCCTGCACCGCCATTTATTATGATCATGGCTGATCATCCAACTCAGAACCCCGCCCCAGCCTTCCCTCCATACCGTCTGATCCCCGTAGCCACAAGGGCCATATCTAACTCCCTCTTAAATATAGCCAATGAACTGGCCTCAACTGTTTCCTGTGGCAGAGAATTCCACAGATTCACCACTCTCTGTGTGAAGAAGTTTTTCCTAATCTCGGTCCTAAAAGGCTTCCCCTCTATCCTCAAACTGTGGCCCCTCGTTCTGGACTTCCCCAACATCGGGAACAATCTTCCTACATCTAGCCTGTCCAATCCCTTTAGGATCTTATACGTTTCAATCAGATCCCCCCTTAATCTTCTAAATTCCAACGAGTACAAGCCCAGTTCATCCAGTCTTTCTTCATATGAAAGTCCTGCCATCCCAGGAATCAATCTGGTGAACCTTCTTTGTACTCCCTCTATGGCAAGGATGTCTTTCCTCAGATTAGGGGACCAAAACTGCACACAATACTCCAGGTGTGGTCTCACCAAGGCCTTGTACAACTGCAGTAGTACCTCCCTGCTCCTGTACTCGAATCCTCTCGCTATAAATGCCAGCATACCATTCGCCTTTTTCACCGCCTGCTGTACCTGCATGCCCACTTTCAATGACTGGTGTATAATGACACCCAGGTCTCGTTGCACCTCCCCTTTTCCTAATCGGCCACCATTCAGATAATAATCTGTTTTCCTATTTTTGCCACCAAAGTGGACAACTTCACATTTATCCACATTAAATTGCATCTGCCATGAACTTGCCCACTCACCCAACCTATCCAAGTCACCCTGCATCCTCTTAGCACCTCCTCACAGCTAACACTGCCACCCAGCTTCGTGTCATCCGCAAACTTGGAGATGCTGCATTTAATTCCCTCATCCAAGTCATTAATATATATTGTAAACAACTGGGGTCCCAGCACTGAGCCTTGCGGTACCCCACCAGTCACCGCCTGCCATTCTGAAAAGGTCCCGCTTATTCCCACTCTTTGCTTCCTGTCTGCTAACCAATTCTTCACCCACACCAATACCTTACCCCCAATACCGTGTGCTTTAAGTTTGCACACTAATCTCCTGTGTGGGACCTTGTCAAAAGCCTTTTGAAAATCCAAATATACCACATCCACTGGTTCTCCCCTATCCACTCTACTAGTTACATCCTCAAAAAATTCTATGAGATTCGTCAGACATGATTTTCCTTTCACAAATCCATGCTGACTTTGTCCGATCATTTCACCGCTTTCCAAATGTGCTGTTATCACATCCTTGATAACTGACTCCAGCAATTTCCCCACCACCGACATTAAGCTAACCGGTCTATAATTCCCCGGTTTCTCTCTCCCTCCTTTTTTAAAAAGTGGAGTTACATTAGCCACCCTCCAATCCTCAGGAACTAGTCCAGAATCTAACGAGTTTTGAAAAATTATCACTAATGCATCCACTATTTCTTGGGCTACTTCCTTAAGCACTCTAGGATGCGGACCATCTGGCCCTGGTGATTTATCTGCCTTCAATCCCTTCAATTTACCTAACACCACTTCCCTACTAACATGTATTTCGCTCAGTTCCTCCATCTCACTGGACCCTCTGTCCCCTACTATTTCTGGAAGATTATTTATGTCCTCCTTAGTGAAGACAGAACCAAAGTAATTATTCAATTGGTCTGCCATGTCCTTGCTCCCCATAATCAATTCACCTGTTTCTGTCTGCAGGGGACCTACATTTGTCTTTACCAGTCTTCTCCCTTTTACATATCTATAAAAGCTTTTACAGTCCGTTTTTATGTTCCCTGCCAGTTTTCTCTCATAATCTTTTTTCCCCTTCCTAATTAAGCCCTTTGTCCTCCTCTGCTGAACTCTGAATTTCTCCCAGTCCTCAGGTGAGCCACTTTCTCTGGCTAATTTGTATGCTTCTTCTTTGGAATTGATACTATCCCTAATTTCCCTTGTCAGCCACGGGTGCACTACCTTCCTTGATTTATTCTTTTGCCAAACTGGGATGAACAATTGTTGTAGTTCATCCATGCAATCTTTAAATGCTTGCCATTGCATATCCACCGTCAATCCTTTAAGTGTCATTTGCCAGTCTATCTTAGCTAATTCACGTCTCATACCTTCAAAGTTACCCCTCTTTAAGTTCAGAACCTTTGTTTCTGAATTAACTATGTCACTCTCCATCTTGATGAAGAATTCCACCATATTATGGTCACTCTTACCCAAGGGCCTCTCACGACAAGATTGCTAATTAACCCTTCCTCATTGCTCAAAACCCAGTCCAGAATAGCCTGCTCTCTAGTTGGTTCCTCGACATGTTGGTTCAAAAAACCATCCTGCATACATTCCAAGAAATCCTCTTCCTCAGCACCTTTACCAATTTGGTTCACCCAATCTACATGTAGATTGAAGTCACCCATTATAACTGCTGTTCCTTTATTGCACACATTTCTAATTTCCTGTTTAATACCATCTCCGACCTCACCACTACTGTTGGGTGGCCTGTACACAACTCCCACCAGCGTCTTCTGCCCCTTAGTGTTACGCAGCTCTACCCATATCGATTCCACATCTTCGCAGCTTATGTCCTTACTTTCTATTGCGTTAATCTCTTCTTTAACCAGCAACACCACCCCACCTCCCCTTCCTTCATGTCTATCCCTCCTGAATATTGAATATCCCTGAACGTTGAGCTCCCATCCCTGGTCACCCTGGAGCCATGTCTCTGTGATCCCAACTATATCATAATCATTAATAACAATCTGCACTTTCAATTCATCCACCTTATTACGAATGCTCCTTGCATTGACACACAAAGCCTTCATGCGCTCTTTTACAACTCTCTTAGCCCTTATACAATTATGCTGAAAAGTGGCCTTTTTTAATGCTTGCCCTGGATTTGTCAGCCTGCCACTTTTACTTTTCTCCTTAGTACTTTTTGCTTCTACCCTCACTTTACACCCCTCTGTCTCTCTGCACTGGTTCCCATTCCCCTGTTGTGAACTAACCTCCTCACGCCTAGCCTCTTTAATTTGATTCCCACCCCCCAACCATTCTAGTTTAAAGTCACCTCAGTAGCCCCCGCTAATCTCCCTGCCAGGATATTGGTCCCCCTAGGATTCAAGTGTAACCCGTCCTTTTTGTACAGGTCACGCCTGCGCCAACAGAGGTCCCAATGATCCAAAAACTTGAATCCCTGCCCCCTGCTCCAATCCCTCAGCCACGCATTTATCCTCCACCTCGTCGCATTCCTACTGTCACTGTCGCGTGGCACAGGCAGTAATCCCGAGATTACTACCTTTGCGGTCCTTTTTCTCAACTCCCTTCCTAGCTCCCTATATTCTCCTTTCAGGACCTCATCCCTTTTCCTACTTATGTCATTGGTACCTATATGTACCACGACCTCTGGCTCCTCACCCTCCCACTTCAGGATATCTTGGACACGATCAGAAATATCCCGGACCCTGGCACCAGGGAGGCAAACTACCATCCGGGTCTCTGGACTGCATCCACAGAATCGCCTATCTGACCCCCTTACTATCGAGTCCCCTATCACAACTGCCCTCCTCTTCCTTGCCCTACCCTTCTGAGCTACAGGGCCAGACCCTGTGCCGGAGGCACGGCCACTGTCGCTTCCCCCGGGTAAACTGTCCCCCCCAACAGTACTCAAACAGGAGTACCTGCTGTTAAGGGACACAGCCACCGGGGTACTCCCTATTACCTGACTTTTCCCCTTCCCCCTCCTAACCGTGACCCACTTGTCTGCCTCCTGTGGCCCCGGCGTGACCACCTGCCTGCAACTCCTCTCTATCACCTCCTCACTCTCCCTGACCAGACGAAGGTCATTGAGCTGCAGCTCCAGTTCCGTAACGCGGTCCCTTAGGAGCTGCATCTCGATGCACTTGGCGCAGATGTAGACGTCCAGGAGGCTTGGAGACTCCAGGGCCTCCCACATCCGACACCGAGAACAGCAAACTGCCCTCACACTCATACTGCCCCTCTCCTCAAATAACAACAGAAAATGAATGCCAAACCTTCCTTGCCTGTTTCCGCCTAAGCCCGTTGAGCCGAAGCCCTTAAGTCTTCACTCTGCTCCCGGCTCACTCCGCAGCCCGCAAACTACACTGCCCGCTCTATGAGGCTATAATAGTCACAGAAATTTCAAAATATATGTAGGTTGGGAAAATCAGGTTGGTAAAGGACCTTAAGAGAGTGAATTTGTTGAATGCCTATGAGACGGCTTTTTGGAGCAGTTTGTCATTGAGCCTACTACGGGATCAGCTATACTGGATTGGGTGTTATGTAATGAACTGGAGGCTATTAGGGAGCTTAAGGTTAAAGAACCCTTAGAAGCCAGTGATCACAGTATGAATGAGTTCAACTTGAAATTTGATAGGGAGAAAGTAAAGTCTGATGTAGTGGTATTTCAGTGGAGTAAAGGGAATTACAGTGATATGAGAGAGGAGTTGGCCAAAGTAGATTGGAAGAAGCTGCTGGCAAGGATGTGAGCAGAGCAGCATTGGCTTCAATTTCTGGAAGAAATGAGGAAGGTGCAGGACAGATCTATTCCAAGCACAAAGAAATACTCAAATGGCAAAATAGTACAACCGCGGCTGACAAGGGAAGTCAAAACTAATGTAAAAACAAAAGAGACGACACATAACAAAGTAAAAATTAGTGGGAAGGTAGAGGATTGTGAAGCTTTTTAAAACCTAGGGGGCAAGTAAAAGAATCATTAGAAGTGAAAAGATTAAATATGAAAGCAATCTAGCAAACAATATCAAAGTGGACAGTAAAAGCTTTTTCAAGTATATAAAAAAATAAAAGAGAAATGAGAATAGATATAGGACCACTAGAAAATGAGACTGGAGAAGTAATAATGAGGGACAAGGAGAAAGCAGATGAACTAACTCAGTATTTTGCATCAGCCATCACTGTGGAAGACACTAGCAGTGTGCCAGGCTTGAAGGGTGTGAGAGAAGAGAAGTGAGTGCAGTTACAAGGGAGAAAGTGCTCAAAAAGCTGAAAACCTGAACATAAGTCATCTGAACAAGATGAACTGCACCCTAAGGTTCTGAAAGAGGTAGGGGTAGAGGTTGTGGTGTCATTAGTAATGATCTTTGAAGAATCATTGGACTCTGGCATGGTTCTGGAGGACTGGAAAATTGCAAATGTTACTTCCACTCTTTAAGAAAGGAGGGAGGCAGCAGAAAGGAATTTATAGGCCAGTTAGCCTGACCTCAGTATTTGGAAATATGTTGGAGTCAATTGTTAAGTATGAGCTTATGGAGTACTTGGTGACACAGGACAAGATTGGACAAAGTTGGCATGGTTTCCTTAAGGGAAAAATTTGTCTGATGAACCTGTTGGAATTCTTTGAGGAGATTACAAGTAGGATAGGAGAGGTGTATGCAGTGGATATGGTGTATTTCGTAAGGCCTTTGACAAGGTGCCACACAATAGGCTGCTTACCAAGTTAAGAGCCACATGGTATTACAGGAAAGTTACTAACATGGTTAGAGCATGGGCTGACTGGTAGGAGGCAGCGAGTGGGAATAAAAGGATCCTTTTCTGGTTGGCTGCCAATGACTATTGGTGTTCCACAGGGTCAGTGTTGGGATTACTTCTTTTTATGCTGTATATCAGTGATTTAGATGATGGAATAGACGGCTTTGTTACCAAGTTTGTAGTTGATACGAAGATTGGTGGAGGAGCAGGTACTGTTGAGGAAACAGGAAGACTACAGAAGGACTTGGACAGATTAGGAGAACGGGCAAGAAAGTGGCAAATGAAATACAATGTTTGAAAATGGATGGTCATGCATATTGGTAGAAGAAATAAGTGTGCAGATTATTTTTAAAACAGGGAGAAAATCCAGATATCTGAGATGCAAGGGGACTTGGGAGTCCTTGTACAGAAAATCCTAAAAGTTAACTTACAAGTTGAGTTGGTGTTGAGGAAGGCAAATGCAATGTTAGAATTCATTTCAAGAGTTCTGGAATATAAGAGAAGGAATGTGATGCTGAGGCTGTATAAGGCACCTGGTGAGGCCTCACCTTGAGTATTATAAACAGTTTGGGCCCCTCATCAAAGAAAAAATATGCTGGCATTGGAGACGGTTCAGAGGAGGTTCACAAGGTCCACCAACAGGTCAACAGAGGATGCCATCTCCACGGCACTTCACTCTGCCCTGACCCACCTGGATAGCCCCAACTCTTACGTCAGAATGCTGTTCATTGACTTTAGTTCAGCATTCAATACTGTGATCCCCTCCAAGCTGATCACCAAACTTCACCAGCTTGGTATCAGCATATCCCTCTGCAATTGGACCTTGGACTTTCTGACTAACAGACCCCAATCAGTTAAGTTAGACAACCTCTCCCCTTCCACTCTCACCCTGAACACCGGCGTGCCTCAAGGCTGTGTGCTGAGCCCTCTTCTGTACTCCCTTTTCACCTATGACTGCGTTCCTGTACATGGTTCTAACTCCATAATCAAGTTCGCAGATGACACCACGGTGGTTGGTCTGATCAGAGGGAATGACTAGACGGCCTACAGGGACGAGGTCCAGCACCTGGCCGCGTGGTGTGCCGACAACAACCTGGCCCTTAACACCCAGAAGACCAAGGAGGTCATTGTGGTTTTCAGGCATGCCAGGAGTCACACTCATGTCCCCATCTACATCAACGGAACTGCAGTGGAGCGTGTATCAAGCTTCAAATTCCTTGGTGTCCACATTTCCGAGGATCTCACCTGGTCCCTGAACTCCTCCATCCTGATCAAAAAGGTGCAACAGCACCTTTATTTCCTGCGGAGCATGAAGAAAGCTCACCTCTGTCCCAGGATACTGACTGACTTTTACTGCTGTACCATTGAGAGCATACTCACCAAATGCACCTCAGTGTGGTATGGCAATTGTCCCGTATCGGACCGCAAAGCACTCCAGTGTGTGGTAAAAACTGCCCAGCAGATTATCGGCACCCAATTGCCCACCTTTGAGAACATCTACCATAAACGCTGCCTGGGCAAGGCGAAAAGCATTATCAGGGATGCATTTCACCCTAACCATGGACTTTTTACTCTCCTCCCATCTGGTAGGCGCTACAGGAGCCTCCGCTCCCGCACCAGCAGGCACAGGAAGAGCTTCTTCCCTGAGGCTGTGACCCTGCTGAACCTCACATCACAGCGCTAAGCAGTATTGCACCCATATTGTACTGTCTCAGTACTTTTATATTTGTGTGCTGTAGCACTTACTTTTTATTCACAGTTACTTTGTAAATAACACTATTCTTTGTACTTCTGGTTAGATGCTAACTGCATTTCATTGGCTTTGTATCTGTACTTGGCACAATGACAATAAAGTTGAATCTAATCTAATCTAATCTAAACAAGGATGATTCCAGGAATGAGAAGCGGAACAAGTGCTACACATGCCCTTACACTTCCTCCCTTACCACCATTCAGGGCCCCAAACAGTCCTTCCAGGTGAGGCAACACTTCACCTGTGAGTCGGCTGGGGTGATATACTGCGTCCGGTGCTCCCGATGTGGCCTTTTATATATTGGCGAGACCCGACGCAGACTGGGAGACCGCTTTGCTGAACACCTATGCTCTGTCCACCAGAGAAAGCAGGATCTCCCAGTGGCCACACATTTTAATTCCACATCTCATTCCCATTCTGACATGTCTATCCACGGCCTCCTCCACTGTAAAGATGAAGCCACACTCAGGTTGGAGGAACAACACCTTATATTCCATCTGGGTAGCCTCCAACCTGATGGCATGAACATCGACTTCTCTAACTTCCGCTAAGGCCCCACCTCCCCCTCATACCCCATCTGTTACTTATTTTTGTGCACACATTCTTTCTCTCACTCTCCTTTTTCTCCCTCTGTCCCTCTGAATATACCTCTTGCCCATCCTCTGGGTCCCCACCCCCCCCCGTCTTTCTCCCCGGACCTCCTATCCCATGATCCTCTCGTATCCCTTTTGCCAATCACCTGTCCAGCTCTTGGCTCCATCCCTCCCCCTCCTGGCTTCTCCTATCATTTTGGATCTCCCCCTCCCCCTCCAACTTTCAAATCCCTTACTAACCCTTCCTTCAGTTAGTCCTGACGAAGGGTCTCGGCCTGAAACGTTGACTGCACCTCTTCCTAGAGATGCTGCCTGGCCTGCTGCGTTCACCAGCAACTTTGATGTGAGTTGCTTGATTCCAGGAATGAAAGTTTTCATAGGAAGAACTATTGATGGCCCTTGGGTCTGTACTCACTGGAATTTAGAAGGATGTGGGATGGGATCTGATTGAATGCTTTCAAATATTGAAAGGCCAAGACAGAGTAGATGTGGAAAGGATGTTTCCCATGGTGGAGGAGTCTAGCAAGAGGGCATTGCCTCAGGGTAGCAGGGCGCCCATTTAAAACAGAGATGCAGAGAAATTTCTTTCACCAGGTGGTGGTGAATTTGTGGAATTTGTTACCACAGGCAGCTGTGGAGGCCAGGTCGTTGGTAATATTGAAGGCAGAGATTATTCATTGGCCATGGCATTAAAGGTTACAGGGAGAATGCCGGAGAGTGGAGCTGAGAAGGAAAAAAAAGGAAAAAAAGCAGATATAAAGAAGAGAAGGAAAACTCTTGAGCTTTTCTTTCCTTTGCTTTCTCTGAGTGAAACTTCTCAAATGGTAGATGAAATACAGTGTCGGGAAGTGTATGGTCATGCACTTTGGTAGAAGAAATGAAAAGGTTGACTATTTACTAAATGGATAGAAAATACAAAAAAACTGAGGTCAAAGGGACTTGGGAGTCCTTGTGCAGGATTCCCTACAGGTTAATTTGCAGGTTGAGTCTGTATTGAGGAAGGCAAATACAATGTTAGCATTCATTTCAAGAGGACTAGAATATAAAGCTAGGATGTAATGTTGGGACTTTATAAAGCACTGGTGAGACCTCATTTGGAGAATTGTGAGCAGTTTTGGGCCCCTTATCTTTGAAAGAATGTACTGAAACTGGAGAGTTCAAAGCAGGTTCATGAAAATGATTCCAGGATTGAATGGCTTGTCACATGAAGAGTATTTGATGGCTCTGGGCCTGTATTCACTACAATTCTGAAGAATGAGGTGTGACCTCATTGAAACCTAGTGAATGGTGAAAGTCCTTGATAGAGTAGATGTGGAGAGGATGCTTCCTCTGATGGGAGAGTCTAAGACCAGAGGACACAGCCTCAGAATAGAAGGGCATCCTTTTAGAATGGAGATAGGGAGGAAATTCTTTAGCCAGAGAGTGGTGAATCTGTGGAATTCTGTGCCAGGGGCAGCTGTGGAGGCCAAGTCTATCTATATTTAAGGCAGAGGTTGATAGCTTCTTGAATGGTCAGGGTATGAAGGGATACAAGGAGAAGGCAGGAGATAGGGTCTGAGTGGAAAATTGGATCAGCTATGATGAAATGGTGGAGCACAGACTCGATGGGCCAAATGGCCTAATTCTGCTCCTATATCTTATGCCTTACGGTCCGAGGTAAAGTTTCCCAGGGGTTAAACCCATGGCTAATATCGGTTGTACCATCTTGGTGAAGCAGAGCTGAACGTTAGACTGTAGTCGTGTTTCAGGCAACTGTGTTTCTGTCCACAGGCAAACCACCGCACACGGCAACAGGAACCCTGGAGATACATATCACCGAGGTGAACGATTATGCACCAGTCCTGCACCCGCAGGTGGCTTTTGTCTGCAGTCAGTCAGCAGGGATGGGGGGAGTCATCGTTTGGGCAGATGATGCTGACCTGGACCCACATGCCAAGCCCTTTCATTTTGAGATTGTTCCTGAAAATTCCCAGATTTCCCAGAACTGGACAGTACAGCTCCTCAATGGTACGTGCTTGACAAACTACAGAGGTGGGTGACAGGTCCATCCCTCAGTAATGAACACCCACTTGGCTGAGAGCAGCCGTCACTGCAAGAAAGGGAAGCAATCAGATTAACTTCTACCTCAGCACAGGAGTCCACCACTGTTCAGTACAGAAACAAGCCCCACCCTCAGTCAACTTGTGCTGCTCCTGCAGTGGGAATGTGAGACGGGACGGTGTAAGGGAGCTTCCACTCTGTGTCTGACCCCGGGAGTGTGTGATGGGACAGTGTAGAGGGAGCTTCACTCTGTGTCTGACCCTGGGAGTGTGTGATGGGACGATGTGGAGGGAGCTTCACTCTGTGTCTGACCCCGGGAGTGTGTGATGGGACAGTGTGGAGGGAGCTTCCACTCAACATCTGACCCCGGGAGTGTGTGATGGGACAGTGTGGAGGGAGCTTCACTGTGTCTGACCCTGGAGTGTGTGATGGGACAGTGTGGAGGGAGATTCACTATATCTGACCCCGGGAGTGTGTGATGGGACGGTGCAGAGGGAGTTTCAAATCTATATTTGACTCCAGGAGTGTATGATGGGATGGTGTAGAGGGAGCTTCACTCTGTGTCTGACCCTGGGAGTGTGTGATGGGATGGTGTGGAGGGAGCTTCACTCTGTGTCTGACCCTGGAGTGTGTGATGGGATGGTGTAGAGGGAGTTTCACTCTGTGTCTGACCCTGGGAGTGTGTGATGGGATGGTGTGGAGGGAGTTTCACTCTGTGTCTGACCCTGGGAGTGTGTGATGGGACGGTGTGGAGGGAGCTTCACTTGACGCCTAACTCTGGGAGTATGTGGCGGGACGGTGTGGAGGGAGCTTCACTCTATATCTGACCCTGGGAGTGTGTCATATAGTCACAATGGTTACAGTGGGTGATTTCTGGGGATGGTGGATCCTCCTCCCCCAGGGAATTGACTGTTTTATAGACAGTAATAATCATATTTTAATTTGAATTTGTTCACTGTGTTGTAAATATTTAATGTTTGTATTTTGTGTATTATTGTGTAAATAAACTTTTGTAGCTTTGTAAAAGAAAAATGGACAAGTCCAGGCTGACCACATTGTCCAGCTTGTCAGTGCCAATTCCTTGCATTCAGCCCATATTCCTCACGCTCCTCAACTCCATGTACATAGAGATGACTCTGTTGTACCTGCCTCAGCTACTTCCTCTGGCAGTTCGTTCCATGTAGTCACCACCCTCTGAATGAAAAGGTTGCCCATCAGGTTAATCTTTTCCCTATATCCTAAGGTGTTGCACTTTGGGAGGACAAACCAGGGTAGGACTTACACAGTGAGCGGTGGAACACTGAGGAATGTGGTAGGATAGAGGGAACTAGGAGTATAGATCCATAGTTCCTTGAAAGTGGCCCCCAGGTATATAGAGTTGTAAAGGAAGCTTTTGCCACTTTGGCCTTCATAAGTCAAAGTACTGAGTATAGGTGTTGGGGTTGTATGTTGAAGTTGTACAAGACATTGGTGAAGCCTAACATGGAGCATTGCGTGCAGTTTTGGTCACCTACCTGCTGGAAAAATGTCAATAAGATTGAAAGAGTGCAGGGAATTTACATGGATGTTCCCAGGACTTGAGGATCTGAGTTTTAGGGAAAGGTTGAATAGGTTAGGACTTTATTCTCTACAGCAAGGGTTCCCAACCTTTCTTTTTATGCCATGGACCCCTACCATTAACCAAAGGGTCTGTAAACCCCAGGTTGGGAACCCCTGCCCTAGGCCATAGGAGAAGGAGGAGGAGAGATTTAATAGAGGTACGCAAAATGATGAAGGGTAGGGTAAATGCAAACATGCTTTTTCCACTGAGGTTGGGTGAGAATAGAACTAGAGGTCATGGTTTACGGGTGAAAGGTGAAATGTTTAAGGGGAACATGGGGGGATCTTCTTCACTCAGAGGGTGGTGAGAGTGGAACGAGCTGCTGGTGCAAGTGGTGGATGCAGGTTTGATTTCAATATTTAAGAGAACTTTGGATAGGTACATGATGGGAGGGGTGTGGAGGGCTTTGGTACAGGTGTAGGTTGATGGGACTGGCATGGACTAGAAGGACCTGTTTCTATTCTGTGACTTTGTGAGCTATGCCCCCTAGTTTTCATCTCCCCTACACTGGGTCAAAGACTGTGACTGTGCACCTTATCCCTGCCTCTCGTCATTTTAAAATTTCTATAAAGTTGCCCTTCATTCTTCTGTGTTCCCAGGCTGACTAACCTCTCCCTCACTCGATTAAAATCTATTTGCCACGCCTCAGCCTAATTCCCCAAATGATCAAGATGCCCTTGTAATGTATGAAACCTTCTTCACTATCAACAACACCTCTCAATTTTGTGTAATTCACATCCACATCATTTATATAAATAGAAATAACAAGGGTCCTAACACTGCTCCCACCCTGTTTCTTGGAATGGAGACACTGGCCTCCATTCCAAGAAACAAGCTTCAACCACCACTCTCTGCTTCCTACCTCCAAGCAATTGGGAATCCACCTAACCAGCTCGTTCTGGATTCCATAGAACCTATCCTACCATGCGAGACCTTGTCAAAGGCCTTGCTAAAGTCCAAATAGACAACCGACTGCCTTACTCTCATCTTCTTGTTTACTTTTTCAAAAAACCCTAACAGGTTCTTCGAGCACAATTTCACACACACAAAACCATGCTGGTTGCTCCTAATCAGACGCTGTCTATCCAAATGCTGGGTGATCCTGTCCCTCAGAATTCCATCCAGTAACTGATGTCAGGCTGATCATCCTGTAGTTAGCTGGCTTGTCCTCGCAACCCGTTTTCATACATTGGCATGACATTAGCCACCTTCATATCTTTGTGACCTTCACCAGTGACTAACAATGAAGTGACGCAACTATCCCCACAATTTCCTCTCTAGCCTCCCACAAATCGCTCAGGTCCCGGGGACTATCCATCGTAATGTGCAGTAAGGCTGCAATTATTACCTCCTTGAACACATCTGTTTGTTTACTACATCTCTTCAGCAAACTCCTCAGTAAACTTCGAAGAGAAATATTCAGTAAAATTCTCCCCAAAAGCCTGCAGTTCGAGCCTTAGGCGACCCAGCTAATCTCTAAGGGAACCAACTGTCTCCCGAGCCACCCTCTTACTCTTAATATTGCTATAGAACCTCAGGATTTGACCCATTTGGACTTGTCTTCCAGATCCACCTCATATCCTCTCTTCGCCCTCTCTCTCCTGATACCCCCTCTCTCCAGTTCAATACTCTGCCTTTCTATTTTATTCTGCAAAGTATACGATCTAACATATTTCATGTTATATTCCACCTGGCCTAGTCTTGCCTTTTCACTCCCCATCCTCTCACCCTCCTCACAGCCACACCCTCACTGACATCAATGAATATACCATCCTCCTCCAACTTGTGATCTGGTTTGTCCCAGTGCAAATCCTTGACACAGCCTGATGACCCACAAATGGCTGGTTTATTCCAGCTTTCTGTCCAGTAGCCAGTGCTCAGCCTGTCCAGGATATTACCATCAATACTGTGTGTCTTAATGCTCTTTCATAATCATAGACCTTACTGCAGGCTTCTGAAAGTCCACTGCTCTTTGTAAGGCCTGCATATGCAGGCTGCTCCCAGTTTCCCCCCAGCTAACAGGAGTCACCTGTCACTTGTTTCCAACTCATCACCACAGCCTATTTAAACCCAGCTCTCATCCACAATCTTTGTTCATTCATATCTTCCAACTAACCTCAATCAGTTGCTCCTAGCCTTCAGTTATCTTGTTCCAACCTGTTCCGCTTCTGCCCACAGACAAAACCGCTCACCTCCTTACCCAGTGAACCCTCTCTGAACCACCTCTGACATCCAATGGGGATTGGGGGGTGTAGTCTCACAGCTTCCCTACCTCCATACTCCAGCCCTCGAGTAGGCCAGCAATCCATTCGCCTCCCTTCTGTGTCGAGCATTAGGACCCCAAATCGCTTGGTGCTGCAGCTTTCTGTATTTTTCTCATTGCCCGTTAGCAACAGGGTATCAGGTGAGAGGTGATCTGACGAGTAACTTAACCCAGAGGGTGGTTTGTCTGTGAATGAGCTGCCAGGTGAAGTGGCTGAGGCAAGTACACTGGGGTGGGCTGAAGGGCCTGTATGACTAAGGAAACAAGCTACTTACCCTGCTTAAGACTGGTCCACCCCAGGTGTCCAGACACAGCTGCCCTGCTGGGGTAAAGCCGAGAGGCCTCTGAGCTCGGAGCCGGACGGGGCAGACTGGCAGTGCCAATGTGCCAGTACCAGGTTGCAGCTCACTCCCAGGTTTGGGTTCAGAGTTTCATCAGCAAGAGTTTCCACCTAGCAACAGCAGCACCTCTCCCCTGTCGGACTGCCGGGAATCACTGAGGGAATATCCCTCGTTGTCATTGCTGTTTCTCCACAGACACCCATGCCAGGCTGGGAATGCACTGGGACGTTTCTGAAGGGACTTACAGTGTGCTGATTCAAGTCAGTGACTCTGGAGAGCCACGGATGAGCCAGGAGCACAGCCTGAATGTGACAGTATGTCGCTGCGCCGGCGATGAGGAGTGTTCGCCAGGAGCAGCTGCTGTGCTTGGATCCCGTGCGGGCCTGAGTTTTGGGGCCTGGATGGTGATTCTCAGCAGCGTCCTGCTCTTATTGTGTGAGTATCACCTCGCTCATCTTCCCCCGTCTCCCTCTCATTATACCAGATATCTTCCCTCTCCACTCTGTAGTCTCGACTCGAAGCATTGATACTTTCTCTGTACTCACAGATGCTGTTTGACCTGCTGAGCTCCTCCAGTAGTTTGCATTATTGCTCCATCAATAGTCTGTTGTAGCAGTTTTTACTTTTCCAGGCTGGTGGGATTGCCCATGGACTGTATCCTGCTGCCTTCCTATTGGTAAATCTTTGTCAATGTATCCACAGTGTTGTAGGGGTGAAAGGGCAGGCCAACTCTGAGTGGAGACATGATCTTACTTGAGGTGGGAGAAACAAGGCAGCTTCGTGTCCTGGCGCCTGATTGTGGATCAGAGGGCTGCCGCGATGGGAGCCTTCCTCAGGCCACCTATCACTGCTGGTCCATCCTGGTCATAGTGTTGACGTCTCTCCTTTCTCACACTTCCAGTTCTTATCCTGCTGGTGGTGGTCACAGACTGGCTTCACCGGCAACTCCATCGCAAGGGACTCCTGACGGTGTCTGAAGATGATATCCGGGACAATATTTTGAACTACGATGAACAGGGAGGAGGAGAGGAAGATCAGGTTAGTGGACAGTTCCAACACACCACAGTCCAGTATCCACAGTCATTACCCAGTATGACCCGTGAGTTACTGAACACATCAACTAGTAAAACTCTCAGGTAGATCAATGTCAGTGACATCCCTGAACTCATAAATGAAAGTGTGGAACAGTGGCTGAGGAGAAAAGTGATTTCAAACCCCCCCACCCCCTTCACAGGAGCAGGAAATGCCTTCAAGCCCCTGCAACCCACTATACCATTGAAACATCCAACCACATCATTTTAGCTCCTGCTTGATGCTGAAGAAAGAAACACGGCCCAAAATGTTGACTCTTTATTCCTCTCCATTAATGATGCCTGACCTGCTGAATTCCTGCACCATTTCCGTGTGCCGCTGCTCTAGTTCCCTGTTCTCCAACTAACCCCCCCCCCCGCCCGTGGCCTTGGAACATATCTAGTGACTCTTCTGGTCTCTGAGCACAGAATTCCAAAGATTCCCCTCATTCCTGTCTGAAATTACATCAGCATAGATGCCCTCTGTCATCAGCTCTGAATCTAACAATGAAGTCATCCCTCAGTTTTCAGACTTCTTTGTCCTAACACTCCCTTTCGAGGAATGCAGAACACCACCACAATGAGGGGCCACCATAAACAGGGGGGTTAAGATAAGAGATAAGGTCAGTGGTAACAGGCTTTCCCCCAGGGTAGGGGAAACCAAAACTAGGGGGACATAGATTTAGGGTGGGAGCGGAAAGATCGAAAACGGGTCTGAGGAGCAATGATTCCACACACAGGATAGTGAATATAGGAAACAAGCTGCCACAGGAAGTGTTTGGGGCAGGTAAATAAGAAGCCCTTGGATGGGTGCAAGAAGCAGAGGGCTTGAAGGGCTGTGGAGTGAACGCAGGAGATTAGACTAGCTGGGTGGCTGCCATGGTTGGCATGGACCCATTGGGTTAAGGGCCTGTCTGCAAAGTGTCTCTATGACTCTATAAACCCTCCCATAGAAAGAGACGAGAAACATCTGCAGCACTGACAAATCCTCCAAACTGTTAAAGCCCATTTTCCGCACCACAATGGCCACTGATCTGCCTCACAAGACACCATGTGACCCAGTGATTCCTGTGACCTGGTAAAGACAAATCCCTGTGACTCAGTGATTCCTGTGACCTGGTAAAGACAAATCCCTGTGACCCAGCGATTCCTGTGAACTTGGTAAAGTTCCATCACTCTGACCCAGTGATTCCTGGAAACTTGCTAAAGTTCCATCCCTGTGATCCAGTGATTCCTGTGAACTTGCTAAAGTTCCATCCCTGTAACCCAGTGATTCCTGTGAACTTGGTCTTTCAATCCCTGTGACCCAGTGATTCCTGTGAACTTGCTAAAGTTCCATCCCTGTAACCCAGTGATTCCTGTGAACTTGGTCTTTCAATCCCCGTGACCCAGTGATTCCTGTGAACTTGCTAAAGTTCCATCCCTGTATCTAGTGATTCCTGTGAACTTGCTAAAGTTCCATCCCTGTAACCCAGTGATTCCTGTGAACTTGCTAAAGTTCCATCCCTGTAACCCAGTGATTCCTGTGAACTTGGTCTTTCAATCCCTGTGACCCAGTGATTCCTGTGAACTTGCTAAAGTTCCATCCCTGTAACCCAGTGATTCCTGTGAACTTGGTCTTTCAATCCCTGTGACCCAGTGATTCCTGTGAACTTGCTAAAGTTCCATCCCTGTAACCCAGTGATTCCTGTGAACTTGGTCTTTCAATCCCCGTGACCCAGTGATTCCTGTGAACTTGCTAAAGTTCCATCCCTGTATCTAGTGATTCCTGTGAACTTGCTAAAGTTCCATCCCTGTAACCCAGTGATTCCTGTGAACTTGCTAAAGTTCCATCCCTGTAACCCAGTGATTCCTGTGAACTTGGTCTTTCAATCCCTGTGACCCAGTGATTCCTGTGAACTTGGTTGTTCCATCCCTGTGACCCAGTGATTCCTGTGCACTTGGTCATTCTATCCAGTGACCCAGTGATTCCTGTGATCTTGGTCTTTCAATCCCTGTGACCCAGTGATTCCTATGAACTTGCTAAAGTTCCATCACTCTGACCCAGTGACTCCTGTAAACTTGGTCTTTCAATCCCTGTGACCCAGTGATTAACATAAGAATATAAGCAATAGGAGCAGGAGTAGGCCATCCGGCCCATCTAGCCTGCCCTGCCATTCAATAAGATCATGGCTGATCTGTCCATAAACTCAGCTACATATACCTGCTTTTTCCCTGTAACCCTTAATTCCCTTACTATGTAAAAACCTGTCTCACTCTTTCTTAAATTTATTTAGTGAAGAAGCCTCAACTGCTTCCCTGGGTAGAGAATTCCACAGATTCACCACTCTCTGGGAAAAACAGTTTCTCCTCATCTCCGTCCTAAATCTTCTCCCCTGAAACTTGAAGCAATGTCCCTGTGAACTTGGTAAAGTTCCATCACTCTGACCCAGTGATTCCTGAGAACTTGGTAAAGTTCCATCCCTCTGACCCAGTGATTCCTGAGAACTTGGTAAAGTTCCATCACTCTGACCCAGTGATTCCTGTGAACTTGGTAAAGTTCCATCCCTGTGACCCAGTGATTCCTGAGAACTTGGTAAAGTTCCATCCCTCTGACCTAGTGATTCCTGTGAACTTGATAAAGTTCCATCCCTCTGACCCAGCGTTTCCTGAGAACTTGGTAAAGTTCCATCACTCTGACCCAGCGTTTCCTGTGAACTTGGTAAAGTTCCATCCCTCTGACCCAGTGATTCCTGAGAACTTGGCAAAGTTCCATCCCTCTGACCCAGTGATTCCTGTGAACTTGGTAAAGTTCCATCACTCTGACCCAGCGATTCCTGAGAACTTGGTAAAGTTCCATCCCTCTGACCCAGTGATTCCTGTGAACTTGGTAAAGTTCCATCACTCTGACCCAGCGATTCCTGAGAACTTGGTAAAGTTCCATCACTCTGACCCAGCGTTTCCTGAGAACTTGGTAAAGTTCCATCCCTCTGACCCAGTGATTCCTGTGAACTTGGTAAAGTTCCATCACTCTGACCCAGCGATTCCTGAGAACTTGGTAAAGTTCCATCACTCTGACCCAGCGATTCCTGAGAACTTGGTAAAGTTCCATCACTCTGACCCAGCGATTCCTGAGAACTTGGTAAAGTTCCATCACTCTGACCCAGCGTTTCCTGAGAACTTGGTAAAGTTCCATCACTCTGACCCAGCGTTTCCTGAGAACTTGGTAAAGTTCCATCACTCTGACCCAGCGATTCCTGAGAACTTGGTAAAGTTCCATCACTCTGACCCAGCGATTCCTGAGAACTTGGTAAAGTTCCATCACTCTGACCCAGCGTTTCCTGAGAACTTGGTAAAGTTCCATCCCTCTGACCCAATGATTCCTGTGAACTTGGTAAAGTTCCATCACTCTGACCCAGCGATTCCTGAGAACTTGGTAAAGTTCAATCCCTCTGACCCAGTGATTCCTGTGAACTTGGTCAATTCCCATCATCGCATGGACCTCAATCCTGAGAACAAACTTGCTCTTTGCAAGTTCATGTGGAGCCTTATCTTTTTATTTTGCTCATTGACTACCCACGCCCAACAAATGCATGCAGGCTTTTTATGATAATTCTTATCCAAGTTCCTGCTAATTTTGTGTCTGCTCATTGTTTCTAGAATATTCCCACTGCTGAGGTTAAATTGACTTCTTTCATTTACTGAATTAATCTCTGCAGGCTTTCACTCTGGGCAGTGGGTAGGGATAAATCTCCCAGTTCCCAGGCACCTCCCCTGAATCTGGATTTGGATATCTGGGAAAATGTTGAGTCTGAGGAGGGGTATTGGAAAGAGACAGGGACCGAGGGAGAGAGAGAGGAGGAAACAGGGAGTTCAGAGAGAGGATGATAATGAGGTACTTTTAGTAACAGTACCAAATACTCCATGATCTTGTGTATATTGAAGACCGAGGAAAAGTGAACTCGTAAATTCTGCGTCTCTGGTGGAACTATTTCTCATCACCTATCCTCTTCCTGATCAACTGCAGTTCTAATGAAGTGAAATTGGCCTAAAACGTTAACTCTGATTTCTCCCCACAGATGCAACCCAAAACTTGCTTTATAAAAGTGAAACAGGAAAGAGTATCAGTATTCAGATGGTCAGGCCGGCTGGTGGCGTAGCGGCATCAGCGCCAGACTTTGGAGCAAAGGCCCCCGAGTTCGAATCCAGCCAGCTCCCTTGCACGCTTTCCATCCGTGCTGGGTTGAGCGTTGAGCTAGCAACTCAGCCTCAGAAAAAAAATAAGAAAGCCTGCTAAAAAAAAAATACCGTCATGACGGCGTCCTGATGACTCCACTCGGAGTTAAGGGCTTAAAATAAAAATAAAAAATACTCAGATTGTCAGGCTCCAACTGCGGAAAAGCAGATAACATTTCAGTCTAGACCATAAGACATAAGAGCAGAATTAGGCCATTTGGCCCATCGTGTCTGCTCTGCCATTCCATCATAGCTGATTTATTATCCCTCTCAATCCCATTCTCCTGTCTCCTCCCTCTCTTGATGTCCTTACTAATTAAGAACCCTTCAGCCTTTGGTATAAATATATCCAATGGCTTGGTCTCCACATCCATCTGTGACAACAAATTCCACAGATTCACCAACCTCTGACTAAAGAAATTCTAAATACTAAAGGGACCTCCCTCTACTCTGAGGTTGTACCCACTGGTCCAAGACTCCATCCACTTTAGGAAACACCGTCTTCATGTTCATTCTAGACTTTTCAATATTCAATAGGTTTCAATGAGACCCCCCCCCCATTCCTTTCATTCAGACTCGTGCTGATTAGAAGGTTGCTCCACTGAAATGCATGTATTAATTATGCCTGATGTAACTGATGTCTGAACACTGAGCCTGGAGTTCCCTGGGTATGATTCCGTGTGCCGGGGGAGCTACAGAGGGATACAGGTTTCCTGTGAACACAGTGTTAGCAGTGCAGTCTCTAGTAACTGTTGGTCCCTCCTAGGATGCCTATAACATCGACCAGTTGAGAAACCCGGATGAAATTCTGCCCCAGACCCCAAACAGAGGAAAGGAACCGATCAGAAGAGATGCCCCCTTCACTTACGGGCAGCCTCGCTATCCCAGGAAGCCTCCGACTGACCCGTATAACATTGCGGACTTCATCAATGAGGTGGGTGACCCTGTGGCCCAATCGGTAGGGCTGAGTTACTTTCTACAAGCTGTAGATACACCAGCTCCGGAGGAATCTCCATTGTTCCATCAAGAAAGAAATCTTCTCAGCCGAAATTAAGGAATTTATTCCAATTAAAGTATTCAGACCGTGTAGCACTGCTCAGATCTGCGTATGACTAGGTGTTCCTGCATACCACTGTTTCAGACCCGTGTATCAATCCAGTCCACGTATCACCAGGTGTTCCAACATTTCACTGCACCAGCTCGTGTATCACTGCACCAGTCCACGTATTATCACATCTGACCCGTGTATCACTGCACCAGTCCACGTATTATCACATCAGACCCGTGTATCACTGCACCAGTCCACGTATTATCACATCTGACCCGTGTATCACTGCACCAGTCCACGTATTATCACATCTGACCCGTGTATCACTGCACCAGTCCACGTATTATCACATCAGACCCGTGTATCACTGCACCAGTCCACGTATTATCACATCTGACCCGTGTATCACTGCACCAGTCCACGTATTATCACATCTGACCCGTGTATCACTGCACCAGTCCACGTATTATCACATCAGACCCGTGTATCACTGCACCAGTCCACGTATTATCACATCTGACCCGTGTATCACTGCACCAGTCCACGTATTATCACATCTGACCCGTGTATCACTGCACCAGTCCACGTATTATCACATCTGACCCGGGTATCACTGCACCAGTCCACGTATTATCACATCTGACCCGTGTATCACTGCACCAGTCCACGTATTATCACATCTGACCCGTGTATCACTGCACCAGTCCACGTATTATCACATCTGACCCGTGTATCACTGCACCAGTCCACGTATTATCACATCTGACCCGTGTATCACTGCACCAGTCCACGTATTATCTCATCGGACCCGTGTATCACTGCACCAGTCCACGTATTATCACATCTGACCCGTGTATCACTGCACCAGTCCACGTATTATCACATCTGACCCGTGTATCACTGCACCAGTCCACGTATTATCACATCTGACCCGTGTATCACTGCACCAGTCCACGTATTATCACATCAGACCCGGGTATCACTGCACCAGTCCACGTATTATCACATCAGACCCGTGTATCACTGCACCAGTCCACGTATTATCACATCTGACCCGTGTATCACTGCACCAGTCCACGTATTATCACATCTGACCCGTGTATCACTGCAGCAGTACACGTATTATCACATCTGACCCGTGTATCACTGCACCAGTCCACGTATTATCACATTTGACCCGTGTATCACTGCACCAGTCCACGTATTATCACATCTGACCCGTGTATCACTGCACCAGTCCACGTATAATCACATCTGACCCGTGTATCACTGCACCAGTCCACGTATTATCACATCTGACCCGTGTATCACTGCACCAGTCCACGTATTATCACATCAGACCCGTGTATCACTGCACCAGTCCACGTATTATCACATCTGACCCGTGTATCACTGCACCAGTCCACGTATTATCACATCTGACCCGTGTATCACTGCACCAGTCCACGTATTATCACATCTGACCCGGGTATCACTGCACCAGTCCACGTATTATCACATCTGACCCGTGTATCACTGCACCAGTCCACGTATTATCACATCTGACCCGTGTATCACTGCACCAGTCCACGTATTATCACATCTGACCCGTGTATCACTGCACCAGTCCACGTATTATCACATCTGACCCGTGTATCACTGCACCAGTCCACGTATTATCACATCTGACCCGTGTATCACTGCACCAGTCCACGTATTATCACTTCGGACCCGTGTATCACTGCACCAGTCCACGTATTATCACATCGGACCCGTGTATCACTGCACCAGTCCACGTATTATCACATCGGACCCGTGTATCACTGCACCAGTCCACGTATTATCACATCTGACCCGTGTATCACTGCACCAGTCCACGTATTATCACATCTGACCCGTGTATCACTGCACCAGTCCACGTATTATCTCATCGGACCCGTGTATCACTGCACCAGTCCACGTATTATCACATCTGACCCGTGTATCACTGCACCAGTCCACGTATTATCACATCTGACCCGTGTATCACTGCACCAGTCCACGTATTATCACATCTGACCCGTGTATCACTGCACCAGTCCACGTATTATCACATCAGACCCGGGTATCACTGCACCAGTCCACGTATTATCACATCAGACCCGTGTATCACTGCACCAGTCCACGTATTATCACATCTGACCCGTGTATCACTGCACCAGTCCACGTATTATCACATCTGACCCGTGTATCACTGCAGCAGTACACGTATTATCACATCTGACCCGTGTATCACTGCACCAGTCCACGTATTATCACATTTGACCCGTGTATCACTGCACCAGTCCACGTATTATCACATCTGACCCGTGTATCACTGCACCAGTCCACGTATAATCACATCTGACCCGTGTATCACTGCACCAGTCCACGTATTATCACATCTGACCCGTGTATCACTGCACCAGCCAACGTATTATCACACCTGACCCGTGTATCACTGCACCAGTCCACGTATTATCACATCTGACCCGGGTATCACTGCACCAGTCCACGTATTATCACACCTGACCCGGGTATCACTGCACCAGCCAACGTATTATCACACCTGACCCGTGTATCACTGCACCAGCCAACGTATTATCACATCAGACCCGTGTATCACTGCACCAGTCCACGTATTATCACACCTGACCCGTGTATCACTGCACCAGTCCACGTATTATCACATCAGACCCGTGTATCACTGCACCAGTCCACGTATTATCACATCAGACCCGTGTATCACTGCACCAGTCCACGTATTATCACATCTGACCCGTGTATCACTGCACCAGTCCACGTATTATCACATCTGACCCGGGTATCACTGCACCAGTCCACGTATTATCACATCTGACCCGTGTATCACTGCACCAGTCCACGTATTATCACATCTGACCCGTGTATCACTGCACCAGTCCACGTATTATCACATCTGACCCGTGTATCACTGCACCAGTCCACGTATTATCACATCTGACCCGTGTATCACTGCACCAGTCCACGTATTATCACTTCGGACCCGTGTATCACTGCACCAGTCCACGTATTATCACATCTGACCCGTGTATCACTGCACCAGTCCACGTATTATCACTTCGGACCCGTGTATCACTGCACCAGTCCACGTATTATCACATCTGACCCGTGTATCACTGCACCAGTCCACGTATTATCACATCTGACCCGTGTATCACTGCACCAGTCCACGTATTATCACATCTGACCCGTGTATCACTGCACCAGTCCACGTATTATCACATCTGACCCGGGTATCACTGCACCAGTCCACGTATTATCACATCTGACCCGTGTATCACTGCACCAGTCCACGTATTGTCACATCTGACCCGGGTATCACTGCACCAGTCCACGTATTATCACATCAGACCCGTGTATCACTGCACCAGTCCACGTATTGTCACATCTGACCCGTGTATCACTGCACCAGTCCACGTATTATCACATCAGACCCGTGTATCACTGCACCAGTCCACGTATTGTCACATCTGACCCGTGTATCACTGCACCAGTCCACGTATTATCACATCTGACCCGTGTATCACTGCACCAGTCCACGTATTATCACATCTGACCCGTGTATCACTGCACCAGTCCACGTATTATCACATCTGACCCGTGTATCACTGCACCAGTCCACGTATTATCACACCTGACCCGTGTATCACTGCACCAGTCCACGTATTATCACTTCAGACCCGTGTATCACTGCACCAGTCCACGTATTATCACACCTGACCCGTGTATCACTGCACCAGTCCACGTATTATCACATCAGACCCGTGTATCACTGCACCAGTCCACGTATTATCACATCTGACCCGTGTATCACTGCACCAGTCCACGTATTATCACATCAGACCCGTGTATCACTGCACCAGTCCACGTATTATCACATCTGACCCGTGTATCACTGCACCAGTCCACGTATTATCACATCAGACCCGTGTATCACTGCACCAGTCCACGTATTATCACATCAGACCCGTGTATCACTGCACCAGTCCACGTATTATCACACCTGACCCGTGTATCACTGCACCAGTCCACGTATTATCACATCTGACCCGTGTATCACTGCACCAGTCCACGTATTATCACACCTGACCCGTGTATCACTGCACCAGTCCACGTATTATCACATCAGACCCGTGTATCACTGCACCAGTCCACGTATTATCACATCTGACCCGGGTATCACTGCACCAGCCAACGTATTATCACATCTGACCCGTGTATCACTGCACCAGTCCACGTATTATCACATCTGACCCGTGTATCACTGCACCAGTCCACGTATTATCACACCTGACCCGTGTATCACTGCACCAGTCCACGTATTATCACATCTGACCCGGGTATCACTGCACCAGTCCACGTATTATCACACCTGACCCGTGTATCACTGCACCAGTCCACGTATTATCACATCTGACCCGTGTATCACTGCACCAGTCCACGTATTATCACATCTGACCCGTGTATCACTGCACCAGTCCACGTATTATCACATCAGACCCGTGTATCACTGCACCAGTCCACGTATTATCACATCTGATCCGGGTATCACTGCACCAGTCCACGTATTATCACATCAGACCCGTGTATCACTGCACCAGTCCACGTATTATCACATCTGACCCGGGTATCACTGCACCAGCCAACGTATTATCACATCTGACCCGTGTATCACTGCACCAGTCCACGTATTATCACATCTGACCCGTGTATCACTGCACCAGTCCACGTATTATCACATCTGACCCGTGTATCACTGCACCAGTCCACGTATTATCACATCTGACCCGTGTATCACTGCACCAGTCCACGTATTATCACATCTGACCCGTGTATCACTGCACCAGTCCACGTATTATCACATCAGACCCGGGTATCACTGCACCAGTCCACGTATTATCACACCTGACCCGTGTATCACTGCACCAGTCCACGTATTATCACATCAGACCCGGGTATCACTGCACCAGTCCACGTATTATCACATCTGACCCGTGTATCACTGCACCAGTCCACGTATTATCACATCTGACCCATGTATCACTGCACCAGTCCTGTATGTCGCTCTGCGTGGTCTCACAT
Source organism: Mobula birostris (assembly GCF_030028105.1). NCBI lineage: Eukaryota > Metazoa > Chordata > Chondrichthyes > Myliobatiformes > Myliobatidae > Mobula > Mobula birostris. Next base: position 85,033,436 of record NC_092384.1, read on the forward strand.
GTCGCCCCACCAGTCTCGCATATCACCAGGTGTTCCTGCACATCACTGTACCAGTCCTGCATGTCATCTGTGTAGTCTTGCGTATCACTCCGCTGATACTTCGTATCGCACTACCAGTCCACTGGAGCATGCGTTGCTCTGGGCTCTGCTCTCGTGCTCACCAACACCTCTGTTTTGTGCAGGGACTGGATGCAGCTGACAATGACCCAAATGCTCCTCCATACGACACGGCACTGATCTATGACTACGAAGGCGAGGGCTCTCTGGCTGACACATTGAGCTCCATCACATCCCGGGCCTCGGACTCTGACCAGGATTATGACTACCTTAGTGACTGGGGCCCTCGGTTCAAGAAACTGGCGGACATGTATGGTGGTGTTTAGCTCAGAGCCTCAGACCCACTGAGATACACAAAACCACCAAAACACAAACCTACCAAGAAACACAGACCCACCAAGAACCACAGACCCAGACTCACTGAGAATCACAGACCCAGACCACACCAAGAACCACAGACCCAAGACCACTGGGGAACACAGACACAGCCCCACAGCCACAGAGAAACAGGGTCCCCAAACCACACTGCTCCTTGGGGCTCTAAGTAACAGTGTTGTCGGCAACACAAATGTCATGCCTTTCCAAGTCGCTACTTTTCCGATGCTTCCGCTCTGATAACACGTGCCCTCCCTCCAGCACGAGACCAGGTCGAAAGGGATGTCAGTGGGCAGAAATCTGCGATCACCGGGACCTCTGCGGCAGGGAGAGATGGGAAGAGACGGAGAGATGAGTGAGGGGGTAGGTGGCAGTAAGAGAGACTGGAACAGCGTGGACGGAGAGAGAGAAACAGTGAACAGGGTGTCAGAGATGGATTCCGAGCAGAGAGGGAGGAAGATCAAAAGCATTTTAGTAAGTTGTTGAGGCTGGTGGAGCACAACGGCTGAGGAGGTGACTGCAGGTTAGAAGGTATGTGGTTCACGCCTGCGGTTCAGAGTGTGAGTGTGGGGTTCAGTGTGTGAGACGTGGGGTTCAGAGTGTGGGTGTGGGGTTCAGTGTGTGAGTGTGGGGTTCAGTGTGTGAGGTGTGGGGTTCAGTGTGTGGATGTGGGGTTCAGTGTGTGAGTGTGGGGTTCAGTTTGTGAGATGTGGGGTTCAGTGTGTGGATGTGGGGTTCAGTGTGTGAGACGTGGGGTTCAGTGTGTGAGTGTGGAGTTCAGTGTGTGAGTGTGGGGTTCAGTGTGTGGGTGTGGGGTTCAGTGTGTGAGATGTGGGGTTCAGTGTGTGAGTGTGGGGTTCAGTTTGTGAGATGTGGGGTTCAGTGTGTGGATGTGGGGTTCAGTGTGTGAGATGTGGGGTTCAGTGTGTGAGTGTGGAGTTCAGTGTGTGAGTGTGGGGTTCATTGTGTGAGTGTGGAGTTCAGTGTGTGAGTGTGGGGTTCACTGTGTGGGATGTGGAGTTCAGTGTGTGAGTGTGGGGTTCACTGTGTGGGATGTGGGGTTCAGTGTGTGAGTGTGGGGTTCAGTTTGTGAGATGTGGGGTTCAGTGTGTGGATGTGGGGTTCAGTGTGTGAGGCGTGGGGTTCAGTGTGTGAGTGTGGAGTTCAGTGTGTGAGTGTGGGGTTCAGTGTGTGAGTGTGGGGTTCAGTGTGTGAGATGTGGGGTTCAGTTTGTGAGATGTGGGGTTCAGTGTGTGGATGTGGGGTTCAGTGTGTGAGACGTGGGGTTCAGTGTGTGAGTGTGGAGTTCAGTGTGTGAGTGTGGAGTTCAGTGTGTGAGTGTGGGGTTCACTGTGTGGGATGTGGGGTTCAGTGTGTGAGTGTGGGGTTCAGTGTGTGAGGCGTGGGGTTCAGTGTGTGAGTGTGGGGTTCAGTGTGTGAGGCGTGGGGTTCAGTGTGTGAGTGTGGGGTTCAGTGTGTGGGTGTGGGGTTCAGTGTGTGAGGCGTGGGGTTCAGTGTGTGAGTGTGGAGTTCAGTGTGTGAGTGTGGGGTTCAGTGTGTGAGGCGTGGGGTTCAGTGTGTGAGTGTGGGGTTCAGTGTGTGGGTGTGGAGTTCAGTGTGTGAGTGTGGGGTTCAGTGTGTGAGGCGTGGGGTTCAGTGTGTAAGTGTGGGGTACAGTGTGTGGGTGTGGGGTTCAGTGTGTGTGGGGGGGGTTCAGTGTGTAGGTGTGGGGTTCAGTGTGTGGATGTGGGTTTCAGTGTGTGAGATGTGGGTTTCAGTGTGTGAGGTGTGGGGTTCAGTGTGTGAGTGTGGGGTTCAGTGTGCGTGTGTGGGGTTCAGTGTGTGAGAGGTGGGGTTCAGTGTGTGGGATGAGGGGTTCAGTGTGTGAGATGTGGGGTTCAGTGTGTGGATGTGGGGTTCAGTGTGTGAGTGTGGGGTTCAGTGTGTGAGTGTGGAGTTCAGTGTGTGAGATGTGGGATTCAGTGTGTGAGATGTGGGGTTCAGTGTGTGAGATGTGGGGTTGTGTGTGGTTGATGGGTTTTGTGTGTGAGATGTGGGGTTCAGTGTGTGGGATGGTTCAGTGTGTGAGTGTGGGGTTCAGTATGTGAGATGTGGGGTTCAGTGTGTGTATGTGGGGTTCACTGTGTGAGTGTGGGGTTCACTGTGTGGGATGTGGAGTTCAGTGTGTGAGTGTGGGGTTCACTGTGTGGGATGTGGGGTTCAGTGTGTGAGTGTGGGGTTCAGTGTGTGAGGCGTGGGGTTCAGTGTGTGAGTGTGGGGTTCAGTGTGTGGGTGTGGGGTTCAGTGTGTGAGTGTGGGGTTCAGTGTGTGAGATGTGGGGTTCAGTGTGTGGATGTGGGGTTCAGTGTGTGAGACGTGGGGTTCAGTGTGTGGATGTGGGGTTCAGTGTGTGAGACGTGGGGTTCAGTGTGTGAGTGTGGAGTTCAGTGTGTGAGTGTGGGGTTCAGTGTGTGAGATGTGGGGTTCAGTGTGTGAGTTTGGGGTTCAGTGTGTGAGATGTGGGGTTCATTGTGTGGGTGTGGGGTTCAGTATGTGAGATGTGGGGTTCGGTGTGTGAAATGTGGGGTTCAGTGTGTGGGTGTGGGGTTCAGTGTGTGAACTTGGTGTTCAATGTGTGGGTGTGGGGTTTAGTGTGTGAGATGTGGGGTTCGGTGTGTGAGTGTGGGGTTCAGTGTGTGAACTTGGCGTTCAATGTGTGGGTGTGGGGTTTAGTGTGTGAGATGTGGGGTTCGGTGTGTGAGTGTGGGGTTCAGTGTGTGGATGATGGGTTCAGTATGTGAGATGTGGGGTTCAGTGTGTGGGTGTGGGGTTCAGTGTGTGAGATGTGGGGTTCAGTGTGTGGGCGAGGGGTTCAGAGTGTGAGTGTGGGGTTCAGTGTGTGTGGGGGGTTCAGTGTGTGGATGTGGGGTTCAGTGTGTGGGTGTGTGGTTCAGTGTGTGAGATGTGGGGTTCAGTGTGTGAGTGGGGTTCAGTGTGTGAGTGTGGGGTTCAGTGTGTGGGATGAGGGGTTCAGTGTCTGGGATGAGGGGTTCAGTACGTGAGATGTGGGGTTCAGTGTGTGAGATGTGGGGTTCATTGTGTGGGTGAGGGGTTCAGTGTGTGAAGTGTGGGGTTCAGTGTGTGGATGAGGGGTTCAGTGTGTGAGATGAGGGGTTCAGTGTGTGGGTGTGGGGTTTAGTGTGTGGATGTGGGGTTCAGTGTCTGGGATGAGGAGTTCAGTACGTGAGATGTGGGGTTCCGTGTGTGAAATGTGGGGTTCAGTGTGTGGGTGAGGGGTTCAGTGTGTGAAATGTGGGGTTCAGTGTGTGGATGAGGGGTTCAGTGTGTGAGGTGAAGATTTCAGTGTGTGGGTGTGGGGTTCAGTGTCTGGGATGTGGGGTTCAGTGTCTGGGATGAGGGGTTCAGTATGTGAGATGTGGGGTTCCGTGTGCGGGTGTGGGGTTCAGTGTGTGAGATGTGGGGTTCCATGTGCGGGTGTGGGGTTCAGTGTGTGAGATGTGGGGTTCCATGTGCGGGTGTGGGGTTCAGTGTGTGAGATGAGGGGTTCAGTGTGTGGGTGTGGGGTTCAGTGTGTGGATGTGGGGTTCAGTGGGATGAGGGGTTCAGTACGTGAGATGTGGGGTTCAGTGTGTGGGATGAGGGGTTTAGTGTGTGATATGTGGGGTTCAGTGTGTGAGATGAGGGGTTCAGTGTGTGAAATGTGGGGTTCAGTGTGTGGATGAGGGGTTCAGTTTGTGGAGTAACGGGATCAGTGTGTGGATGATGGGTTCTTTCTTTTTAAATCTTTTTATTGAATTAGTACAGAAAAGGTAAAACATATAGCAACCAACACAATGTTACGATATAAATATACAAGTAATATTAATACAAAGAAAAACAATGCAAACAACGTAAGTTAGTTATAAAATAACAAGGTAATATAGTTGTATACTAATTTTCCACGTATATCAATAAACGAGAAAAAAAAACAGAAAAAAAAGCCCCCCAAAAAACCACCGTGCAACTAACCTACAAAGCAAAGCAATGGGCTGACTAGATAAATAGTGGACTTGAACAAATTAAACAATCATGTCCTCAAATCCGGCCTCCACTAATAGGAGATAAAATCCACGAAGGGACTGCATATATGATCAGAGAAAAAAAATTAGTTACATTAAATGAAAATATTGAATAAAAGATCTCCATGTCTGTTCAAATTTAACTGAAGTATTATAAAGATTACTTCTGGTTTTTTCCAAATTTAGACACAGTATTGTTTGTGAGAACCAAAAAAAAACGTAGTTGGGGTATTAATCTCCTTCCAATGTTGTAGAATACATCTTTTCGCCATTAAAGTAAGAAATACAATCATTCTACGCGCTGAGGGAGGTAAATTACTAGAAGTTTTAGGTAATCCAAAGATAGCAGTAACAGGATGGGGAGAAATATCACTATTCAAATCCTTTGAGATAATATTAAAAATGTCTTTCCAAAAAGTTTCCAGAGTAGGACAAGACCAAAACATGTGGGTCAAGGAAGCTATCTCCCCATGACATCTGTCACAAAGAGGGTTAATATGAGAGTAAAAACGAGCTAATTTATCTTTAGACATATGTGCTCTATGGACAACTTTAAATTGAATTAAGGAGTGTTTGGAACAGATAGAGGAAGTATTAATAAGTTGTAAAATATGAGCCCAGTCATCCACCGGGATAATCAGGCCCAATTCCTTTTCCCAGTCAGACCTAATCTTATCGAAAAGAGCTTTCATAAATATCATGATAGTATTTTAAATAGTAGCCGTTACACCTTTCTGACAGGGCTTGAGGTTAATGATAGTGTCTAAAATATTTGTAGGGGGTAACACCGGAAAGGAAGAAAGTATGGTATTTAGGAAATTTCTAACTTGCAAATATCTAAAAAAAAATGTGTTCTTGGTAAATTATATTTGTTAGATAACTGTTCAAAAGACATAAGGGAACCATCTGAAAATAAGTCCAAAAACAGTGATATACCATTAGTCTGCCAAGTTTGAAAGGTGCGGTCCGTAGAGGAGGGGAGAAAAAATATATTGCCAATAATAGGAATCGCTAGCACAAATTGATTAAGATCGAAAAATTTTCGGAATTGAAACCAGATGCGCAAGGTATGTTTAACTAACGGGTTGCAAACCTGCTTATAGTGTTTCAAATTGGAAGGAAGAGAAGATCCTAATATAGAGCCAAGTGCATAACCTTGAACAATAATACCCATTTAGGAATGGATAGTGTATCTTGGTCAAGTAACCAAAATTTCATGTGTCGAATATTAATTGCCCAATAATAGAATCTAAAGTTAGGTAATGCCAAGCCTCCATCTCTCTTAGCTTTCTGTAGACATATTCTACCCAATCTCGGGTTTTTATTTTGCCAAATAAATGAAGAGATTTTAGAGTCTACTTTATCAAAAAAGGATTTTGGAACAAAAATCGGTAATGCCTGAAATATATATAAAAATTTTGGCAAAATAAACATCTTAACAGCATTAATACGACCAATCAAAGTTAAATAAAGCGGAGACCATTTAAAGGAAAGTTGTGTAATGTGGTCAATTAAGGGTAAGTAATTAGTCTTAAATAGATCCTTACATTTACAGGTAATTTTAATCCCAAGATATGAAAAATGATTATTAACCAATCTAAACGGCAGGTTCTGATATAAGGGAACTTGCTTATTAATAGGGAAAAGTTCACTCTTATTAAGATTTAATTTGTATCCTGAAAAAAGACTAAATTGTGCTCATAAATCTAAAGCTGCTGGAATAGATTTTTGAGGATTGGAAATATACCATCAGCATAAAGTGATATTTTATGAGACTTTAACCCACGAGTTATACCAATAATGTTAGGAGATTCTCGAATAGCAATTGCAAGAGGTTCTAATGCAATATCAAATAATAAAGGGCTGAGAGGACAACCTTGTCTGGTACCTCGAAAAAGGAAAAAAAGGTGAGTTTAGAGTGTTAGTACGAACTGAGGCCATAGGAGGATGGTATAACAATTTGATCCAGGATATAAATTTCGGACTGAAGTTAAACATTTCAAGCTTTTTCAGCATCTAGGGAAATGACGAGTTCAGGATTGTTTTGTGACGGGGTATAGACAAAATTTAAAAGTTTACATTCAGGGGTTCAGTGTGTGAGATGTGGGGTTCAGTGTGTGGGATGTGGGGTTCAGTGTGTGAGGTGTGGGGTTCAGTGTGTGGATGTGGGGTTCAGTGTGTGAGATGTGGGGTTCAGTGTGTGAGGTGTGGGGTTCAGTGTGTGGGATGTGGGGTTCAGTGTGTGGGATGTGGGGTTCAGTGTGTGAGGTGAGGGGTTCAGTGTGTGGCTGTGGGGTTCAGTGTGTGAGATGTGGGGTTCAGTGTGTGGATGTGGGGTTCAGTGTGCGGGCCTGGGGTCCAGTGTGTGAGATGTGGGGTTCAGTGTGTGAGATGTGGGGTTCAGTGTGTGCGGTGTGGGGTTCACTGTGTGAGTTGTGGGGTTCAGTGTGTGGGTGTGGGGTTCAGTATGTGAGTGTGGGGTTCAGTGTGTGGGATGTGGTGTTCAGTGTGTGGGTGTGGGGTTCAGTGTGTGAGGTGTGGGGTTCAGTGTGTGGGTGTGGGGTTCAGTTTGTGAGTGTGGGGTTCAGTGTGTGGATGTGAGGTCCAGTGTGTGGATGTGGGGTTCAGTGTGTGAGTGTGGGGTTCAGTGTGTGGATGTGGGGTTCAGTGTGTGGATGTGGGGTTCAGTGTGTGGGATGTTTGGTTCCGTGTGTGGATGTGGGGTTCAGTGTGTGAGTTGTGGGGTTCAGTGTGTGGGATGTTTGGTTCCGTGTGTGGATGTGGGGTTCAGTGTGTGAGTTGTGGGGTTCAGTGTGTGGGATGTGGGGTTCAGTGTGTGGATGTGGGGTTCAGTGTGTGGATGTGGGGTTCAGTGTGTGAGTTGTGGGGTTCAGTGTGTGGGATGTGGGGTTCAGTGTGTGGGATGTGGGGTTCGGTGTGTGGATGTGGGGTTCAGTGTGTGAGATGTGGAGTTCAGTGTGTGGGATGTGGGGTTCGGTGTGTGGATGTGGGGTTCAGTGTGTGAGACGTGGGTTCAGTGTGTGAGTGTGGAGTTCAGTGTGTGAGTGTGGAGTTCAGTGTGTGAGTGTGGGGTTCAGTGTGTGAGTGTGGAGTTCAGTGTGTGAGCGTGGGGTTCACTGTGTGGGATGTGGAGTTCAGTGTGTGAGTGTGGGGTTCACTGTGTGGGATGTGGGGTTCAGTGTGTGAGTGTGGGGTTCAGTGTGTGGGTGTGGGGTTCAGTGTGTGAGGCGTGGGGTTCAGTGTGTGAGTGTGGAGTTCAGTGTGTGAGTGTGGGGTTCAGTGTGTGAGTGTGGAGTTCAGTGTGTGAGTGTGGGGTTCAGTGTGTGAGTTGTGGGGTTCAGTGTGTGAGATGTTGGGTTCAGTGTGTGGGTGTGGGGTTCAGTGTGTGAGATGTGGGGTTCAGTGTGTGTGTGTGGGATTCAGTGTGTGGATGTGGGGTTCAGTGTGTGAGTGTGGGGTTCAATTTGTGGGATGTGGGGTTCAGTGTGTGTATGTGGGGTTCAGTGTGTGGGATGTGGGGTTCAGTGTGTGAATGTGGGGTTCAGTGTGTGGGATGTGGGGTTCAGTGTGTGAGATGTGGTGTTCAGTGTGTGGGATGAGGGGTTCAGTGTGTGGGATGTGTGTTCAGTGTGTGAGATGAGGGGTTCACTGTTTGGGTGTGGGGTTCAGTGTGTGGTTGTGGGGTTCAGTGTGTGGGTTCAGTGTGTGAGTTGTGGGGTTCAGTGTGTGGATTCAATGAATGAGTTGTGGGGTTCAGTGTGTGGATTCAGTGAGTGAGTGTGGGGTTCAGTGTGTGGATGTGGGGTTCAGTGTGTGGGATGTGGGGTTCAGTGTGTGGATGTGGGTTCAGTGTGTTGGAGTGGGGTTCAGTATGTGGATGTGGGGTTCAGTGTGTGGGATGTGGGGTTCAGTGTGTGGATGTGGGGTTCAGTGTGTGGGATGTGGGGTTCAGTGTGTGGGATGTGGGGTTCAGTGTGTGGGTGTGGGGTTCAGTGTGTGAGATGTGGGGTTCAGTATGTGGATGTGGGGTTCAGTGTGTGGGATGTGGGGTTCAGTGTGTGGATGTGGGGTTCTGTGTGTGGATGTGGGGTTCAGTGTGTGGGTGTGGGGTTCAGTGTGTGAGATGTGGGGTTCAGTATGTGGATGTGGGGTTCAGTGTGTGGGATGTGGGGTTCAGTGTGTGGATGTGGGGTTCTGTGTGTGGATGTGGGGTTCAGTGTGTGGGTGTTGGGTTCAGTGTGTGGGTGTGGGTTCAGTGTGCGGATGTGGGGTTCAGTGTGCAGGTGAGGGGTTCAGTGTGTGAGATGTGGGGTTCGGTGTGTGGGTGTGGGGGTCGGTGTGTGAGTGAGGGGTTCGGTATGTGAGTTGTGGGGTTCACTGTGTGGGTGTGGGGTTCAGTGTGTGAGATGTGGGGTTCAGTGTGTGGATATGGGGTTCAGTGTGCGTGTGTGGTGTTCAGTGTGCGGGTGTGGGGTTCAGTGTGCGGGTGTGGGGTTCAGTGTGTGGGTGTGGTGTTCAGTGTGTGAGATGTGGGGTTCAGTGTGCGGGTGTGGGGCTCAGTGTGTGAGTTGTGGGGTTCAGTTTGTGAGTTATGGGGTTCAGTGTGTGAGTTGTGGGGTTCAGTGTGCGAGATATGGGGTGTAGGGTGTCGGGGCCAGAGTGCAGTAAATGCTGGCTTGCCACAAGGAGCAGTCACCTCAGGCAAAAATTCAACTGTGTGTCAGCAGCCTTGTGATCCTGGTTCCCTGTCACTGACTGCTCCAAATCACATCGGGATTCGCTGGGCACTTGGAGGTTCGGGCAGGATCTGTGGATGGAGGAGAACCATCTTAGCCCATCACTGCAACTGCGATTGAATCACTAACTCTGCTGCCACGATGCTGTCTGATCTCCGGAAGTCTGCCAGCGCTGGCAACGGCTTCGTTCAGTTCCTTCAAGGGGAAAGGGTGGCCATGCCAGGTCTTTATTCCCTGCAGCATAGGAGAGCACGGGGTGACCTCGTAGTTTATAACATCAGGAGGGGTTATGATAAGGTGGTTGGTGATAGTCTTTTCCCCAGGGTTGGAGAGTTCAAAACTAGGGGGAATGGAGGACTGGAAATGAGGGGTTAAGACATCCAAAGCTGTCAGAAAATAGTGACTAGTCCTGAGGATTGGGAGCAGTTTGGAATTCAGCAAAAGATTCAGAAAGCAAAGAATAAACATGCAAAGAAAATAAAATAATTGCAAAACCTTCTACAAGTCTGTATATAGACAAAAAAAACAGTGACGACAAACATAGTTCTCCTACAGTCAGGAGCAGGAGGTCTGTGATAGGGAATAAAGAAACAGCACAGTTTTAGCTCCAGAAAGGGCACAGAATGTGAAGGAACAACAACTGAAGAAAAGGAAGAATTAAAGGGAAGTGGTATTAATAAGTAAGTAAACCGAAAGAAATGAATGGCATTGAAAGGTGATAAATCCCCAGGGTCTTACCATTTGCAGTCCAGAACACCGAAAGAGGCAGCCACTGATTTTCCATTTGACATGTGCCTGCTCCACCTTCGATATGTTCACAAGCTGATCTATCTCAACAATGTGTTCATCCCCGAATCCAACACCACCCACTTCTCTTTATGCATTAGGAGGGATATCTTCTGTACTAAATACCACCTGATTCGCTTTATGTATTAAGAGGGATATCTTCTGTACTAAATACCACTTGATTCTCTTAATACGTAGATAAGTATGTTTGGGAGAGTGTGCAAGCCTTTTCACTGATGCGCTTATCAATGAAGGAGATGATGAGACTGGTTACAGAGGGTGTGGCAATGGAAATGAAATAAATATGGAAACTGTTTCCGGAGGGAGTAAAACCCCCAGTCCAAAGGCCGAAGCTGCTGCCTCTGGCTACCGTTTTTCACTCAACCCCAGCTGTGGGACACCTCAGAGATTTCTAGTACTGTACTATTCACTAAAGCTGCAATGAACGAAGTCGATGATTAGCTTCACTGGTGTATAAGTGACTTGAATGAATTAAAAACTACATTATAAACCTTCATTTGCAAAGGCAGACTTTACCCAGTTGCTGTTCATAAGGATTGTCAGAGGAAATGTCATCTCTGACCAAAACGTGGATCTGACGGAGAGGCCACTAAGTTTGGAAGGACCTGTAACAAAGTTAAAGGCTTCAGACCTAACCTGGGTGACTGGGATTGGGGGCAGTGGGTAGGTACAACTGACAGTTTTCTCATCTGCTCACACTCACACCCTAACCCTCTCTGTAAAGTTGTCTGCCAGGGTTGGAACCTTGCCTACTACCTATAGGCATCCGTTAGTCTCATTAGACCATGGATTTGCGCCTTGGAAGGTTTCCAGGGCGCAGGCCTGGGCAAGGTTGTATGGAAAACTGGCAGTTGCCCATGCTGCAAGTCTCCCCTCTCAATGCCACCGATGTTGTCCAAGAGAAGGGCACTAGGACCCATGCAGCTTGGCACCGGTGTTGTCGCAGAGCAACGTGTGGTCAAGGACACAACACGCTGCCTCAGCCAAGGCTCGAACTAGCGACCTTCAAATCACTAGACGAATGCCTTAACCACTTGACCACGCACCAACTACCACAGCCTGGTTTAACAGAACAGTTTATTAGGACAAACAAAAACCTCTCGAGTTCTCTGTAACCTGTGTCCATTGTGATTCTGGTGCTTCAGACAAGATGCTGACCAGCTGAGTCAGTGGGAGGGAGTGAACACACAGGGCAGGACCCTGTTCTCACTGTGCTCAGTGTCACAGTGAGTGATTGAGTTATTCCCGTAAATGTCCCAGAATGTGGAAGTGGAATGTCATGGTCTGTTTCATCCCACTCTGTTGAATATAATCGGCCCACATTATCTGTGCCCAGTGCCACAGTGCTGTTAGGACAGAAAAGAGTATTGGTGCTGGAATCTACACCTTACCTTAAGACCATAAGATACAGGAGCAGAATTAGGCCATTTGGCCCTTTGAGTCTGCTCCACCATTTCATCCTGGCTGATCCTTTTTCCCTCTCAGTCCCAATCCCCTGCCTTCTCCCCATATCCCTTCATGCCCCAACTAATCAAGAATCTATCAACATCTGCCTCCACAGTTACATGTGGGAAAGAATTCCCCAGATTCACCACTCTCTGGCTAAAGAAATTTCTCCTCATTTCTGTTCTAAATGGACATCCCTCAATTCTGAGGCTGTTCCCCACCCCCCCCCCCACGGTCTTGGGCTCCCCCACCATAGGAAACATCCTCTCCATATCCACTCTGTTGAGGTTTTACAACATTCAATAGGTTTCAATGAGATCCCCCCTCATTCTTCTGAATTCCAGTGAGTAGAGGCCCAAAGCCAAACATTCCTCATAGGATAAACCTTTCAATCCCGGGATCATTTTCGTGAACCTCCTCTGAACCTTCTCCAATGTTAGCACATCCTTTCTAAGATAAGGGGCCCAAAACTGCTCACAATACTCCAAGTGAGGCCTCATCAGTGTCTTATAAAGCTTCAGCATTACCTCCTTGCTTTTATATTCTAACCCTCTCGAGTGGTGGTGTGTGGGGAGGTGTTAGTGGGTAGAGATGTTGATCAGCCTTGCTGCTTGAGGAAAGTAACTGTTTTTAGTCTGGTGGTCCCGGCATGTATGCTTTGTAGCCTCCCCCTTGATGGAAATAGGGCAAGCAGTCCATGAGCAGGGAGTGTGGGATCCTTTATAATGTTAGTGGCCCTTTCTGTACATATGCCCTTGACAGCAGGTAGGTTAGTGCTGATGATGCATTGGACAGTTTTGACTACCCATTGTAGAGCGTTCCTGTCCGCCACAGTGCAGTTACTGTACCAAGCAGTGTGTATAGATTTAAAATATAAACCCGATATTGCATTGTCCTCAGTCATGGTGTTGTCCAGCACAGAAACAGGCCCTTCAAGCCACTGTGTGCAAACCAGCATGTCCAACTATCCTACTTAAAGTTGCCTACATTCATTCCATCTCCCTCTATGTCATCTGAGTACAAGTACTGTCCAGATCTGATGTACAGTTTCTGCCTCTACTATTTCCTCTGGCAGCTCATTCCAGGTTCCAATTTCTCTGAGATTTCTGAACTAAGTGCCCATTTCACTAGTGCCATTATCCCATCCTTTATTACTTTGGATGCCAAGAGTACAAATACAGAAGTAGGTGGAAGAATGGCTGCAGAGAGAATGCACAAGGGTAGGGTTCAAGCTTCTGAGAAGTTGATATGTTTCTCAACCCCATTCTCCTGCCTTCTCCCTGTAAGCTCTCACACCCTGACTAATAAAGAACCTATCAACCTCCATTTTAAATATACCAGTGAGCTGGCCTTCATAACCATCTTGGGTAATGAATTCCACAAATTCACCACCCTCGGGCTAAAGAACTTGCTACTCATCTAAATGTCTAAATGGACATTCATCTTTTGTGAGGCTTTGCTGTTTGTTTCTAGACTCTCCACTCCTCTCCACGTCCACTCAATCTAGGCCTTTCGATATTTGATAGACTTAAATGAGATTCCCCCTCATTCTTCTGAATGCCAGCAAGTACAGGCCCAGAGCCATCAAATACTCCTCACATGTTAACCTCTTCATTCCTGGGACATTCTCGTGAACCTCCTCTGGACCCTCTCCATGGAAGCACACATTTTCATAGATAAAGAGCCCAAAACTGCTCACAATACTCCAGATGTGGTGTGACCAATGCCTTATAAAACCTCAGCATTACAGCCTTGCTCTTATATTTTAGTCCTCTCAAAATGAATGCTAATGTTGCATTTGCCTTCCTTTCCACCAAATCAGCCTGCAAGTCAACCTTTAGGGAATCCTGCACAAGGACTCCCTAGTTCCTTTGCACATCTGATGTTCGAACTTTCTCCCTGTTTAAAAAATAGTCTACACCTTTATTCCTTCTACTAAAGTGCAAGAGCATACACATTCCTACACTATATTCCTTTTGCCACCTCTTTGCCTATTATCTTAATCTGTCTAAATCCTTCTGCAGAATCTCTGTTTCCTCAACATTAGCTGCTCCTCCACCTATCTTTGTATTGTCTGCAAACTTGGCCACAAAGCCATCAATTCAAATATATCCAAATCATTGATATATAACGTAAAAGGAAATAGTCCCAACACTGACCCTTGCAGAACACCACGAGTTACTGGCAGCCAATCAGAATTTACTCTGACTTTGCTTGCTGCCTTTCCTGTAATACCATGGACTCATATGCAGCACCTTGTTAAAGGCCTTCTGAAAATCCAGGTAAACAACATCCACTGATTCTCCTTTGTCTAACTGGCCTGTTATCCTCAACAAAATTCCAACAGATTCATTAGTTAAGATTTCCCCTAAAGGAAAACATGCATATTTTATCATGTTTTTCGAAGTATCTCAAAACCTCATTCTTAATAATGGACTTCATTAGCTTCCCAACCATTGAAGTCAGGCTAACTTTTATGTAATTCCTGATGAAGGGTCTCAGCCCAAAACATCAACTGTTTACTCGTTTCCATAGATGCTGCCTGGCCTGCTGAGTTTCTCTAGCATTTTGTGTGTGGGCTATAATTTCCTTTTTTCTGTCTCTTTCCCTTCTTAAAGAGTGGAATGGCATTTGTAATTCTCCAATCCTTCAGAACAATTCCAGAATCTAGTGATTCTTGAAAGATTATTACTAATTCCTCCCCGATTTCCTCAGCTGTCTCTTTCAGAATCTTGGGGTGTAGCCCATCAGGACCGCGTGACTTATCTACCTGCAGGCCTTTCAGCTCCCCTCGCATTTTTACTATTTCTTCAAAGAGCTTAGTAAGTTGGTCCACCATGACTTCCCTTTCACAAATTTAAACTGACTTTTTCTGATTGTATTGATTTTTCCTGTACTGTCAGATCAATTGCAAGAATGTGGCGATTGAGCAATGAATCAGTTGAGCCTCATGCGGGAGCCTCTCACTCTTTACACGGTTTTCACAAGCGGGTGCATTTGCCTTGGCAGACATGGTTTGCCACTGCTGCGTTGTGTACCATTATTAACATAACTCAGTAAAAAAGTTTAATCGAATTCTCCATTGTTGCTCTTGCTCCGCGCATATGTCCTGCTGTAATATCTTCAATAATACCTTGTGTCTCCCTCTGACATAGGCTAAGCCTGCAGTTTACTCTCTCATCCCCCACCCACCTTTTTAAATAACATTGGAAACTTCCTCAGATCTACGGAGATTTATTCAATTAAATCAAAGCAACAAAGATTTCATGAGCTGCTCCTTTGCATATGGAAGGATGAAAGTGCACGGTGGTGTTGGTGAACATGGCAACATCCTGCAGGCTACCTGCAGTACCTCGACATATACTGTACCTCCTTTGAATCGCTCTCACTGCAATCTGCAGCATGTAATTCAGCATATCATACCACCAACAAGCACTGGCAAAACTGCACAATGTTGTCTGTAAGCAAAAAAAGGCTCGTCCCGACACATTTGAAATTGTAGGTATGAGTGAGGAGTTGGCCAGAGTAAATTGGAAGGAGATGCTAACAGCGATGACAAAAGAGTAGCAAAGGTATGAGTTTCTGGAGAAACTGCATGCAGAACAGATGTATTCCAAACAAAGGAATACTCAAGTGGCAAAATAGTACAGTCCTGGCTGACAAGGGAAGTCAAAGCTAAAGACAGGGTTCCCAACCAAGCACGAACAAGTGGGAAGACAGAGGAGTGGGAAACTTTTAAAAATCTACAGAGAATAACTATAAGAGTCACGAGGAGGCAAGAGATGCAATATGAGAGCAAGCTAGCAAGCAATATCAAAGTGGATAGTAAAAGCTTTTTCAAGTATGTGAAAAATAAAAGAGATGAGAGTGGATATAGGACTGCTAGAAAATGAGGCCGGAGAAATGATAACAAGGGATAAGGAGAGGGCAGATGAGTATTTTGCATCAGTCTTCACTGTGGAAGACAGTAGCAGTGTGCCAGGTGTTGAAGGGTGTGAGGGAAGAGAAGTGAGTGCAGTAACTATTACAAAGGAGGGGGTTCAAAGGTGCAATTTAATGTCAGAGAAATGTATACAATATACATCCTGAAATGCTTTTTCTTCACAAACATCCACGAAAACAGAGGAGTGCCCCAAAGAATGAATGACAGCCAAACGTGAGAACCCCAAAGTCCACCCCCCAGCTCCCCCCTCCCACATGTAAAGGGCAGCAAGCAGCAATCCCCCCTCCCCCCACCGGCAAAAAAAAGCAAGCATCACACTCAAGCGTGAGCAAAGCAACAGCAAAGAAACAGACTTGCAGTTACCCCAAAGACTTTGAGAGTGGTGGATATATGGAATGCTCTGCCCCAGAAGGCTGTGGAGGCCAAGTCTCTGGATGCTTTCAAAAAAGAGATGGATAGCACTCTTAAAGATAGTGGAATCAAAGGTTATGGGGATAAGGCAGGAACTGGATACTGATAGTGGATGATCAGCCATGATCACAGTGAATCGCGGTGCTGGCTCGAAGGGCCGAATAGCCTACTCCTGCACCTATTGTCTATTGTCTAAGACTGCGTTTCACCCGGTATACGACATACCACAGACTCGCTCTCTCTCTCTCTCTGTCTAATAAGGGAGAGGGAGGTGTCTCTGTTTTCCCAGCGAGCGGGGAGACATAACAAACAACTCGTTGGTTTACGACGTTAAAAGTCAGTTACATCACTTTTTTCGAGCTATGTGCCCGAAGATCGCAAAGAACTCGGGTCTTCAGGGCCACAGCAGATATCCGGACTCCCCCAACGACACACAGGTCTCCTGCTGTGACACTGACCCTTGATCCACCCTTCTCCAGAGCCCCGAGATCCTAGACTTCCAATTACGAGCCGGACTCTCAGGCCAAACCCTTGTCGTGCCGAACAACGGCCAGACCTGAAACCTCAAGAACAGGTCCCATTCCCGTTACAACAAAGTCAGCGTGTAACTCCAGGTCAGGGTCTTCAAAAGAACCCTGAAAAGGGAAAAATAAAGATATTAAAGATGGAAAAGAGCTGCTTCCGACGATGCAAGCAAAGGAGTTGCCGTTTAGCGCCCTTAACTCTGCCTCAAGGTGCTCACAAAGCTGAAAGACCTAAGAGTACATAAATCACCCAGACCAGATGAACTACAGCCGAGCGTTCTAAGAGGTAGTGGTAGAGATCATGGAGGCATTGGTAATGAAATTTCAAAAATCATTGGACTCTGGCATGGTGCTAGAGGACTGGAAATTTGCAAATGTTCCTCCTATCTTTAACAAAGAGAGAAGGTAGCAGAAAGGAAATTATAGATCAGTTAGCCTGACCTCAATGATTGGGAAGCTGTTGGAGTCAATTGTGGCTTTGAAGACCTTGGTGACACAGGACAAGATAGGACAAAGTCAGCAGGTTTCCTTACAGAAAATCTTGCCTGACAAATCTGTTGGAGTTCTTTGAGGATATTACAAATAGGATAGATAATGGGGATGCAGTGGATGTTGTATATTTGGACTTTCAGAAGGCCTTTGACAAGACATCGCTCAAGAGGCTGCTTACCAAGGTAAGAGCCCATGGTATTACAGGAAAGTTGCTGACATGGTTAGAGCATTGGCTGATTGGTAGGAGGCAGCGAGGGGGAATAAAAGGATCCTTCTCTGGTTGGCTGCCAGTGAGTAGTGGTGGTCCGCAGGGGTCGGTGTTGGGACCACTTCTTTTTATGCTCTATATCAATGATTTAGGTAATAAATAGATGGCTTTCTTGCCAAGTTTGCAGATGATATGAAGATTGGTGGAGGGCAAGGTAGTGTTGAGGAAACAGGTAGGCTGCAGAAGGACTTAGACAGATTAGGAGAATGGGCAAGGAAGTGGCAAATGAAATACAATACACTCAAAAACTTCTATAGTTGTACTGTGGAGAGCATTCTGACAGGCTGCATCACTGTATGGAGGGGCTACTGCACAGGACCAAAAGAAGCTGCAGAAGGTTGTAAATCTAGTCAGCTCCATCTTGGGCACAAGCCTACAAAGTACCCAGGACATCTTAGGGAGCAGTGTCTCAGAAAGGCAGCGTCCATTATTAAAGACCTCCAGCACCCAGGGCATGCCCTTTTCTCACTGTTACCGTCAGGTAGGAGGTTCAGGAGCAGCTTCTTCCCCTCTGCCATCCAATTCCTAAATGGCCATTGAAGCTTTGGACACTACCTCACTTTTTTAATATACAGTATTAATGTTTTTGCACACTTTTAAAAATCTATTCAATATACGTAATTGATTTATTTGTTTATTTATTATTATGTTTTACTTTATTTATTATCTTTTTCTCTCTCTGCTAGTTTATGTATTGCATTGAACTGCTGCTGCTAAGTTAACAAATTTCACGTCACATGCCGGTGAGAATAAACCTGATTCTGATTCAATGTTGGAAAATGCATGGGTGTGCGCTTTGGCAGAAGAAATAAATGTGCAGACTATTTCTTTAATACAGAGAAAATCCAAAAATATGAAATGTAAAGGGACTTGGGAGTCCTTGTGCAGAACATCCTAAATGTTAACTTGCAGTAGAGTCAATGGTGATGAAGCCAATTGCAATGTTAGCATTCATTTCAAGAGGTCTAGAATACAAGAGCAGGGATGTGATGCTGAGGCTTTATAAGGCACTGGTGAGGTCTCACCTTGAGCATTGTGAACAGTTTTGGGCTCCTCATAAGAAAAGATGTGCTGGCATTGGAGAGGGTTCAGAGAAGGTTCACAAGGATATTTCCGGGAATGAAAGGGTTAGCATACGAGGAACGTTTGATAGCTCTGGGTCCGTACTTGGTGGAATTTAGAAGGATGGGAGGTGTGTGATCTCATTGAAACCTTTCGAACGTTGAAAGGCAGAGACGTGGTAGATGTGGAAAGGATGTTTCCATGGTGGAAGAGTCTGGGACAAGACGGCACAACCTCAGGATACAGGGGTCGTCTATTTAAAACAGAGATGTAGAGATATTTCTTTAACCAGAGGGTGGTGAATTTGTGGAATTTATCACCACAGGCAGCTGTGGTGGTCAGGTCATTGGGTGTACTTAAGGCAGAGCTTGATAGGTTCTTGATTGGACATGGCAAATGTTCTGGGGAGAAGGCCGGAGAGTGGGGCTGAGGAGGGGAAGAAAGGGTCAGCTATGATTGAATGGCGGAGCAGACTCGATGGGCCAAATGTCCTAATTCTACACCTATGTCTTATGGTCGGCGACTTTAAACAGGCCTGTTTGAAGAAAACCCTGCCCAGTTGTCATCAGCACGTAACCTGTTGCACTAGAGGCAGCATCTATGGAAAAGGGTATAGTCGACATTTTGGGCTGAAACGTCAACTGTACTCTTTTCCATAGATGCCGCCTGACCTGCTGAGTTCCTCCAGCATTTTGTGTGTGTTGTTCGGATTTCCAGCACCTGCAGGTTTCCTTTTGCTTGTGAGAGGTCTCAACACACCAGATCACTGCTACACTACGATAAGGAATGCCTTTTGTTTCTTCCCAAAACCGCATTTTGGCAAGTCGGATCATTTGGTTGCATACAGCAAGGCTCCAGAGATCAAGACAACTAAGAGGTTGTCATGGGGGTACAGGCACAGTTACAGGATTACCTTGAGTCAGTGGACCGGGCCATGTTCAAGAACTCATTTGAGGACCTTAATAACTATACCAGGGTTGTTACAGAATTACTAAAACACCTGTGAATGAGTGTCCCTACAAAACTGTTCAGGATTTTCCCCAATCAGCAGCCCTGCATGAACAATGAAATACAGAATTTGCTGACAGCCAGATCAGAGGCATTCAAGTCTGGAGATGAAGAATGCTGCAAGAGGTGCAGGTATGATCTCCAGAAAGCCACCTCATGGGTGAAGTGGAGATTCCAGACTGGACTGGAATCAACAAGGGATGCTCGATAGGGATGCCATAACCTCCACAAGGTTAAATCTTGTGACATGAGGGACAGCAGAGCTTCACTCCCAGATGAACTCCATGCTTGTTTTGATCACCAGAACAGGGAGGAACCATCACACACCCCTTTGGTCACAGTATCTGAAGATGGCATGCATGCTGCCTTCAACAGAGTGAATGCAAGGAAAGCATCTGGTCCGAAGTACCAGGCTGAGTACTGAGGTCCTGTGCCAACCGATTGACGGGTGTATTTGTGGATATCTTCAACCTCCTTCTCCAGCAGTACCCACCCGCTTCAAGCAGGCTTCGATCATCCCGGTGCCCAAGAAGAGTGTGGTAACCTGTCTAAGTGACTATCTCCCAGTGGCACTTCCATCCATGGTGATGAAGTGTTTTGAGAGGCTGGTGTTGAAGCACATCAGCTCCTGTCTGAGTGGCTACTTCGATCAGCTCCAGTTCACCTTTCAAAACAACAGATGCTTTCTCATCGGCTCTTCACACAACACTGGAACATTTGGACAGCAAAGATGCATATCTTGTAAAAAAAAACACTACTTCTACTTATAACGATGCTTAGTGAGGCACAGAGAGATCTGTATTTACTGACAAGTACCTTTGTTGTTTAAAGCAATAAGTATGTGAGTTCATACACTAAATACCTGTGTGCACACTCGCTAGGTATCCCTGACTCTCCTGAATAGTCAAAGACTAGCGAAGGTATGACCCGGGCAAGGGAGTTTACGCTGGCCAGGCATTCCTCGTTGACCCGACTCGCTCGCCACGTGTTTCACACAGGGTTGCTCACACTTGTATCTGTGATGGTTACTTTGGCTCTGCTCCAAGCCAACATCCATTTATTGTCCTCTTCCCATCAAGTGACAGTCGATAATTTATGGCTCTTTGATCTCAATCAGCAATGAGCTCGAATCACTCCAGGCAGGCATCAACCCCAACATTCACAAACCCGCATATTATAGCCAACCAAAGAATATCTCACAAATAACTTCTTATTTGGAAATGATCTCCAGTCCAGCGGATTACCTAAAGAATCATTGTGTCTTCTTTGAAACATTGATCAAGCCCAGCATGTCAAGCTCTCAAAATGGAGAATAGAGTGTCTTCACAAAATGGCAGCCTCCATCCCGAAGCATGCGACAAGAACAAAGACTGCTTCCACTGGCCTTGATTCATTTGAATTCACTGATTTGTAGATTGTCATTCTTTCTGGCCAACACATACATTATCCCCTCAAAACTAATCAGTAAACTCCAAGACCTGAGCCTCAATAACCCCTTGTGCGATTGGATCCTGGATTTAAGACAAAAAGAAATGGGAGCAGAATTAGGCCATTTGGCCCATTGAGTCTGCTCTAACATTCAATCATGACTGACCCTTTTTTCCCTCCTAAGTCCCACACCACGGCCTTCTCCCCATAACCTTTGATGTTGTGTCCAATCAAGAACCTATCAAGCTCTGCCTTAAGTACATCCAATGACCTGGCCTCCACAGCTGCCTGTAGTAATAAATTCCACAAATTCACCAGCCTCTGGCTAAAGAAATTTCTCTACATCCTTGTTTTAAATGGACACCCCTCTAACCTGAGGCTGTGCCCCATGCCTTAGACTTCCCCACCATGGGAAACATCCTTTCCACATCTACTCTGTCTAGGCCTTTTAACATTTGAAAGGTTTCAGTGAGATCCCCCCTCATCCTTCTAAATTCCAGCAAGTACGGACCCAGAGCTATCAAATGTTCGTCATATGATAACCCTTTCATTCCTGGAACCATCCTTGTGAACCTCCTCTGGACCCTCTCCAATGCCAGCACATCTTTTCTAAGATGAGGGGCCCAAAACTGTTCACAGTACTCGAGGTCAGGCCTCACCAGTGCCTTATAAAGCCTCAGCATCACATCCCTGCTCTTGTGTTCTAGACCTCTTGAAATGAATGCCAACATGGTATTTGCCTTCCTCACCACCTGCAAGTTAGCTTTTAGGGTGTTCTGCACAAGGACTCCCAACTCTCTTTGCATCTCAGATTTTTGGATTTTCTCCCCATTTAGAAAATAGTCTGCATATTTATTCCTACTACCAAAGTGCATGACCATGCATTTTCCAACATTGCATTTCATTTGCCACTCTCTTGCCCATTCTCCTAATCTGTCTAGGTCCTTCTGCAGCCTTCCTGTTTCCTCAACACTACCTGCCCCTCCACCAATCTTCGTATCATCTGCAAACTTGGCATGAAAGCCATCTATTCCATCATCTAAATCATCGGTATACAGCATAAAAAGAAGCAGTCCCAACACTGACCCTTGCAAACACCACTAGTCAGTGGCAGCCAACCAGAAAAGGATCCTTTTATTCCCACTTGCTGCCTTCTACCAATCAGCCAATGCTCTAAATATGTCAGTAACTTTCCTATAATACCATGCGCTTTTAACTTGGTAAGTAGCCTCATGTGTGGCACCTTGTCAAAGGTCTTCTGAAAGTCCAAATACCACCTTATCCTCGTTATATGCGGGGGGTTCACTCCTCGCAGTCGACGTATAAAGTGAAAACGCATAATGTGAATAATTATTTAAATGGAGAAAATAAGGATGCGTTCTGGGGGGCTTCGTAAATATGTTTTATCTGTAATTTATTTACATTTTCATACCAATACGACACAAAAGCAGTACCACAAGGCAACATTCGTATTATATTTCATCAACTTAAGGTAATATTCAACATAATAAATCATAGAAAGTTAACATACTAGGGTGTACAGTACTCACCAACAGTGGCAGGTGTGTTGGCTCCGGGAGATGAGTGGTGGTTGTGGTGTTGAGCAACTTTACATGGATGAGGTGGATGGTTGTGTGTCGTCAGGATCATCAAGGACAGCAAGGGGTGAAGGAAGATTCACAGAACTCTCAGTACTGCCGGCAGCAGGAGATGACACCGGTTTGAAGAAAGTGGTGAGGGTTGTTTGCTTGGCAGCATTTTGTTTTTCAGCATAAATTTGTTTGTAGGGAAGAAGGGTTGACTGCAGGGAACGACTGAAATGCTGACTCCGTTCTAAACTTGGGTCCATGTTCATCGCCATTTGTGCCAAGTGTTCCGCAGCCTTAAAAAATTCTTCACCGTAAAATCCTTCACGTGCAACTCGACACTTTCTTCTTCATCATTATTACCTTCAGTCTGAGTTAAACGCAGAAGGTCATCCACACTTAATTCTTCATCATGAGAATCCAGGAGTTCTACCACGTCATCAGTTTCAAGATCTGAGAATCCTTCCTCACCAATTTTACGGCTCAGGGCCACACAATCCTGGACAGCTGCAGTGAAGACAGGAAACCCCTTGAGGGTGCGCACACACTCTGCCCAAACTGATTTCCACGCTCCATTGAGAGTGGAAGACCTGACCTCTTCCTGGGATTCATCAGTGTTGTTGATGGCATGTCTGCTGTTGAAGGACTTCCACCATTCCCTCACCGTTGGTAAACTCCCGGGATTTTCAAAATCATCTGTTGCTTGCAGCATCTGAGAGACAGTTCGCCGTAAAAAATACGCTGTGAATGTGGATATCACACCTTGGTCGAGTGGTTGAATCAGCGATGTTGTGTTAGGCGGCAGGAAAGGCACTTTTATGTTAGGATGAATGCTGTCCAAATGTTTAGGGTGGGCTGGTGCATTGTCAAGCAACAAAAGAACTTTAAAGGCAAGATTCTGTTCCCAGCAGTAGCGTTCAGCCTCAACAGCAAAATGATTAGCAAACCAATCTTCAAAGATTTGACCAGTGACCCATGAATTCTTGTTAGCTGCCCAGTGGACAGGAAGCATATTCTTACTCAAACCCTTAAGAGCACGGGGGTTTAGTGAATGGTACACTAAGAGAGGCTTCATCTTACAGTCCCCTTCGGCATTAGAACGCATAAGCAAAGTCAAACAATCCTTTGCTGCCTTGAAACCTGACGCAATCTTTTCATCCTTACTTATGTAAGTGCGTTTCAGTATATGCTTCCAAAAAAGCCTGGTGTTGTCTGCATTAAACACCTGCTTTGGTGTGATGCCTAACTCAGCTATCAAAGCCCACAACTGCACAGGGTAGAGTTCAGCACCAGCTTGCTCACCACGCACAGCTAAGTTGTGAAGCCTGTGATGATAAACACATCCCCTACTTGCATTAAAGCTAATAACATCACTTGATATTTCCTCATTAGCCTCTGAACAAAGGCGACCATGAATTTCCAAGAAAGGGAGTTGTGGAATGCCTCAGAGATGGATTCTTAGAGCAGCTTGTATTACAGCCTACCAGGGAGAAGGCAATTCTGGATTTAGTGTTGTGCAATGAGCCAGATTTGATAAGAGAACTCGAGGTAAAGGAGCCATTAGGAGGTACTGACCATAATATGATAAGTTTTAATCTACAATTTGAGAGGGAGAAGGGAAAATCGGAAGTGTCAGTATTACAGTTGAACAAAGGGGACTATGGACCCATGAGGGAGGAGCTGGCCAAAGTTGACTGGAAAGATACCCTAGCGCGGATGACAGTGGAACAACACTGGCAGGTATTTCTGGGAATAATACAGAAGGTGCACGATCAGTTCATTCCAAAGAGGAAGAAAGATTCTAAGGGGAGTAAGGGGCGACTGTGGATGACAAGGGAAGTCAAGGACAGTATAAAAATAAAAGAGAGGAAGTATAACATAGCAAGGATGAGCGGGAAGCCAGAGGATTGGGAGACTTTTAAGGAGCAACAGAAGATAACTAAAAAGGCAATACGGAGGGAAAAGATGAGGTACGAAGGTAAGCTAGCCGAGAACATAAAGGAGGATAGTAAAAGCTTCTTTAGGTATGTGAAGAGGAAAAAACTAGTTAAGATCAAAGTTGGGCCCTTGAAGACAGAAACGGGTGAAATTATTATGGGGAACAAGGAAATGGCAGACAAGCTAAACAGGTACTTTGGATCTGCCTTCACGAGGGAAGACACAAACAATCTCCCAGATGTAATAGTGGCCGGAGGACCTAGGGTAACAGAGGAACTTAAGGAAATTCGCATTAGGCAGAAAATGGTGTTTTGTAAACTGATGGGACTGAAGGTTGATAAATTCCCAGGGCCTGATGGTCTACATCCCAGGGTAGTTAAGGAGGTGGCTCTAGAAATCGTGGATGCATTAGTAATCATTTTCCAATGTTCTATAGATTCAGGATCAGTTCCTGCGGATTGGAGGGTAGCTAATGTTATCCCACTTTTTAAGAAAGGAGGGAGAGAGAAAACAGGCAATTATAGACCAGTTGGTCTGACATCAGTGGTGGGGAAGATGCTGGAGTCAATTATAAAAGATGAAATAGTGGCATATTTGGATAGCAGTAGCAGGATAGGTCCGAGTCAGCATGGATTTACGAAGGGGAAGTCATGCTTGACTAATCTTCTGGAATTTTTTGAGGATGTAACTGTGAAAATGGACATGGGAAAGCCAGTGGATGTAGTGTACCTGGATTTTCAGAAAGCCTTTGATAAGGTCCCACATAGGAGGTTAGTGGGCAAAATTAGAGCAAATGGTATTGGGGGTAGGGTACTGACATGGATAGAAAATTGGTTGGCAGACAGGAAACAAAGAGTAGGGATTAACAGGTCCTTTTCAGAATGGCAGGCAGTGACTAGTGGGATACCGCAAGGCTCGGTGCTGGGACCGCAGCTATTTACAATATACATTAATGATTTAGATGAAGGGATTA
This sequence comes from Mobula birostris, assembly GCF_030028105.1. Taxonomy (NCBI): domain Eukaryota; kingdom Metazoa; phylum Chordata; class Chondrichthyes; order Myliobatiformes; family Myliobatidae; genus Mobula; species Mobula birostris. The sequence goes on from NC_092384.1 coordinate 85,058,590, forward strand.
AAAGTAACATTAGCAAATTTGCAAATGACACAAAGCTGGGTGGCAGTGTGAAATGTGAGGAGGATGTTATGAGAATGCAGGGTGACTTGGACAGGTTGGGTGGGTGGGCAGATGCAGTTTAATGTGGATAAATGTGAGGTTATCCCCTTGGTGGCAAGAACAGGAAAGCAGATTACTATCTGAATGGTGTCAAGTTAGGAAAAGGGGAAGTATAACAAGATCTGGGTGTCCTTGTTCATCAGTCACTGAAAGTAAGCATGCAGGTACAGCAGGCAGTGAAGAAAGCTAATGGCATGCTGGCCTTCATAACAAGGGGAGTTGAGTATAGGAGCAAAGAGGTCCTACTGCAGCTGTACAGGGCCCTGGTGAGACCACACCTGGAGTATTGTGTACAGTTTTGGTCTCCAAATTTGAGGAAGGACATTCTTGCTATGGAGGGAGGACAGCGTAGGTTCACTGGGTTAATTCCAGGGATGGCGAGAATGTCATATGTTGAAGGATTGGAGCAACTGGGTTTGTATACACTGGAATTTAGAAGGATGAGAGGGGATCTGATTGAAACATATAAGATGATTAAGGGATTGGACACGCTAGAGGCAGGAAACATGTTCCCGATGTTGGGGGAGTCCAGAACCAGAGGCCACAGTTTAAGAATAAGGGGTAGACAATTTAGAACGGAGTTGAGGAAAAACTTTTTCACACAGAGGGTTGTGGATCTGTGGAATGCTCTGCCTCAGAAAGCAGTGGAGGCCAATTCTCTGGATTCATAGAAACATAGAAACATAGAAAATAGGTGCAGGAGTAGGCTATTCGGCCCTTCGAGCCTGCACCGCCATTTATTATGATCGTGTCTGATCATCCAACTCAGAACCCTCCACCAGCCTTCCCTCCATACCCCCTGATCCCCGTAGCCACAAGGGCCATATCTAACTCCCTCTTAAATATAGCCAATGAACTGGCCTCAACTGTTTCCTGTGGCAGAGAATTCCACAGATTCACCACTCTCTGTGTGACGAAGTTTTTCCTAATCTCAGTCCTAAAAGGCTTCCCCTTTATCCTCAAACTGTGACCCCTCGTTCTGGACTTCCCCAACATCGGGAACAATATTCCTGCATCTAGCCTGTCCAATCCCTTTAGGATTTTATACGTTTCAATCAGATCCCCCCTCAATCTTCTAAATTCCAACGAGTACAAGCCTAGTTCATCCAGTCTTTCTTCATATGAAAGTCCTGCCATCCCAGGAATCAATCTGGTGAACCTTCTTTGTACTCCCTCTATGGCAAGGATGTCTTTCCTCAGATTAGGGGACCAAAACTGCACACAATACTCCAGGTGTGGTCTCACCAAGGCCTTGTACAACTGCAGTAGTACCTCCCTGCTCCTGTACTCGAATCCTCTCACTATAAATGCCAGCATACCATTCGTCTTTTTCACCACCTGCTGTACCTGCATGCCCACTTTCAATGACTGGTGTATAATGACACCCAGGTCTCGTTGCACCTCCCCTTTTCCTAATCGGCCACCATTCAGATAATAATCTGTTTTCCTATTTTTGCCACCAAAGTGGATAACTTCACATTTATCCACATTAAATTGCACCTGCCATGAATTTGCCCACTCACCCAACCTATCCAAGTCACCCTGCATTCTCTTAGCATCCTCCTCACAGCTAACACTGCCACCCAGCTTCGTGTCATCCGCAAACTTGGAGATGCTGCATTTAATTCCCTCATCCAAGTCATTAATATATATTCTAAACAACTGGGGTCCCAGCACTGAGCCTTGCGGTACCCCACTAGTCACTGCCTGCCATTCTGAAAAGGCCCCATTTATTCCCACTCTTTGCTTCCTGTCTGCTAACCAATTCTCTATCCACATCAATACCTTACCCCCAATACCGTGTGCTTTAAGTTTGCACACTAATCTCCTGTGTGGGACCTTGTCAAAAGCCTTTTGAAAATCCAAATATACCACATCCACTGGTTCTCCCCTATCCACTCTACTAGTTACATCCTCAAAAAATTCTATGAGATTCGTCAGACATGATTTTCCTTTCACAAATACATGCTGACTTTGTCCGATCATTTCACCGCTTTCCAAATGTGCTGTTATCACATCTTTGATAACTGACTCCAGCAGTTTCCCCACCACCGACGTTAGGCTAACCGGTCTATAATTCCCTGGTTTCTCTGTCCCTCCTTTTTTAAAAAGTGGGGTTACATTAGCCACCCTCCAATCCTCAGGAACTAGTCCAGAATCTAACGAGTTTTGAAAAATTATCACTAATGCATCCACTATTTCTTGGGCTACTTCCTTAAGCACTCTGGGATGCAGACCATCTGGCCCTGGGGATTTATCTGCCTTCAATCCCTTCAATTTACCTAACACCACTTCCCTACTAACATGTATTTCGCTCAGTTCCTCCATCTCACTGGACCCTCTGTCCCCTACTATTTCTGGAAGATTATTTATGTCTTCCTTAGTGAAGACAGAACCAAAGTAATTATTCAATTGGTCTGCCATGTCCTTGCTCCCCATAATCAATTCACCTGTTTCTGTCTGTAGGGGACCTACATTTGTCTTTACCAGTCTTTTCCTTTTTACATATCTATAAAAGCTTTTACAGTCCGTTTTTATGTTCCTTGCCAGTTTTCTCTCATAATCTTTTATCCCCTTCCTAATTAAGCCCTTTGTCCTCCTCTGCTGAACTCTGAATTTCTCCCAGTCCTCAGGTGAGCCACTTTTTCTGGCTAATTTGTATGCTTCTTCTTTGGAATTGATACTATCCCTAATTTCTCTTGTCAGCCACGGGTGCACTACCTTCCTTGATTTATTCTTTTGCCAAACTGGGATGAACAATTGTTGTAGTTCATCCATGCAATCTTTAAATGCTTGCCATTGCATATCCACCGTCAATCCTTTAAGTGTCATTTGCCAGTCTATCTTAGCTAATTCATGACTCATACCTTCAAAGTTACCCCTCTTTAAGTTCAGAACCTTTGTTTCTGAATTAGCTATGTCACTCTCCATCTTAATGAAGAATTCCACCATATTATGGTCACTCTTACCCAAGGGGCCTCTCACGACAAGATTGCTAATTAACCCTTCCTCATTGCTCAAAACCCAGTCTAGAATAGCCTGCTCTCTAGTTGGTTCCTCGACATGTTGGTTCAAAAAACCATCCCGCATACATTCCAAGAAATCCTCTTCCTCAGCACCCTTACCAATTTGGTTCACCCAATCTACATGTAGATTGAAGTCACCCATTATAACTGCTGTTCCTTTATTGCACACATTTCTAATTTCCTGTTTAATACCATCTCCGACCTCACTACTACTGTTAGGTGGCCTGTACATAACTCCCACCAGCGTTTTCTGCCCCTTAGTGTTATGCAGCTCTACCCATATCGATTCCACATCTTCCCGGCTTATATACTTCCTTTTTATTGCATTAATCTCATCTTTAACCAGCAACGCCACCCCACCTCCCCTCCCTTCATGTCTATCCCTCCGGAATATTGAATATCCCTGAACGTTGAGCTCCCATCCTTGGTCACCCTGGAGCCATGTCTCTGTGATCCCAACTATATCATAATCATTAATAACAATCTGCACTTTCAATTCATCCACCTGCTCCTTGCATTGACACACAAAGCCTTCAGGCGTTCTTTTACAACTCTCTTAGCCCTTATACAATTATGTTGAAAAGTGGCCCTTTTTGATGCTTGCCCTGGATTTGTCGGCCTGCCACTTTTACTTTTCTCCTTACTACTTTTTGCTTCTGCCCTCACTTTACACCCCTCTGTCTCTCTGCACTGGTTCCCATCCCCCTGTTGTGAACTAACCTCCTCTCGCCTAGCCTCTTTAATTTGATTCCCACCCCCCAACCATTTTAGTTTAAAGTCACCTCAGTAGCCCTCGCTAAACTCCCTGCCAGGATATTGGTCCCCCTAGGATTCAAGTGTAACCCGTCCTTTTTGTACAGGTCACGCCTGCGCCAAAAGAGGTCCCAATGATCCAAAAACTTGAATCCCTGCCTCCTGCTCCAATCCCTCAGCCACGCATTTATCCTCCACCTCATCGCATTCCTACTCTCACTGTCGCGTGGCATAGGCAGTAATCCCGAGATTACTACCTTTGTAGTCCTTTTTCTCAACTCCCTTCCTAGCTCCCTATATTCTCCTTTCAGGACCTCTTCCCTTTTCCTACCTATGTCATTGGTACCTATATGTACTACGACCTCTGGCTCCTCACCCTCTCACTTCAGGATATCTTGAACACGATCAGAAATATCCCGGACCCTGGCACCAGGGAGGCAAACTACCATCCGGGTCTCTGGACTGCATCCACAGAATCGCCTATCTGACTCCCTTACTATCGAGTCCCCTATCACAACTGCCCTCCTCTTCCTTTCCCTACCCTTCTGAACTACAGGGCCGGACTCTGTGCCGGAGGCACGGCCACTGTCGCTTCCCCCAGGTAAGCTGTCCCCCACAACAGTACTCAAACAGGAGTACCTATTGTCAAGGGGCACAGCCACTGGGATACTCTCTATTACCTGACTCTTCCCCCTCCCCCTCCTAACCGTGACCCACCTGTCTGCGTCCCGTGCCCCCGGTGTGACCACCTGCTTGTAACTCCTCTCTATCAACTCCTCACTCTCCCTGACCAGACGAAGGTCATCGAGCTGCAGCTCCAGTTCCTTAACACGGTCCCTTAGGAGCTGCATCTCGATGCACTTGGCACAGATGTAGACATCCGGGAGGCTTGGAGACTCCAGGGCCTCCCACATCCGACACCGAGAACAACAAACTGCTCTCACACTCATACTGCTTACTGATACACTTATTTCAAGAAAGAGTTAGATGGAGCTCTTAAAGATAATGGAGTCAAGGGAAATGGGGAGAAGGCAGGAAAAGGGTACTGATTGTGGATCACAGTGAATGGCGGTGCTGGCTCGAAGGGCTGAATGGCCTACTCCTGCACCTATTGTCTATTGCCTTTCACACGAAGATGATCGGAACTAAGTGTCGTTTTTTTCTTTGTTTCATGCTCAATGTACAAACTCAACATTTTCTCCATTTTTGTCATAATCGGGTTATGCACTTTGGTAACAATCTTTGAAGACACTTGTGATGAATCAATCACTGCACTTCTTATTTTCTCAGCATTTTTCTTTATGTTTCTGATCGTGGACTCACCCAGGCCGAAGTAGCGTCCCAGAGCTGTGTTACCTTCACCTGACGTGGCCCTGCTTATAATTTCCAACTTTTTTTCAAGTGTTAAAGCGGTTCCCTGCCGTTTGGCTGATGGCCCAGGACTTGACATTGGACACTTAGGAGGCATAGTTAAATATTTTAAGCACAAAATCACTGCACTGTAGGTAAAAACAACAAAAGTTTAAGAGCGCAAGATCGCACATCCACACGTTGCCAAAACCAATGCAAGACTGGTGGGGGTGGGAGTGAGACTGTGAGGCGTGCGCACGTGACTTGTATTGGCGGGAAAGCGGTGCTCCTTGTTCCAACAGTGAGACTGTGAGGCGTGCGCACGTGACTTGTATTGGCGGGAAAGCGGTGCTCCTCGTTCCAACAGTGAGACTGTGAGGTGTGCGCACGTGACTTGTATTGGCGGGAAAGCAGTGCTCCTCACATAACTGTGAGTTTTGGACACATATAAGGAGAAGTTGGTAGAAATAGATTCCTCACATAACTGTGAATTCGCATTGTCTGAAGACGCATATAACGAGGATAGGGTATTCAACATCCACTATATCCCCTTTATCTATCCTACTTGTAATCTTCTCAAAGAATTCCAACAGGTTCATCAGGCAAGATTTTCCCTTAAGGAAACCATGCTGACTTTGTCCTATCTTGTCCTGTGTCACCAAGTACTCCATAACCAAGAGCAAGGAAGTGATGCTGAGGCATTAGAAAGGCACTGGAGAGGCCTCACCTTGAGCATTGTGAACAGTTTTGGGCCTCTCATCTTAGAAAAGATGTTCTGGCATTGGAGAGGATCCAGAGGAGATTCACAAGTATGATTACAGGAATGAAAGGGTTATCATACGAGGAACGTTTGATGGCTCTGAGTCTGTACTCGCTGGAATTCAGAAGGATGAGGGAGAAACTTATTGAAACCTTTCAAATGCTGAATGGCCTAGACAGAGTAGACGTGGAAAGGATGTTTCCCATGGTGGGAGAGTCTAGGACAAGAGGACACAGCCTCAGAATAGAGGGGCACCCTTTCAGAACAGAGATGTGGAGAAATTTCTTTAGCCAAAGGGTGGTGAATTTGTGGAATTTGTTGCCACATGCAGCTGTGGAGGCCAGGTTGTTGTGTGTATTTAAGGCAGAGATTGATAGGTTCTAGTGGTTGAACAGAGCATCAAAGGTTATGGGGGCAAGGCTGGGAACTGGGGTTGAGGAGGAAATTTTAAAAAGGATCAGCCATGATTGAATGCCAGAGCAGACTCCATGGACCAGATGGCCTAATTCACCTCCTTTGACAAGGTCCCGCATGGGAGGTTAGTTAGAAAAATTCAGTCGCTAGGTATAGATGGAGAGGTGGTAAATTGGATTAGACATTGGCTCGATGGAAGAAGCCAGAGAGTGGTGGTAGAGAATTGCTTCTCTGAGTGGAGGCCTGTGATAGTGGTGTGCCACAGGGATCAGTGCTGGGTCCATTGTTATTTGTCATCTGTATCAATGATCTGGATGATAATGTGGTAAATTGGATCAGCAAGTTTGCTGATGATACAAAGATTGGAGGTGTAGTAGACAGTGAGGAAGGTTTTCAGAGCCTACAGAGGGACTTGGACCAGCTGGAAAAATGGCAGATGGAGTTTAATACAGACAAGTGTGAGGTATTTCATGTTGGAAGGACAAACCAACGTAGAACATACAGGGTTAATGGTAAGGCACTGAGGAGTGCAGTGGAACAGAGGGATCTGGGAATACAGATACAAAATTCCCTAAAAGTGTCGTCACAGGTAGATAGGGTCGTAAAGAGAGCTTTTGGTACATTGGCCTTTATTAATCAAAGTATTGAGTATAAGAGCTGGAATGTTATGATGAGGTTGTATAAGGCATTGGTGAGGCCGAATCTGGAGTATTGTGTTCAGTTTTGGTCACCAAATTACAGGAAGGATATAAATAAGGTTGAAAGAGTGCAGAGAAGGTTTACAAGGATGTTGCCGGGACTTGAGAAACTCAGTTACAGAGAAAGGTTGAATAGGTTAGGACTTTATTCCCTGGAGCGTAGAAGAATGAGGGGAGATTTGATAGAGGTATATAAAATTATGATGGGTATTGATAGAGTGAATGCAAGTAGGCTTTTTCCACTGAGGCAAGGGGAGAAAAAAACCAGAGGACATGGGTTAAGGGTGAGGGGGGAAAAGTTTAAAGGGAACATTAGTGGGGGCTTCCTCACACAGAGAGTGGTGGGAGTATGGAATGAGCTGCCAGACGAGGTGGTAAATGCAGGTTCTTTTTTAACATTTAAGAGTAAATTGGACAGATACATGGATGGGAGGTGTATGGAGGGATATGGTCCGTGTGCAGGTCAGTGGGACTAGGCAGAAAATGGTTTGGCACAGCCAAGAAGGGCCAAAGGGCTGTTTATGTGCTGTAGTTTCTATGGTTCTATATCTTATGATCTATAACCTCATCCTTAACAATTGACTCCAACATCTTCCCAATCACTGAGGTCAGGCTAACTGATCTATAAGTTCCTTTTTGCTGCCTTCCTCCTTTCTTAAAAAGTGGAGTGACATTTCTTCACTTGTAGATCCCAGTATCTTCAGCAATATCCTTCTCAACCTGCCTTTGGCCATGTGAATTCCTCTCTTGATATTTTCATAAGCCCTACAGTTAACATCATTACTATTTTTCTATGTTCCTTATATAGATGTCTTTTCTTCAATAATTTTTATGTAAATCTTTATTCATCCATGTAGTTGATCTTTATTGCTTCTCCCAATCTTGGGTATGAGCATTACCTGCACTGTGTGTATTACCTCTTTAAAATAACCCCACTGTTCCTCATCTGACTCGAGCAGTCCCTTCCAGTTTACCTTCTGGGGTCTTTGCCACATCTGCACAAACGTTGCCTTTCTGAAATTCTATTATAATGGCTTTGGTTTTTATTGATATGCTCTCCCAAAAACTTTGAGACTAACAATGTTATGATCATTTGTTCCTAAAGGCTCAACAACTTTGGTATTCAAAATTCTACACTGATTGTTACAGCATCAAATCTAGACAGGCCTACCCTCTTGTTATTGCATTAATGTACTGGGTCAAAAAACCATTCTTCAATAACTGAATGAATTCACTTTCCTGTAACTCATTAGTCAATATTTCCCACTTGATATTTGGGAAATTAAAGTCCCTCATAATTATAACATCACCCTCAGAACTCAACTGAAATCAAATTAAGTTTTTCATGTACATACCCAGTAAGAGTATTTGGATTATCAAAAGGTTCCATACTACAGGCTGTGAACAGAGTTAGAGTTTCAGTCACACTTCAACCCCGGACACATCACAGCCCTGGCCTCAGCTCACATCTTAATCTTGACCACTGCCCCAGATCCTGTCCCCTGGACACACACAGGTCCTGACACCTGACCCTGACCATTGACCTGTAAGGCACACCCAGGTCGGACCGCTGATCACATCACAGCCCTGGCCCTGACCACTGGCCTATGACTATGAAGCAACTGGCTCTGACCCCTAGTTACACTGCCGCCCTGACCCACATCCTAACCCTGTCCACTGGCCACTCCACGGCACCAATGGCCAACTATGAGGCACGGAACAAACGTACCCGCTCTCGATGATGACGTAAAGAGGCCGCGGGCGCGGTTTTGGAGAACACATTCGCGCGCACGGGTGTGACGTCACGGCGCGGCGGGCGCGCTCCCGAGACAGTACCGGGATGGAGCAGAGGGCGGCGGTGGGCCCCAGATCGGTAGCGGCTACTTCGGACTCCCGGTCCTCGGCTCCGGGCGCCGGGCCGCCACGCAACGTGCTGGATCTGCCGCCGGAGCTGTTGGTGGAGATCTTCTGCTTCTTGCCCGGGGTCAGTCTGCCTGGCCTGGCCGCCGCCTGCAGGAAATTCCACCAGATCCTCAGCACCGACACCATCTGGAGGAGGCGGTGCCGCGCAGGTCCGGGCTGGCGGGGAGAAGACGGTGGGACAGTGTCGGGGCCGGCCCGGGGAGCTGGTGGGAGAGGGTCGGGTCCGGGCCGGGGGGAAAGCAGGGGAGCTGCTGGGAGAGTGTCGGGGCCGGGCCTCCCGGAGTGGGAGCGGGTCCGTGGGGATGTTGTTGGGTCGGGAGAGAGGGGTTTTGGTGGGGAGCGGCAGTGATTTTTGGGGAGGGACGTGTTGGGTGGAGGTGGGGAGGGAGGAGCTTTTTCAAGTTTAAATGTCATTCACCCATGCACGAATATAGGCAAACAAAACAAGATTTGCAGGTGGTGCGAACCGAAGTGAAGAGACAGAGGATGGGGCGGTTGGCGCATAAGTAGAGACAGCTTGTAGGGAGTTTGTGAGGAAGGATAGACAGATGATAGAGCAAAGATGCACTAGCCAGGGAGTTTGAGATGTGTCTAGGAGCATCATAAGCAGGGATGATGAACTTCAAGCGTGGATCAGTACGTGGAACTATGATGTGACCATTACATAGACTTGGATGTCTCAGGGGCAGGAATGGCTGCCGAGTGTGCCGGGCCTTAGATGAGCACATAGGGAAGCAGACTCTGGAACGGTGCAAAAATAACAGGGTTGTTATCATGGGTGATTTTAACTTCCCTCATATTGATTGGCACATTATTAGTTCCAAGGATTTAGATGGGGCAGAGTTTGTTAAGTGTGTCCAGGATGGATTCCTGTCACAGTATGTGGACAGGCCGACTAGGGGGAATGCCATACTAGATCTAGTACTAGGTAATGAACCGGGTCAGGTCACAGATCCCTCAGTGGGTGAGCATCTGGGGGACAGTGACCACTGCTCCCTGGCCTTTAGCATTAACATGGAAAAGGATAGAATCAGAGGGGACAGGAAAATTTTTAATTGGGGAAGGGAAAATTATGAGGCTATAAGGCTAGAACTTGCGGGTGTGAATTGGGATGAAGTTTTTGCAGGGAAATGTACTATGGACATGTGGTCGATGTTTAGGGATCTCTTGCAGGATGTTAGGGATAAATTTGTCCAGGTGAGGAAGATAAAGAATGGTGGGGTGAAGGAACCATGGATGACAAGTGAGGTGGAGAATCTGGTCAGGTGGAAGAAGGCAGCATACATGAGGTTTAGGAAGCAAGGATCAGATGGGTCTATTGAGGAATATAGGGTAGCTAGAAAGAAGCTTAAGAAGTGGGCATGAGAAGGCCTTGGCGAACAGGATAAAGGAAAACTCCAAGGCATTCTTCAATTATGTGAAGAAAAAAAGGATGACAGGAGTGAAGGTAGGACCGATTAGAGATAAAGGTGGGAAGATGTACCTGGAGGCTGTGGAAGTGAGCGAGGTCCTCAATGAATAGTTCTCTTTGGTATTCACCAATGAGAGGGAACTTGATGGCGATGAGGACAGTATGAGTGAGGTTGATGTTCTGGAGCATGTTGATACTAAGGGAGAGGAGGTGTTGGAGTTGTTAAAATACATTCGGACAGGTAAGTCCCCGGGGGACTGACGGAATATTCCCTGGGCTGCTCCAAGAGGCAAGGGAAGAGATTGCTGAGCCCCTGGCTAGGATCTTTATGTCCTTGTTGTCCATGGGAATGGTACCGGAGGACTGGAGGGAGGCGAATGTTGTCCTCTTGTTCAAAAAAGGTAGTAGGGATAGTCCGGGTAATTATAGACCAATGAGCCTTACGTCTGTGGTGGGAAAGCTGTTGGAAAAGATTCTTAGAGATAGGATCAATGGGCATTTAGAGAATCATGGTCTGATCAGGGAGAGTCAGCATGGCTTTGTGAAGGGCAGATCGTGTCTAACAAGCCTGATAGAGTTCTTTGAGGAGGTGACCAGGCATATAGATGACGATAGTGCGGTGGATGTGATCTACATGGATTTTAGTAAGGCATCTGACAAGGTTCCACACGGTAGGCTTATTCAGAAATTCAGAAGGCATGGGATCCAGGGAAGTTTGGCCAGATGGATTCAGAATTGGCTTGCCTGCAGAAGGCAGAGGGTCGTGGTGGAGGGAGTTCATTCGGATTGGAGGGTTGTGACTAGTGGTGTCCCACAAGGATCTGTTCTGGGACCTGTATTTTTCGTGATTTTTATTAACGACCTGGATGTGGGGGTAGAGGGGTGGTTTGGCAAGTTTGCAGATGACACAAAAGTTGGTGGTGTTGTGGATAGTGTAGAGGATTGTCAGAGAGTGCAGAGAGACATTGATAGGATGCAGAAGTGGGCTGAGAAGTGGCAGATGGAGTTTAACCCAGAGAAGTGTGAGCTGGTGCACTTTGGAAGGACAAACTCCAAGGCAGAGTACAAAGTAAATGGCAGGATAGTTGGTAGTGTGGAGGAGCAGAGGGATCTGGGGTTACGTGTCCACTGATCCCTGAAAGTTGCCTTACAGGTAGATAGGGTAGTTAAGAAAGCTTATGGAGTGTTAGCTTTCATAAGTCGAGGGATAGAGTTTAAGAGCCACGGGGTAATGATGCAGCTCTATAAAACTCTGGTTAGGCCACACTTGGAGTACTGTGTCCAGTTCTGGTCACCTCACTATGGGAAGGATGTGGAAGCATTGGAAAGGGTACAGAGGAGATTTACCAGGGTGCTGCCTGGTTTAGAGAGTATGCATTATGATCAGAGATTAAGGGAGCTAGGGCTTTACTCATTGGAGAGAAGGAGAATGAGAGGAGACATGACAGAGGTGTACAAGATGTTAAGAGGAATAGATAGAGTGGACTCTATACAAGAGGACATGGCTTTAAGGTAAGGGGTGGGAAGTTCAAGGGGGATATTAGAGGAAGGTTTTTTACTCAGAGAGTGGTTGGTGTGTGGAATGCACTGCCTGAGTCAGTGGTGGAGGCAGATACACTAGTGAAATTTAAGAGACTACTAGACAGGTATATGGAGGAATTTAAGGTGGGGGTTATACGGGAGGCAGGGTTTGAGGGTCGGCACAACATTGTGGGCCGAAGTGCCTGTACTGTGCTATTCTATGTTCTATGCTCTATTTCTATGTTCTATGTTAATCCAGAGGTAAGGTGTAAAACACAGTACCAATAGTCTCTCACAGCACAAGGCACACAGAGCACATACGGTATAAGACAGCAAGCGAATATGAGAAAATCAGTAAAATACAGTCACTCACAAATATATATAGTCCAAGCCCCAAGTTGGGGATTTGGCTGCCAGGAGTTCTCCCAGGATGTAACCAGTGGTTGGATGAAGGAAACCAGGGAAGGTATGGATTTCCAGCAGCTCCTTGCTTTTTGAATGAGAGGAGGCTATACGGCCTAGCGAGTCAATGATCGTGCCACAGTGATCCTTTGACGATGGATTTGCCTTGATCACCTCCCCCAAAAATAACCAGGGAAGAGCAAGCAGAACAGTTAACAATACTGAAGGGTCTCGGCCCAAAGCATTGACTGTACTCTTTTCCCACTGATGCTGCCTGGCCTGCTGAGTTCCTCCAGCATTTTGTGTGTGTTGCTTGGAATTCCAGCATTTTGTGCTGATTTTCTGTTGTTTTTAAAAATACATTTCATCGTAGTAGCTCTTAGATGGTATAACTGTGAGACACTTCCAGACAATTTTAATTTCACCTGTAAACTTTTTATAGAATATGGAGTTTCGGAAAATCTACGGCAGCTGGAGACAGTGGGGATCGCTTGCCGTGACTTGTACATTAAACGTAAGTAGTGATCAAATCTCATTTTAAGGATTGGTTCCTCTGAATACTTCCTGAGCCTGAGGCAGTGGACATCTTGACATCTTCCAGAGCACGATGACCATTACCTTGGCCTGATTACTCTAGGTCTAGTATGGCAATTGGCTGTCAAATCTTTCGAAGCTGACGAGTGAGGGAATGTGGTTAAATTTGTTGCTTTCTGTTACATTGAGGATTGGAGAAACCCTAAATCCTTTGGTCAGTTCTACCAAGACTATCCTGAGTGACCTTGTCGTGTCGAGTCGAGCTGAGAGGGTGGTTGCATTGTGAGTTCACTGCTGGAGGTGCAGGAGGCTGGTGCTCTCAACATCAGACCGTCACTTCAGGCACCCAGGCTCGGTAGACTTAGTGCTGGGGAATGGGGTGAGTGTAGCTGGGTACAGGATGGTTAGCATAGAGATGGTGTGCTGAATGGCCTGTTACTGTTTTGTGTGATTTGATAAAACATTTACTTCAAAAATGTAGCAGAAAATAGCCACTGTTGCTTCCTTCCGTAAGTCACATAGATGTCTAGTGATGTGGCAAAAGGAAACAGTTCTCTTTTTGGTTTGGATATTCTCTGAGCTATTGGATGTCGTGATCATAATGTATATGGGTCTTCATATCCGAAAGTGCTTCATGAGGCAGTGTAGTGTCCCGTTCAGTCCACTTGGTCTATGTCGACAAGTTGTGTCAAATGCTTGGTCCTCATGCTGACAGGTCTGTGATTGAATGACTGTAGTATGAATGTTATTGTCCACACCTGGGAGATAGTAGGGTGCAGTTGCTTCTGCTTTCCGCCAAGTTTATTTTCTTAGCTCTTGGTTGTAGAGCATGTGTTTCTGAAGATGTAGTGGCATGGAGAGCCCATGACCTTTCACCTTCACTTTGAGTTCAGCTTTGTTACAAGTGGTATTGTGGAAGGGTGAGTTATTTCAGACCTTCTGAGGTGGAGCTTGCATCAGCTTTTGAAGAGAATTTCTCGAGGTGTTTGAGTGCAAGTATGCTGAGTTTGTGGGTTCAGTAGTTTGACTGGAGATGTGAGAATGTTAGTGGAACAGAGTTCAGTCTAGTCTCATTAACCTGTGTGTTTAGGTGTTGATCCGCGGCTCAAATCGGCAAGGTTCGTCAAGTTGCTTCCTGACTGTGTGAAGGTGGATCACCGCGATGTGTACACTCACTGTATGTACCATAGTTTCATTGGTTAATGAGCACTGCATGACAGTTAGTCATCCTGTTTCACTGCTGTGTGTAATGCTGCACTAACAGTAGATGCATGCAGCAAGACTTCCCTCTCTCAGATACTGGGCAGGATACCTGATCCGAAAGAAAGGCACTAACCCACCGGTCATTGCAGTTGTTCCAAAGGTGCCTTTCTGTACAGCCCACTGTTCCATCAAGGCGCCAGTCTTCACCTCTCATTGCGACTTTGGGCGGTAACAGGTCTATTATGGGGTGGTTGAAGATAGTGATCTCCACTCTTCCTGTTGGAGCAGGAGAAGGCATTAAGGCATTCATCATCATCATCAGGTGCTGTACCCAGTTTGAGCTTTGACTGCCATGACCCATACACTCCTGTTTCGGGTCAAGTGGATCAATTCATTGGTATTCATTTCCAGTTCTCTGGCTGCTGTCTCCATCACCATTTGTTGTTGTCTTCCTCTTGCTTTCTTCCCTTCAATCTTCCCCATAATTACCGTGCATTCTAACTCCTCTTTCCTAATCACATGTCCAATGAAGTCACGTTGCCTTTTTTTCATGTTTGCTCTGTTCATGACATCCTCATCAGATATTCGTTTCATCCATGAAATTCTTTGCATCCTCCTCAAAAACCACATCTCTGCTGCTTCAATTCATTTCCTCATGTTACTAGATATTGTCCAACATTCTGAGCCATATAACATAACTGGATAAACGTAACATTTCAGTACTCTAAGGCGGGTTGTCATGCCTAGTTTAGTATTGGTCAGTATGGTCTTCATTCTCGTAAAGGTGTCTTTTGCCATCCCTATTCTTCTTTTGATGTCCATGTCACACCTGCCATCTGATGTCACCCAGCTTCCTAAGTAGCAGAAGTTCTGTACTTGTTTTATGTCTTTCCTGTTTATTCTCAGCCTGCAGATAGGATTCTCCTTCTTTTTGGATATCACCATACATTCTGTCTTTGCAATTGATAGATAGACCCATTTTTGCACTTTCTTCAACAACTACATCAATTAAGTTTTGTAGTTCTTCCTTAACTTGCAATTAACACAGTGTCATCTGCATGTCTGAAATTATTGATGTTTTCACCGCTAACTTTGATTCCCAAGATGTCTCTTATTTTTTGTAATATTGTTTCATTGTACACATTAAATAAATCAGGGGAGAAAACACACCTTTGTCTAATGCCTCTCTTGATTTTCGTAAACTGACTCACTTCTCCATCTATTCTTACAGCGGCAGTTTGTTCCCAGTACAGATTTCTGATTAGGCGGAGGTCTTTCGAATCTAGATCTAGAGTTTTCTGTAATATTTCAAATAACTTATTGTGCTTCACTTTATCAAATGCTTTTATGTAGTTGATAAAGCAAACAAATCTTTTTGCACTTGAATAGCTTGTTCTGATAGTATTGTTAACATCAATATTGCGTTTCTTGTACCTTTGTCTTAAACAAAACCACGTTGTTCTTTACCTATTTCAGCTTGTATCTTACTTTTAGCTCTTGTCATCAAAATTCTTAGAAGTATCTTGGTGATATGACTCATTAAACTTATGGTCCTATGTAATTCACATTCTATTGCTCCAGCTTTCTTGGGAAGATTGATAAATGATTTTTTTCATCTCTTCTGGTATTATTCCTGTCTCAAACATCATTGATTAAATCAGTAAATTTTTCAATTCCATAATCTTCAAGGGCAATAATTTGTTCTATTACTAATTCATCAGGACCTGCTACCTTTCTTTTCTTCATCTTATTTATTGCATTACGAACTTCAGATTTAAAAATACTTGGACCTTCAATGTTTTTCTTAATTTCTGGTTTTTCACCTCGATCGTCTTCAAACAATTCCTGAATATACTCAGTCCATCTGTTCATAATCTCATCTTTTTCCATGATAATGGTACTGTCCTTTGCTTTCAAACATCCACCTGAAGAACAGAGGAGCTTTTTACCAGTGATATTCTTGATTTGTTGATGTAACCTTTTTGGATCAGTAATAGGGATTCTTTCTATTTGCTCACATTCCTGGTTTAACTGTTCTTCTTTGACTTTTTGACATAGGCTTTCAACTTTTTTATCTAATGACTTATATTCCATAGGATTTGCTTTCTTCCGTCTCCTTTCTTCCATTAGATTTTTGATTTCATCTGTCGTCCATTTATTCTTTGTGCTTTTTTCTTTTTTAGGAATCACTGACTTTGCTGATTCTACCAAGGCATCTTTCAGAGAGTTAAATTTCATTTCTACATGAGTGCTATCATCTTCAACAGATTCTATTTCTAGACTTTGAAATCTATTCCATACTCCAATTGTAAATTTTTGTCTTAAGTTTTCTTATTTAATTGCGAGTAGTCAAGGGATTGTTCAGATTTTTGCTTCTTTAGTTTTTTAAGTTTTACTTTTACATGACATACTACTGGGTTATGGTCACTATTACAATCTGCACCTGGATATGTTTTAATAGAACATAGAATAGTATAGCACAGTACAGGCCCTTCGGCCCACAATGTTGTGCCGACCCTCAAACCCTGCCTCCCAGAAAAGCCCCCACCTTAAATTCCTCCAAATACCTGTCTAGTAGTCTCTTAAACTTCACTAGTGTATCTGCCTCCACCACTGACTCGGGCAGTGTATTCCACGCACCAACCACTCTCTGAGTAAAAAACCTTCCTCTAATATCCCCCTTGAACTTCCCACCCCTTACCTTAAAGCCATGTCCTCTTGTATTGAGCAATGGTGCCCTGGGGAAGAGGCGCTGGCTATCCACTCTATCTATTCCTTTTAATATCTTGTACGCCTCTATCATGTCTCCTCTCATCCGCCTTCTCTCCAAAGAGTAAAGCCCTAGCTCCCTTAATCTCTGATCATAATGCATACTTTCTAAACCAGGCAGCATCCTGGTAACACACATGAAAGTTGCTGGTGAACGCAGCAGGCCAGGCAGCATCTCTCGGAAGAGGTGCAGTCGATGTTTCAGGCCGAGACCCTTCATCATCCTGGTAAATCTCCTCTGTACCCTTTCCAATGCTTCCACATCCTTCCTATAGTGAGGTGACCAGAACTGGACACAGTACTCCAAGTGTGGCCTAACCAGAGTTTTATAGAGCTGCATCATTACCTCACGACTCTTAAACTCTATCCCTCGACTTATGAAAGCTAACACCCCATAAGCTTTCTTAACTACCCTATCCACCTGTGAGGCAACTTTCAGGGATCTGTGGACATGTACCCCGAGATCCCTCTGCTCCTCCACACTACCAAGTATCCTGCCATTTACTTTGTACTCTGCCTTGGAGTTTGTCCTTCCAAAGTGTACCACCTCACACTTCTCCGGGTTGAACTGCATCTGCCATTTCTCAGCCCACTTCTGCATCCTATCAATGTCTCTCTGCAATCTTCGACAATCCTCTACACTATCTACAACACCACCAACCTTTGTGTCGTCTGCAAACTTGCCAACCCACCCTTCTACCCCTACATCCAGGTCGTTAATAAAAATCACGAAAAGTAGAGGTCCCAGAACAGATCCTTGTGGGACCATTGAGTCACTGAGTTTCTAAATCTTTGGTTTTGATTTCTGGTGCTATCACCTGGACTTTTCCAGCTCTACAAGCATCTTGGATGGTTTTCAAAGTAGGTATTCATAATGACTTGATTATTCATCTTGCACCATTCTACCCATTTCTCACCTCTTTCATTTCTTTCCCCAGTCCAAATTTTCCTGTGGTATTTCCATCAGCACCTTGTCCTACTTTAGCATTTAGATCTCCCATGACAATAACAATATCTTGAGATTTGCATTCATTCTTTGCTTGTTCAAGCTCTTCATAGAATTTATCTATATCCTCATATGTTCCATCTGTTGTGAGTGCATATACCTGTATAATTGCTAAATCAAATGGTTGTCCTGTGAATCTAACAAGGAGCACTCTTTCTGATATTGCCCAATGTCCTAAAACACTTTTTGCCATGTTTTCATCCATATGAATTCCTACTCCATTAGTATGGGATGTTCCACAAGAATAAATTAAGTGTTTTATTTCTATTCTGACAGGTTCCAGCACCTATCCAACGAACTTTGCTAATTCCCATGATGTTAATCTTTAGTCTTTCCATTTCATTTATCACATTGTCCAATCTTCCTGCTTGATATTGGGTTCTTACATTCCAAGAGGCAATAATTTTCTTTTGTGTTACTTGAGCTAAGGCATTACAGTGACTTTAGTTCCCCTTGAGTTTAAAAGTCAGCTTGGCTGCTTGTACGCTGAGTGATTTTAGGGGATTTAGGTTGAGGGAATTGGATTAACTGTTTGTGCCCAGCTCTTTTGCTGACCGTTTTCCACTGTGTGTAATTGCAGGAAATCACCCTTTGCTGATTCTGTTATCTCCAAGGATATGCTGGATGCAGTGTTGTGGTGTGGGTGCTCCCTGCACTATTGTGACAGGGAATACCCAGGGACTGTGCTGGGTGTAACTGAGAAAGATATTGGTGGGGAGAGAGCTCGGTGAACAGGGCGGTGGGGAGAGAGCTCGGTGAACTTGGCATTGCAAGTAAGTTGGGTGCAGCTTGACACTCTCCCTATCAGCAGGCTCTTGAAGATCTTTATGTCTTGTAATCTCCCCAGATGGCAAGGAGCAGGAGCAATCAAATTCAAAATAAATTTATTATCAAAGTGCATATATATTATCAAAGTCAGATACATTTTCTTGCAGGAGCTTATAGGAAAAATACAGAAATAAAAAAATTCCTTAAAACTATACATAAACAAAAGACTGACAAACAACCAATGTGCAAAAGAGGATAGACAGTGCAGATTAAAAAATAATACTGAGAACAAGTTGTAAAGAGTGAGTCTGTAGGTTGTACTCTGAGTGGTGATTGAAGTTACCCACACTAGGCAGCCAATCACGTTTGCTGAAAGACTCTCGTTGGGTAATAAGTGCTTTGTGATTGGATGAGGAATTGGTGATGTGCTCCCATTGCCAAGCAACAGTGCATCCTGCAAAACATTGAAGATTTAAGCTGCATCCTGTCATATGGTAACTGTTGAGGTTGAATTAAGTTCTTAGTGATACTAAACCTTAAACTTACTGGCAGCTTTGCGCAGAAATAACCATTAGTCCAATTAACAGCACGGAAGGCATGGCCCAGGGCTGAGGGCCTAAGCTAATCTGCACAGAGCTTAGTGCCTGTGACAAAATCCCACTTCACTGACGGTGCCAATCAGACCTGATTCTAGTGCATTTCTCCTTGCTGGCTCCAGTTAGTGATATGTGACCGGGTGCATCGTAGGTTTGGTGAGTTCTGGGGCCACTCTTTTGTGTTTCAGTGCTGCATCCGTACCGGAACATCCTGGGTCTGTGGCAGCCGGACATCGGACCATATGGAGGGCTACTCAATGTCCTTGTAAGTACATGATTTCACATCTTATCACCCAGTTCTTGATTTCAATCACAATCCTTTCAGAATCAGTTGAATTGTTTCTTTATAGAACATTGACCAGCACAGCTTAGTACAGACCTTTTGACTCATAATGTTGTGCTGACACTCTAACCTGCTATAGGATCAATCTAATCCTTCCCACTTACATAGCCCTCATCCATGTGCCTATCTCCTTAATGTATTTGCTTTTACCACTACCCCTGGTAGGGTGTTCCACGCACCCACCACTCTCTGTGTTTATAAAGAAAAAACTTACCTCTGACATCCACCTGTACTTCCCTCCAATCACCTCATAATTAGCCATTTCCACCCTGAGGGAAAAAATTCTGGCTGTCCACTCTATCTCTCCAATTCTAAGATCAAAATTCTTGTTGAAACTCATCCATGCACATTTGCCTTAAATTTGTACATGTTACAGGCATACTCTGAGGTGATTTCAGACCACGTTCCATGTAGCTTCACTGTTCCTGCAGGGATTACAGATAAAATCTTCAGACTGGGAGACTGACGAGAAATCATCTCGTGCTCACTTCCAGTTTTCAAATTGGTATTCCCTCTTTCTAATCGGCTCTCTGTAGTCTTCCTAGATATTCCACTCTCTCTGGAGTCATGATCGTTCAATAACCCATTTCCCCCATCACTAATCCCACTCTTCCCATTGTACTTGTTTTCCTTTCTGTATAAGAGTCTGAGCTTCTTGATCACGTATCTAATATTTCTCTGTGGTTTAGTGACAAATTTAGTCAAAGGCTGCTTTGAACCATTTTCACCTTGTTTTTGGATTGCACCATGGTTTGCCGTAACATTCTGTCTGCTGAGCTCTCTACAATTCTACTTCAACGACTCTGTGGTTGGCAGTTGTACTCTTGGCTGACAAGATCCTCTACTAGTTGAGCAGAAGCAGAGATAAGATATAGCAGCAGAATCAGGCCATTCGCCCCATCAAATCTATGCCATTTCATCATAGCTGATCCGTTTCCCCCTCAGCCCCAATCCCCTGCCTCCCCCCCCCACCCGTATCCCTTCATGCCCTGACTAATCATAACACCCTGCGTTAGATGTGGGGCAGTTGGTTCCCCCTCTGATCACTGTAGTGGTCTTGCTGTAGTGTGTATACATTGAGCAATTAATGCATTGAGTTTGAATTTGCATTTGCTTTTGTCTTTATGTGCTGTACTATTTGACCAGATTTAGTGGTGAGATTAGAGGACAATTAGTACTTGTGGCCTGAGACTGGGGTGGGAATGTGGGTAGTGTGTTTATAGACTGAGGTGATAAGTAACCATGCCAGGGACGGGGACAATATAATGTCATGGGATTCTGACTGCAGTTTGTCTGATGAATTCGCAGGTCGATGGGTTGTTTATCATTGGATGGATGCATCTGCCTCCTCATGATCCCCATGTCAACGACGCCATGCGTTGTAAGCCCTTGTTTCGAATTCACCTGTGGGAAAAGAATAAGGCGCAAGTGGAATGTATGTACGGTCACAAAGGTTCTCACAAGGGAGACATACAGGTAGGAGTAAAACACAGTGATTGCCAACCTCTTTTTGTTCATGCATCCAAACCCTTCCTGTTCTAACCTCTCCTCAGCCCATCTCATAGAGAATTGGGAGTTCTGTATCTGAACAGAGAAGGTGGTGACTTGGTTATGTGTGATTTAGGAGCAGGAGGAGGCAGCTAGGTCACTTGAGCCTGCTTTACCGTTCAGTAATATCATAGTATCTAACTGTATTCCTCTTTCCTCAGTAACCTTTCACCCCTTTGCTTATACAGAATCTATCTGCCTCTTTCTTTAAAGTGCACAAATTGTTGTCTTCCACTGCTCGTTGAAGAAATCCTCTAGTTCTGGATTCTGTACTCCCCCCGATCCACCCTGCCGGGATCCACAAGGATCTTGAACACTTCAGCCGAGCCCGTCCAATCTTCCCTCATGAGGCAGCATGGCCATTCCAGCTGTTAAGCTTCACTTGACTGATCAATTTTATTTGTATTAAATTTTCAACTGTTTGTATTGAGCAGCACAGGAGTGTAGTGGTTAGCACAATGCTTTGCAGTGGCAGTGACCCGAGTTCAATTGCCACCTCTGTCCGTAAGGAGTTTGTATGTTCTCCCCATGACACCGTGGGTTTCCTGTGGGTGCTCTGGTTTCCTCCCACGTTCCAACAATAGATTAATTGGTCGTTGTAAATTGTTCCATAATTAGGAAAGGTTTAAATCAGGGGTTGCTGAACAGTGCAGCTCGTCGGGCCAGAAGGGCCTATTTGGCAGTATAACCCAATCAAATAAAATAAAATAAGACATAGCAGCAGAATTAGGCCATTTGCAACCAATAGGTATTCTTATACTAATTTTACCATTACCATGCACTCTCGATGGCCACCTGGTGCCTCCTGTACCTAATAAAGTGGCCACCGAGTATATGTTCGTGATCTTCTGCTGCTGTAGCCCGTCCAGTTCAGTTGTGTGTTCAGAGATGCTCTTCTGCACACCACTGTAATGCATGGTTATTTGAGTTACTGTCGAATTCCTGACAGCTTGGACCAGTCTGGCCCTTTTCGGACCTCTGTCATTGAGAAGGTGCCTTCACCCACAGAACTGCCACCCACTAGATGTTTTATTTTGTTTTCTGCATCATTCTTTGTAAACTCTGTGCATGAAAATCCCAGGCGGTCAGCAGTTTCTGAGATACTCAAACCACATCATTTGGCACCAACAATCATTCCACGGTCAAAGTCACTTAGATAGAAACGTAGAAAACTTACAGCACAATACAGGCCCTTCAGCCCACAAAGCTGTGCCGAACATGTCCTTACCGTAGAACTACTTAGGCTTACCCATAGCCCTCTATTTTTCTAAGCTCCATGTACCCATCCAGGAGTTTCTTAAAAGACCCTATCGTATCCGCCTCCGCTGCCACTGGCAGCCCATTCCACGCACTCACCACTCTCTGCGTAAAAAACTTACCCCTGACATCTCCTCTGTATCTACTTCCAAGCACCTTAAAACTATGCCCTCCCGTGCCAGCCATTTCAGCCCTGGGTAAAAGCCTCTGACTATCCACGTGATCAATGCCTCTCATAATCTTATACACCCCTATCAGGTCACCTCTCATCCTCCGTCACTCCAAGGAGAAAAGGCCGAGTTCACTCAACCTGTTCTCATAGGACATGCTCCCCGATCCAGGCAACATCCTTGTAAATGTCCTCTGCACCCTTTCTATGGTGACATTTCTTCCCCATTCTGATGTTTGGTCTGAACAACAACTGTACCTGTTCAGCATGTCTGCATGCTTTTATGCATTGCGTTGCTGCCACATCATTGGCTGATTAGATATTTGCATTAACGAGCAGGTGTACCTAATAAAGTGGCCACAGAGTGTGTAACAACTATTAGTGGGGATAGTGTTAGGTGTTGCTCAGTGAGGTTATATGGGTAGAACAAATTCAGGGTATGATCACTTTGGGATTGTACTACGCACCCTCCCACACGAATCTGCAGGAACAAGACATACAAATACATAGGAAGATGAGGTAAGGATAGATGTGGGAATAATATGTTTGTAATAGTAGATGATTTCAACTTCCCTTATTTTGACTGGGATATTTGTAGTTCAGAGTCTTGGCTGGGGTGGAATTGGTGTAGATGACCCAACAAGAGAGGAGGTAAAGGTGGGACAAGTGATTGAGAGTCACAGGGAGAGCTCTTTGGGGCCAGTGGCCATAATTCTATTAGTTTAAGAAAAAGATAGGACTGGTCCACAGATTAAAATACTGATTTATGCCAAGGAAATGGTGAAAGCATTCAACGGGAACTTGCAAAGGTTGATTGGGAGAGGCTGTTTTTTTTAAGTAAAGGGACAGCTGATAAGTGGGAGACTTTTAACGATAAGCAGAAAGATTGGTGTTTCAGCCCTTCCTGATCCAGGTTCTCCCATTGATTAGAAGAGGGGAGAGAGAGAGAGAGAAGATCCCAGCAGCTCCAGACAGTACACATGGATTTCACAGCAAAGTCTTGGTAAATGGACCAAATAGTATGCCTAGCTCGTTCCTTAGTCCAGTTATTCCTCTTTGTTACATCCCCAATAATAGATCCAACCAAAGTTCATGTGAACTGACTACCGTTGATTGAATCATAAATCTGCCTGCGCACTCCATCATATCATTAACTAACTGTTATACGAACCCATGTCTTGGCCACTCTTTGGCACAAGGGCGTTCCTTGGTCTCGGGCCACTCATTCTTTGCTTTTTTTTTCTGTTATAGCCTGTTGTTTCCTGACTCTAGAATAGGGGGGTCTTTTGTTGACCTGTGTTATATGATGTGAACAATTGAGGGTACCTTTTCTGTCAGTTCCAGAATACTGTATCCAACAAATATTCTTCTGTTTGCAGATAGTGAAGAAAGATGAGTTTTCTACTAAGTGTGATCAGACAGATTTTCACCGGATGTCTGGAGGGAGGCAGGAGGTAGGTGTTAGAACATAGAAATCTACAGCACATACAGGCTCTTTGGCCCCAGTGTTGTGCTGACCATGTAACCTACTCTAGAAACTGCCAAGTCTCTACCCTACTGCATTGCCTCTATTTTTCTAAGCTCCATGTACCTATCTAAGAGTCTCTTAAAAGATCCTACTGTATCCCCCTCCACCACTGTCGCCGGCAGTGCATTCCACGCACCCATCACTCTCTGTGAAAAACTTACCTTCGACGTCCCATCGGTACCTACTTCCAAGCACTTTAAAACTATGCCCCGTTGTGTTAGCCTCTAGCTATCTACATGGCCAATGCCTCTCGTCATCTTATACACCTCTATCAGGTCACCTCTCATCCTCTGTCGCTCCAAGGAGAAAAGGCCAAGTACTCTCAACCTATTCTCATAAGGCATACTCTCCAATCCAAGCAACATCCCTGTAACACACATCAAAGTTGCTGGTGAACGCAGCAGGCCAGGCAGCATCCATAGGAAGAGGTGCAGTCGACGTTGCAGGCCGAGACCCTTCGTCAGGACTAGTCTGCCTGGCCTGCTGCGTTCACCAGCAACTTTGATGTGTGTTGCTTGAATTTCCAGCATCTGCAGAATTCCTGTTGTTAACATCCCTGTAAGTCTTCTCTACACTATCTCTATAAGCATCCACATCCTTCCTGCAGTGAGGTGACCAGAACAGAACACCGTATCCAAATGGAGTCTGACCAAGATTTTATATAGCTGTAACGTTACCTCAGGGCTCTTGAACTCAATCTCATGGTTGATGAATGCCACACACACCATACGCTTTCTTAACAACACTGTCAGCCTGTGCAGCAGCTTTGAGTGACCTATGGACATGGACCCCTTGATCCTCCACACTATCAGGAGTCTTGCCATTAATATTCTGTCTTCAAATTTGACCTACCAAAATGAACCACTTCACATTTATCTGGGTTGAACTCCATCTGCCACTTCTCAGCCCAGTTCTGCATCCTATCGATGTCCCGTTGTAACCCCTGACAACCCTCCAGAGTATGCACAACACCCCCAAGATTTGAGTCATCAGCAAACTTACTAACCCACCCTTCTACTTCCTCATCCTGGTAATTTAGGAAAAAGCACAAAGAGGAGAGGTCCCAGAACAGATCCCTGCAGAACACCACTGGTCACCGTTCTCCGTGCAGAATACAAACCATCTACAACCACCCTTTGCATTTTGTGAACAAGCCAGTTCTGGATGCACAAAGCAAGGTCTCCTTGGATCCCATGCCTCCTTACTTTCTGAATGAACCTTACATGGGGAACCCTATCAAACGCCTTACTGAAATTCACATACACTACATCCACTGCTCTACCTTCATCAATGTGTTTTATTACATCCTCAAAGAATTCAGACTTGTAAGGCACGACCTGCCCTTGACAAAGCTATGCTGGCTATCCCTAATCAGATTATGTCGCTCCAAATGCTCATAAATCCTGCC
The DNA here is from genome assembly GCF_030028105.1 of Mobula birostris. NCBI lineage: Eukaryota > Metazoa > Chordata > Chondrichthyes > Myliobatiformes > Myliobatidae > Mobula > Mobula birostris. The sequence continues at coordinate 85,084,076 of NC_092384.1, forward strand.
CCTCAGGATCTTCTCCAACAACTTGCCCAACACTGAAGTAAGACTCACTTGTCTATAATTTCTTATGCTATCTCTAGTCCCTAATCCTCCAATCCTCCGGTACTTCTGCCGACCCTGTTGCTGCAAAGATCATCGCCAGAGGCTCGGTAATCTCTTCCTTCATTTCCCTCAGTAGCCCTAACAGGGGGAAGCTGCAGTGACCGGGCCTCTGGCTCTGTGGCTCAGAGGGGAAGGGAGTAGAAGAGCCCTGCTGTAGTGATAGGGAAGTCCATAATTAGAGGACATAAGATTCTCTGGACGCAAGGGAGACCCGGATGGCATGTTTCCTCCCGGGTGCCAGGGTCAGGCACATCTTGAATCAGGTCCATGGCATACTAAAAGGGGAGGGTGAACAGCCAGAAATCTTGATGCCTATTGGCACCAATAACATTGGTAGAAACATGGAAAACATACAGACCCTTCAGCCCACAAAGCTGTGCTGAACATGTCCCTACCTTAGAACTACCTAGGCTTTACCCATAGCCCTCTATTTTTCTAAGCTCCATGTAGCCATCGAGGAGTCACTTAAAAGACCCTGTTGTTTCTGCCTCCATCACCACCGCCAGCAGCCCATTCCACACACTCACCACTCTCTGGATAAAAAAACTTACCCCTGACATCTCCTCTGTACCTACTTCCAAGCACCTCAAAACTATGCCCTCTTGAGCTAGCCATTTCAGCTCTGGGGAAAAGCCTCTGACTATCCACATGATCAATGGCTCTCATCATCTTGTACATCTCTATTGGGTCACTTCTCATCCTCCGTCGCTCCAAGGAGAAAAGGCTGAGTTCACTCAACCTATTCCCATAAGGCATGCTCCCCAATCCAGGCAACAGCCTTGTAAATCTCCTCTGCACCCTTTCTATGGTTTCCATGTCCTTCCTATAGTGAGGCGACCAGACTTGAGTAGAAAAAGTGAGGAGGTCCTGAAGACAGAATATAGGGAGTTAGGCAGAAAGCTGAAAAACAGGACCTTCAGGGTAGTAATCTCTGGATCGCTACCTGTGCCACATGCAGATGTGGCTAAGAATAGGGTGTTTTGGCAGATGAATGCATGGCTGAGGAACTGATGCAGGAGACAGGGTTTCAGATTTCTGGATCTTTGGGATTTCTTCTGGGGAAGGTATGACCAGTACAAAAGGGATGGGCTACAGCTGAACACAAGGGGGAACCAATATACAGGTTTGCTAGAGCTGTAGGGGAGGATTTAAAGTAATTTGGCAGGGAGGTGGGAACCAGAATGATGGGGCTGAGGACAGGGCAGTTGGTGTACAAGCAGAGGCAGTGTGTGGTGAGACTGACAGGAAGGACAGGCAGATTGCAGTCAGTGGGATGAGTTGCAATGTAAAAGTGACAAAATCAGAAAGGGTGATGAATACAAGGCTGCAGGTGTTGAATGTGTGCAGTGTATGGAATAAGGTAGATGATACTGTAGTGCAGTTAGAGATTGGCAGGTATGACACTCGACATCTGTGTCATGGCTGAATCATTATTATAGTTGGGAGCTTAACATCCAAGGATGCACCTTCACTTGAAAGGACAGGCAAGTAAACAGAAGGCATGGGGTGCTCTTTTGGTTACAAAAAATATAAAATCAAATCCTTTGAAAGAGGTGACATGAGATCAGAAGCTGTAGAATTACGGAAATGCAAGAGGCCTCCAAACAGCCTCCAGGATGTGGGTTGCAAATTACAATGGGAGATAGAAAATACATATCAAAAGGGTAATGTTATGATAATCATGGGCTATTTGAATACGCAGGTAGATTGGGAAAATCTGTTTGGTACTGGATCCCAAGAGAACTTCCTCTGAACTCTCTCCAATTCCAGCAATTCTTTCCTCAGATGAGTCCAAAACTATTCAGAATACTCAAGGTGAATCCTCACCAGTGCCTTATGAAGCCTCAGTATCACATCCTTGCTGTGCACTCTAGACCTCTTGAAATGAATGCTAGTATTGCATTTGCATTCCTCACCACCAACTCAACCTGCAAGATAACCTTGAGGGCGTTCTGAACAAGAACTGCCAAGTACCTTTGCATCTCAGATTCCTGGATTTTCTCCCTACAAGAAAATACTCTGCACATTTATTTCTACTACCAAAGTGCATGACCATGCATTTTCCAACATTGTATTTCATTTGCCACTCTCTTGCCCATTCTCCTAATCTAAATCCTTCTGCAGCCTACCTGTTCCCTTAACTATACCTGCACCTCCTCCAATCTCTGCATCATCTACAAACTTGGCAACAAAGCCATCTATTCCATCATCTAAATCATTGATATACAGCATTCAAAGAAGCGGTCCCAACACCGACCCCTGCAAACACCACTAGACACAGGCAGCCAACCAGAAAAGGATCCTTTTATTCCCACTCGCTGCCTCCTACCAATCAGCCAATGCTCTAACCATGCTGGTAACTTTCCTGTAATATCATGGGCTCTTAACTTGGTAAGCAGCCTCATGTGTGGCATCTCGTCAAAGACCTTCTGAAAGTCCAAATATCCAACATCCACTGCATCCCCTTTATCTATCGTATCTGCTCAAAGGATTCCAAAAATGTTCGTCAGGCAAGATAGAAAGTGGTAGTTGACTTTGTCTTGTCCTGGCTCCAAGTACTCCATAACCTCATCCTTAACAGCTGACTCCAACATCTTTCCAACCACTGAGGTCAGGCTAACTGGTCTATAATTTCCTTTCTACTGCCTTCCTCCTTTCTTAAAGAGTGGAGTGACATTTGCAATTGTCCAATCCTCTGGCACCATGCCAGAGTCCAGTGATTTTTGAAAGATCATTACTAATACCTCCACAATCTCTGCCACTACTTCTTTCAGAAAGAACCCTAGGGTGCATTTTATCTGATCTGGGTGACTTGTGTACCCATAGGTCTTCCGGCTTTTTGAGCACCTCTCCTTTGTAATAGTAACTGCACCCACTTCTCTTCCCTCACACCCTTTAACACCTGGCATTTTGTTTGCTTGCATCAGTCTTCACCATGGAAGACACGAGCAGTATGCCAGGAGTTTGAGTGTCAGGGAGAGAAGTGAGTGCTATTTCTATTACTAGGGAGAAAGTGCCTGGGAAATTGCAAGGCCTGAAGGTGGATAAGTCACCTGGACCAGATGGACTACACCCTAGGGTTCTGAAAGAAATAGCTGTGGAAGATTTTGAAGGTATTAGTAGTGACCTTTAAGAATCACGAGAATCTGGCATGGTTCTGGATGACTGAAAAATTGCAAATGTTACTCCTCTCTTCAAGAACGGAGGGAGACAGAAGAAAGGAAATTATAGGCCAGTTAGTTTGACCTCAGTGTTTGGAAAGATATTAAGATCGATTGCTAAGGATGTGGTTTCGGGGTACTTGGACGCATGTGATAAAATAGGCCGAAGTCAGTACCGTTTAAGGGAAAATCTTAACAGACAAATCTGTTGGAATTCTTTGAGGAAATAACAAGCAGGATAGACTGATGAGAATCAATTGATGTTGTGTACTTGGATTTTCAGAAGGCCTTTGACAAGCTCGTGCATGACGCTGCTTAACAAGATGAGAGCCTAAGGTATTGCAAGAAAGATGGGAGCATGGATAGAGCATTGGCTGGTTGGCAGGTGGCAGTGTGGGTATAAATGGAACCTTTCTTGATTGGCTGTATGGTTCGGTGTTAGGACTGCTTGTCAATGATTTGAATGATGGAATTGATGGCTTTGTGGCCAAGTTTGCAGATGATACAAAGCTAAGTAGGGACAGGTAGTGTTGAGGAAGCAAGTAGGCTGCAGAAGGACAAACGGGTTGGGAGAATGGACAAAGAACTGGCAGATCGAATACAGTATCGGAAAGTGTACATTGGTGGAAGGAACAAAAGCATGGACTATTTTCTAATCGGTGAGAAAATTCAAAAACCTGAGGCGTATATGGATTTGGGAGTCCTCTGCAGGATTCCTTTAAGGTTACGTGCAGTTTGAGTCGGTGTTGTGGAAAGCAAATGCAACATGAGCATTCATTTTGAGAGGGGTAGGATATAACAAGGATGTAATGTTGAGGCTTTCTAAAGCACTGGTGAGTCCTCACTTGGAGTATTGTGAGCAGTTTTGGGCCCCTTATCAAAGAACAGTTGCACTGACATTGAAGAGGGTTCAGAGGAGTTTCATGAAAATGATTCTGGGATGGAAAGGCTTACATGAGCAGCAATTGATGGCTCAGGGCCTCGACTCACTGAGATTTAAAAGAATTGGAAAAGAGGAGGGAGTGATTTAATTGAAACCTATTGAATGTTGAAAGGCCTAGTCACAGTGGATTTGGAGAGGCTGTTTCCTATAGTGGAGGAGTCGAGGACCAGAGTACACAACCTCAATAGAGGAACGTCCATGAGGAATTCCTTTAGCCAGAGGGTGGTAAATCTGGAATTTGTTGTCACAGGCAATTGTGGAGGCCAGGACAGTGGGTATATTTAAGACGTAGGTTGATAGATTCCCAGTAAGTCAGGGCATGTAAGGTTACAAGGAGAAGATCAGCCATGGTGAAATGGCAGAGCAGACCGGGGCTGAATGGCTCATTCTGCTGTGATGTCTTGTGGTCTATATTGGAGCACCCCGACTCCTCCACTGCACAGTTGTTTCTCTTCAGAATTTCAGCCAGTTCCCTAATGGGCTCAACAATGAGCTGCTGCTAAAAGCCACCTTGTAGCATTCTAGAAATTACCCCTCTTGGAATCCAGCATCAACCTGATGTTCCCAATCTACCCGGCATATTGAAGTCCCCATGACTATTGTGACATTACCCTTTCGGCATGCATTTTCTATCTCTCGTTGTAATTTGTAGGGCACATTCTTACTACTGTTTGGGAGTCTGTATACAACGCCCATCATGGTCTTTTACCCTTGAATTCCTTAGCTCTATTCACGATGATTCAACACCTTCTGATCCATGTCGCCTTTTTCTAATGATTTTTTACCAACAGAGCAATGCCGCCCCCTCTGCTTTCCTTACTATCCTTTTGATACAATGTGTAACCTTGGACATTAAGCTCCCAGCTGTAATCTTCCTTCAGCCGTGATTCAGTGAATGCTACAACATCATACATGCAGTCTGTAACTGTGCTACAAATTCATCTGCCTTATTCCATATACTGTGCACATTCGGATACAATACCTTCTCTCCTGTATTCACCCACTTCGATTTTGTCCACCTTTTAAATTGCAACTCATCCTGTTGACTGCCCTATCAACGGCATCTCTTCACTGCACATTGCCTCTGTTTGTAAACCAGCTACCTCATCTTCAACACTATCATCCACCTTTGCTACGATACTTCTTGCATTGATATATACGCAGCTCAGGACACTAGTCGCCCCATGCTCAACTTACTGATTCCTGACTTTGAGGTCTTACTGACATCTGCCTCCACAACCTCTCCACTAACTGTTCTAGCACTCTGGTTTTCATTTCCCTGCAACTCTTGTCTTGTATACCCTCAACCTCATGGGAAAAATTCTGTTCATCTCCCTCATAATTCTCTATACTTGTCATGATCTTCTGCACTTTCAAATCTCCTCTCCCCAGATGTTGGCTGTTTGTGCTGTCTCTGACTTCACTGAGTCCATTGTTTCTCTCCTCCTCTTGCAATGTCGTACAGGTGTGGCCGTGCTTCAGAGCAGCCCCTTTGTTCCTCGAGAACCAGATTGGTAACGTCTTTCCCTCGGAGAGTAGGTTGTCCTTGGATGGATCGTGTACATCTCAGGATGTCTCTGGTTAAATTGTCTTCTTCTCACAGGAATTCCGGACCTGGCTAGCAGAGGAGTGGGGTCGGACCCTGGAGGATATTTTTCATGAGCATATGCAGGAGCTGATCTTGATGAAATTTATCTACACCAGTCAGTACGAGTGAGTTTCTGTCCAGGGAGAACTCCAGTATGCCTAGCATGACTGCAGGAGTATGCAAAGATCTGCCCTACTTCCACTGAGTCACCAGCTGAGGAGGGAGTGAGTAATTGGGAAGGGCTGTGATATGGCAGAGGAAGGGGATGCTGGGGAGAAAGGCAGGTACCTGGGTCATTGAGAGACCTAAAATTATTGCTAAGTGCTGGGGGTTTGGCTCGTTTCTTGGTGCTGACCAGGAAGTTAAAATAAGAACTAATGGGCACATCAGCTTCTTGTCTGTTGGCAAGATGCTAGAGTTTATAATCAAGGAAGTAATTTGGAGATGCTGAACACAATCAAAACAAGCAAATTTAGTTTTTCAAAATGTTTGTAAAATCTGCTTGAGTTTCACGAGGATATAAAGAGAAGAGTTGATGAAAAATGAAGAAGCGAAATACAGAACCCAGTGGCCTGTAGCATCAGGAGGACACATCACAGGCAAACAGCTGGACTGTTCCGGCAGTACAGCACATCCCAGGCAAACATCTGCTCAGCCAGTCCAGCTGTTTGCCCTGGGATGAGCTCTACTGCTGTAACAGTCCAGCTGTTTCCCTGGGATGAGCTCTACTGCTGTAACAGTCCAGCTGTTTCCCTGGGGTGAGCTGTACTGCTGTAACAGGCCAGCTGTTTCCCTGGGAAGCACTCTACCGATGTAACAGGCCAGCTGTTTGCCCTGAGATGTGTCCTACTGCTGTAACAGGCCAGCTGTTTCCCTGGGGTGAGCTGTACTGCTGTAACAGGCCAGCTGTTTGCCCTGAGATGTGTCCTACTGCTGTAACAGGCCAGCTGTTTGCCTGGGATGAGCTGTACTGCTGTAACAAGCCAGCTGTTTGCCCTGGGATGTGTCCTACTGCTGTAACAGGCCAACTGTTTCCCTGGGAAGCACTCTATCGATGTAACAGTCCAGCTGTTTGCCCTGAGATGTGTCCTACTGCTGTAACAGGCCAGCTGTTTGCCTGGGATGAGCTCTACTGCTGTAACAGGCCAGCTGTTTGCCTGGGAAGCACTCTACTGATGTAACAGGCCAGCTGTTTGCCTGGGATGAGCTCTACTGCTGTAACAAGCCAGCTGTTTGCCTGGGATGAGCTCTACTGCTGTAACAGGCCAGCTGTTTGCCTGGGATGAGCTCTACTGCTGTAACAGGCCAGCTGTTTGCCTGGGATGAGCTCTACTGCTGTAACAGGCCAGCTGTTTGCCTGGGATGAGCTGTACTGCTGTAACAAGCCAGCTGTTTCCCTGGGGTGAGCTGTACTGCTGTAACAGGCCAGCTGTTTGCCCTGGGATGTGTCCTACTGCTGTAACAGTGCAGCACATCTCAGGGCAAACAGCTGGACTGGCTGAGCAGACATTTGGGCCACCCAGCCTCTGGAGTGTGTGTGCTGATGATCATCAGAGGTACAAAGTTCAGGTCCTGTCTTTGCGGCTTGGATATACCCTGTATGAATGGCTAAATGTGGTGAAAGATCCAACTGAGGAATGGAATTAGGAAGGCATTGACTAGGAGTGAACCCATACTTGGTATGGCGGGGGGGTGCTAAGGAGTATGGCTATGAGCCCCGAGCCATCTCCGTCCTTTTTGTTCAATTGTTCAATAAAAACTCTTGGCTTGCACCTTGGCAGGCAGTACCGATATTGGCCACTGAATGATCTAAAACAATGAGCTAGAATACATTTGATAAGGTGCTGCGTGAAAATCTGGTGCCTAGGATTAGATATTGGAGAATTGAGTTATTGTGGATTGAGGATGTTAGAACAGGTCATCTTCAGACTAGAAGATTGTAACAACGGAGAGCTCCAGGATTCAGTTCTTGGTCCACAATTACATCAATGACTTGGAGAAGGAAACAGGAGGGTAGGGTGTCTACATTTGATAATATCTGGGAAAATAGGTGGGAAGGCATGGGGCAGGGAGGATATAGGGTTCTGTAGGATATGGGTAGATCCAGTGAGTGAGCAAATAGTTTAACGTGGGAAAGTGTGAGAACTTGCTGTATAGTTTGACAGAGGAGAATATTGTTTAAATGTAGAGAGACCGGAAATGAGTGATGTACAAAGTGTTTATGTGCATAAATTACAAGTTAGCAGGCACGTTCAGCTAGTGGTTAGGAATGCAAATAGTCTTTTATTGCAAGAGGGTTGGCGCTCTAAAGTAGAGAAGTATTGTTAAACTTAGTGAGTCTGCACCCTGTCAAGTTTTAGTCCACTTCTTCAAGGAAGAAGTTAGACTAGATTGAAGGTAGTCCAGAAGAGAGTCATTGAAGTAGTTGCTGGGATAAGAAGTAGTCTTATAATAGCTGAATAATCTGGGTCCTTTTCTTCAGTGATCAGAATGAGGGGTGATCTTATTGAAACACGAGGAGATCAGTTATGTGCCAAACACGAGCAAATGGGACTAGCTTCAATGGACATCTTAGTCGATGTGAGCCAGTTGAGCTGTTTCTGTCTTCGCTGTGGTGTTTCTATCTGTTTGGCTTTAAACAGACAATAGCTGCACTTTCATCTCTGGTGTTTGCCTTGTGTTTCAGTAACTGTCTGACATATCGTAGGATCTACCTCCCACCCTCCAGTCCCGAGGATCTGATCCCACCAGGCCTCTTCAAAGGAACCTATGGGAGTCATGGCCTGGAGATTGTGATGTTGAGTTTTCATGGAACCCACATTAAAGTGACAAAGATTACTGTAAGTTTAGTCATCTAGAAACAGTTGTGCAGAGTGAGTGGAGATGCTGGCTGCTGGAATTCACTGCTGTTGAAACAGCGTGCAAAGTCTGGAGTATTGGTATAGCCTCTCACTCCTCAGTGTAAAAGCCAAACATTTGCAAGTTGTTCCGACAGTTTGTCCATCACTGGGAGATCTCTGTAAAGTGCCCAGAGTGCAGTGCCATGTTGATGGCAATACCAGAAGCCTGCTCTTCAACCCACCAAATCTGTACCAGCCATCAGCTGCCCATCTGCAGTAACCCCATTTTATTTTCCCCACGTTCTCATCATCTCACCCACACCCCAGGCAATTTCTGATGGCCAGGCTTGGGTTGTGGGAGAAGTAGGTGCAAGTAGTGGAAGCTCACGCGGCCGCGGGGCGAACTCGGGGAGACAACTCGGCCGCGGGGCGAACTCAGGGAGACAACGCGGCCGCGGGGCAAAGTCGGGGCCACAGGGCAAACTCGGGGAGACAACGAGGCCACGGGGCGAACCCGGGGAGACAACGGAGCCACAGGGCAAACACGAGGAGCCCGCGGGGCGAACACGAGGAGACAACGCAGCCGCGGGGCGAACACGGGGAGACAACGCGGCCGCGGGGCAAACACGGGGAGACAACGGGGCCACGAGGCAAACTCGGGGAGACAACGGGGCCACGGGGTGAACCCGGGGAGACCACGGGGCGAAAACGGGGAGCCTGCGCGGCTGTGGGGCCAACTTTGGGAGACAACACGGCCGCGGGGCGAACTCAGGGAGACAACGGGGCCGCAGGGCAAACTCGGGGAGACAACGGGGCCACGGGGTGAACCCGGGGAGACAACGGGGCGAACACGGGGAGCCGGTGCGGCCGCGGGGCGAACTCGGGGAGACAACGGGGCCGCGGGGCGAACTCGGGGAGACAACGGGGCCGCGGGGCGAACACGGGGAGACAACGGGGCCGCGGGGCGAACACGGGGAGGTCGCGCACAGAGCAAAGGTCAAGGTTGAAAAGTGGTAATTGGCACTGCAAGGTACCAGTTCTACCAGATGTGCCACCCACAGTGGTAAATTTCATGTTTGCTTTAGATTTAAGGGATATGATCTGTGTTGCGTTTTAGAAGTCCTCAGTCCTGGGACATATTAGCCCATGTCTGTTGAAGTGGACCGATCTCATCTACAGGGACAGAAGGGAATGTGGAGTTGGCATCACAGCTATGATAGCACAGAATTATTCAGCATAGGAACAAGCCCTTCAGCCATCTTGTTAATGCCAACCTTAATCCTAATCTTGTTTGCTCCTGTTAGGCTGTATCCAGCTATGCTATTCCTATCCAACGACTTGTCCAAACACCTTCTAAACAGAATTGTATCTGCTTTTAGCATCTCATCCCAGATAACCATACCTTCTGTGTGGAAAAACCTACTTCTCACATTCCCTGTAAATTTCTGCTGTCCCATCTTATACCTCCATCTTGACTCTCTACCCATCAATTCTGCTCTGCCATTTTGTCATGGCTGATTTAGTTTCACCCTCAACCCTATTCTCCTACCTTCTGTCATAATACTTGACACCCTGACTAATCAGGAAAGGCTAAGTGACCTGCTACTTCGGGTGTTTATATTCTTAGTGGAGAAATAAGACCATAAGATATAGGAGCAGAATTAGGCCCTTTGGCCCATCCAGTCTGCTCCACCATTTCTGCAAGGCTGATCCATTTTCCCTCTCAGCCCCAAGCTCCTGTCTTTTTTCCATATCCCTTCATGCTGTGACTAATCAAGAATCCAAAGAGGATGTGTACCTGGTCTTAAACTCCCCTACCATAGGGAACATCCTCTCCACATCTATCAAAGCCTTTCAACATTTGACGGTTTCTATGAGATTTTCCCCCTCATTCTTCTGAATTCCATTATGAGTGTGGAGTGATTGAGTGCTCATTCTGTAGTTAGTGCTCAGATTGGTTTTCCTCATTGTCTGTGTGACAGATTGAGTACTGTGGCTTTTTGGGTGCATTGGCAGATGAAATTAAGGAATGATCTATTTGGTGTGATCGGTAATGGCTCTGAAGAAAACATAGAAACTAATGAATTTGTTGTTCACATGGATGTAGGGAGACCCAAATGTTCCTGCCGGACAGCTGACTCTGCACATCGACATGACCCGTCGTGTTCACTTGCCTGACATTGAGCACTTGCAAAACTTTGACAAACTTTCTCGAATCATCCTGGAGATTCACCAGCAGGTGCAGTGTGCCGACACACAACACCATGAGGACGACTCACAGCCCGCGTGTAACGGTGTGCCGGAGCTGAAGGACCAGGGGGCAAATGCTGCAGGGATGAATAGACACGCTGAGGCAGAGGGAGCGGCTGCAGGGGAGCCTGCTGTAGAAGGGCAGCCCTTTGTGCTTCCTCTGGGAGTAATGGCTCGAAACGAGGTTTATCCAAGGACTTGTCATGCCTGGTAAGTGAAGCAATCGAATAACAGCAACTTACTGTCTCCTGTGCAGTTCAGAATAACAAGTAGTGTGAAGGCAGAGGTGGAGGGGTATTGGCAGTATCACTTGTGAACTCTGATTCTGTGAAGGTTGAGGCAAGTGGATTTTGTGTTAGAGCAGAGGAATGGGAAAAGATACTGAGGTGGGTTAAATACCCTGACATCATTAAAGTTGGAACCATTCTGAGGAAAGATCACTAATGTGAAGCTTGAACTCATTATAAGGATTAGGAGTGGGAGTCGGCTGTCTGGCCCACCAAGCCTGCTCTGCCATTCAATAAGAACATGAGGACTAGAAGCAGGAGTTGGCCATCTGGCCCGGCAAACCTGCTTGAACATTAAATAAGAACATAAGGACCAGAGTCATAGAAAAGTACAGCAGAGACACAGGCCCTTTGGCCCATCTAGTCTGTGCTAAACCATTTAAACTGGCTACTCCCATGGACCTGCACTGAGAACATAGCCCAACGTGCCCCTACCATCCACATACCTATCCAAGGTTCTCTTAAATGTTGAAATTGTGTTTGCATGCACCACTTGCACTGGCAGCTCGTTCCACACTGATAGGACCCTCTAAGTGAAGATGTTTCCCTCATGTTCCCCTTAAACCTTTCCCTTTCACCCTTAACCCATGACCTCTAGTTGCAGTCCCACACAACCTCAGTGGAAAAAGCCTGCTTGCATTTACCCTATCTATGCCCCTCATAATTTTGTATACCTCACCTCAATCTTCTACATTCCAAGGAATAAAGTCCTAACCTATATTCAATCTTTCCTTATAACTCAGGTCCTCCAGACCCAGCAAGCTCCTTGTAAATTTTCTCTGCACTCTTTCAATTTGCTTTTCATCAGCCAAAGAACTCTTCCATCTTCCTGATGGAATCAATTCTGTCCAGATGTCTTGCTATTTTTTGTTTAATGATGGCTTTAAGCATTTTCCTGAGTGCAGACGTTAAGCTAACTAGCCTATAGTTACCTACCTTTTGCCTAAATCCTTTTAGAAACAGTAACTGTGACATTTGCTGTCTTGCCCAGAGTGCAGAGAATTTTGATAAATTATCACAAATACTTCTGCTATAACTTCCAGTATTTCTTTCCGTACCCTGAGATGCATCCCATCAGGATCAGGGGACTGACTTGTCTACATTCATGCCCACTAGTTTGCCCATCACTACTTCTTTAGTGGCAGTAATTGTATCAACTTCCTCACTTCCCATCGCATTCAGAACATCTCTCTCTGACATGTTGGACATGTCCATCACTGTGAAGACTGACACAAAATAGCCGTTCAAGGCATGGCCATTTTCACATTACCCACTGTTAATTCCCCCTTCTCATCTATGTCCACTGTAGCTACCCCTTTTCTGCTTGATTATAACAGCTTTTTCGTTTAGTTTTAAATTTCTTTGTTAGCTTACTTTCATAATCTTATCTTCACTTTTTTTGTTGTTTAGTACAGCGATCCCCAACCACTGTGCTACTGGGCCGTGAGGAAACGATATGAGTCAGCTGCACCTTTCCTCATTCCCTGTCACGCACTGTTGAACTTGAACATAGGGTTGCCAACTGTCCAGTATTTGCCGGGACATCCCGTATATTGGGCTAAATTGGTTTGTCCCATACAGGACCGCCCTTGTCTCGTATTTCCCCCGCTAAGGTAGAACGCTCCTATGAAACCGTTCGTGCCGAAGTGGCGTAAAGCGCAGAAACAATTTCCATTAATTTATATGGGAAAAATTTTTGAGCGTTCCCAGACCCAAAAAATAACCTACCAAATCATAACAAATAACACATAAAACCGAAAATAACACTGACATATAGTAAAAGCAGGAATGATATGAAATATACAGAGCCTATATAAAGTAGAAATAATGTATGTACAGTATAGTTGGGAAGATTAAGCCAAAACCAATTTGTGGGAGAAAAATCGGCACGTATGCGCATGCGCACACAGGTGCCCACGCGAGGCTTCATGGTCATGGTAGTCTTTCCTGGGGTAAACACAAGTGTCCTGGGATTTGACTGCTACTTTTGTCCCTTATTTGGGAGTGAGAAAGTTGGCAACTCTAACTGTAAAAGACATGCTGAGGTGAGTTTAACCCTACTTGAACACCCCTGGCCGGTCCGCAAGAATATTGTCAATATTAAACCGGTCCATGGTGCAAAAAAGGTTGGGGACCCCTGGTTTAGGATTTCTTTGTTGCTGTTTAAAGTTTTCCCAATCTACCAGTTTCCCATTGTTCTTGGTGACTTTGTATACACAAGTTTTTAGTTTGATACCTTCTTTTATTTCCTTCATTACCCAAGGCAGACTGTCCCTATACTCAATCTCATTTTACAGATTAGTGTATCATGTGATAACAGAAGCTGTGATCACAATCACCCAACCTTTGGATATCAGAATGGTGGGTGAAAGAGAGGTGGGAGCGGGAATACACTCAGACTAGTCAGCCTAACATGAGTGATGGGGAAACTGAGGAATCCCTGTCCATGAAACCATTAGTCCATATGGAAGAGCATGGGACAGGCAGCACAAGATTGTTAAAGGCAAACTGTAACCGATCTGGTTGAAATCAGTAGACTTTCAATAAACTTGAGATTAGAAACATGTATGTTAATGGGACATCAGCACACAGAGTCTGTGGAATAAGTTACTACTGGAGAATAGTTGAAACATATAAAAAAAATGCTAGAAATACTCAGTAGGTGTTGCACATCTGCCTGTATTTGCCCATCGCCCTCTAAACTTCTACCTACCTACTTGCACGTTATCAATGTGTTTACCTCATTACAAATACCACCTTTTTGAGGAAACTTCCCTAATGTCTTTATTATTTAAACCTCTGCCCTTTTGTTTTTAGCACCCCCTCTTCATGGGGGGCGGGGGGGAATTGTGCTTTCACCGTATCTCTGACCTCTTGATCTTGTATACCTCCATCAGGTCACCCTTTAATCGCCTATATTCCAGAGAATAAAATCCTGGTGTACATCACCTCTCCTTGTGACTCGGGGCCCCAGGTCCAGACAACTCCCTGGTTTCAAGTTTAATAACATCTTTCCTATAACAGGGTGACCAAAACAGTACACAGTACTCCAAGTGGCGCCTTGTATAACTGCAACATTATGACCCAAATCCTGTTCTCAGTGCCTTGACTGCTGAAGGCTAGTGTGCTACACAGCTTTCTCCACCGTCCTCTTTACCTGTGAGGCCCCTTTCACTGAACTGTGCACTGTTCCCTAACACTCTGCAGAGCTGGCCCGTTCACCGTATCGTTTAGCTGTTTATCAATGTTTTGTAATCCAGTGTGTTTACATCGATGGATTGTCACGTAGAGTGACTTTGCTCAGCTGCTTGCAGTGATCAGAATGTCTGTGTTTCTGGTCTGGTGCTAGCTTCTATGGCACTGGGCTGATTGCAGGGCACGGCTTCACCAGTCCTGAGAGGACACCTGGTCTCTTCGTTCTCTTCAATGACCAGTGTTTTGGTTTCATCTGGCTAGACCTGAAATCCTTCAGCCTGTACAGTCGAATTGAAGACACACTGAAAAATGCGCAAGCCCCTCACAGAGAAGCTTTCGAACTGATGCTGAAGAACATGCAGTCATGGACATCCTGATCGATGTCCGCCCTGAAGGAATGGAGCGCTCAGAACCGTAGGTCTGCAGTTCCTCCTCGCCCACTGAAGCAGGCCTGTCAATGTCCGCCCCCAAAGAACGGAGTGCTCAGAACCGCAGGTCTGCAGTTTCTCCTCACGCCCACTGAAGCATGCACGCTGGGAAAGAAGGACCAGAACCATGTAATGGCTCCTGCTCACCTTGGCCCCTCTCCCTCTCACCTGAGCTACTACCTTAAGTAATCTTGTTGCAATGGTTTTGTAATAGTTTCTTTTCAATGCACTTGGTGTGGTCAGAGCAGAGAATAGAGCCTAAAGAGGAGTATTGAAAGCCTCCCGGCATTTTGTGGAAGGTAACAAAGAATGACGATTGGAAGAAGCTTTAACTTTACGCACTAATGTTTGACTGTGCCCTGTCTTTAAGGGAGTTTGTTTAATTCTGTTGAAAATCATTGCACACGTTTAATTTTGTGTTGTTTAGAATGGAGTAGAAAGAGGAAAAAAGTGATAGTAATTCATATCGCAGAAAGCAAACCTTATCTGGGCTGAATGTATAATAAACCTTCTCACCTTCAAACTCTACACCAGCCAGCTGAGGCAGTGAGACAATATCAGGAAATAAAGTATTATTTAAATTTGAGTTTATATGGTTAAGATTGAAAGATTTTAATATTTATGTTAAGAAAATTTATAAAGAGATTTTCAGTTTATTGTTTTATGTTTGAAAAAGAATAATTTAAGTTTTATGATCTTGAACTTGATTAAAAGAAACTTTTGGAAATGGTGTGTTTTCTTTTTCCCTGACAACATTGCAAACCGAGTGGGTCCCAGATGCTTTGGCCAGAGTTGCTCTGCATAGGCTGTTCGTGAAGCAGACCTTCTACAGATGTGGCAGGCAGTGGTCACAGGAGGGACTGACTGACAGAGAGGGTGGGGGGAAGGATTGCACAGTATGGGAGCATGTGACTCATCGCAAGCTGCTGTCTGCAGATCTTCACATTTATTTGGTGCAGCACAACGTATTGTCCATCCCTCATTGCCCTCAGCCAAACGTGGTGGAATGGACTAGTAGTGTCAGTCAGACTGGGGCGGGGGGGTGGGGTTCATAGCAAGCAAAACTCTGTCATTTTAAATTTTAATGAATTCATTGTGAAAACAAATGAGATTCTGCAGATGCTGGAAGTTCAGAACAATGCACACAAAATGCTGGAAGAAAGGAATAAAGAGTTGATGTCTCAGGCCGAAACTTTAAAACTTGCTGGGATTTGAGCATGGAATTTCAGGATTATCACACTGCCAGAATCTTGTTGGGGGAAGAGCTTAGTGGTTGTGGTCATGGTTATTACAACCTATCAGAAGAGCTGAGAAATTCCAAGTGGAAAGAGCCACATTTCAGGCTATATAAGAGTATCCAGATAAGAGCTTCAAAACCCACATGGCAGCACAATTGATGTTGGGGAAATGGAAATTCCTCCTTGCAGTATTCACAACTTTGTCTTACATGGAAGAAAATTCACTCTCTCAGATTGTGGGGGAAATAAAAACTAATGTTCTGGATCAGAATCAGACTTCTTGTCACTGACAAAAAATGACAAAATTTGATTTGTGGTAAACTTGTTTCTTGATGCTGAGGCAGCTCTGCAGTTTTACATTATGTAGAAGTGTGCTGCAGACTGTTAACAGTGCTGCTCAAACTGCAGGGTCAACTGAATTAGTTCTGAGGTTCTGGAACAGACTTCACACGACCACTGTGTCAAGCGATGCGTATGTTTCCATGGTTCTTTAGCGGAAAACGGGTGAGAAGAGTCACAGGGTTAACTTGGCTCTCGGCAAGATGGGCAGCATCCGTGGGGGGAAATATAAATGATCTGCTGAGTTCCTCCAGCATCTTTTGTGTTTGAGTTAATTTGGCAGCTGTTTTTCTAATTTATGAGTACCATCTACTGGCTGTCTTCAGTTGATCAATGAGTGCAGTCTTTGGAAGAGGGACTTGTGCTATCAAGGGTGCAGCAAGTTCTCTGCACTGGGAACTGGTTTTCACCACACCGGGCGGGTCCTGAAAAGCATTCCTGTTGACTCAGCTCTGTGGTAGGTGGTAAATCAACAATATCCAGAAATAAAAAGACTTGTTTTTGCCAACCCATCTGTGAGAATATTGATAGGAATGATCACTTTTTAGTTGTGGAGGCAAAGTCCATCTTTACATGAAAGGATGCTTTACATAATTTGTGGCGTTACCATCGTCTTACAGGGATATTCAGATGTCTGACTTGGGCCATCCAAGCAGCGGTGCTGTGTATATCACAGCATTGCTGTTTGACAGAGACCTTATCGTGTGGGTTCAGGCAAGCTAGGTAGTGTATATCCTGCTATGACAAGGTGCTTTCCTGGGTACAACAGTAGTGATTAACAGATTATCACACAAGATTCTGCAGGATGGAAATCTTGAGCAATACACAAAATGCTACAGCACAGATGGTTTAAACTTCAGGGTGGGCATATCTCAAAAAGACTTCACATAAGAGCAAATCATAGACACAGGATCCTGCAGATGCTGGCAATGTATAAAGTTTTGTTTTGCTTTATAAAGATAAGATGTTGCAATATTTAGAAACAATATCAAAACATTGATTTTAATAAAGAAGAATTTGTGTATTTCAGTGAGAAATATCTTAACATCACAATAGAAGTTTTTATAAGTATCAACAAAGCTGGTTGCAGGGCTTTGGTGAATTTTGAACAGGAAGGGACACTTAACTGGACAATGATAAAAACTGGAACATCAGGTTCAGAGACCATGCAGTCCATTCCCACTTTTATCAACATTTATCAGAATATCAATTTGGAACCAAAGGAGACAAATATGCTTGCTATCCAATGAAATAACATCAACACTAATGTAATTGTAATGTCAACTCCAAATTCCCAAATATGTTTTCGTAACCTTTCACAGCTGGATCAAGTATCTAACAACCAAAAACAAAAAAAAACTGCTACCGTTATCGTTTGAACAATGGAGTTTCCAAAGTTAGATTTCACCCGTGAGGGTCTGGACGTTTATGAGAATGATGCAAAGAATGAAAAGGTTGATGTATGAGGAGCTTTTGATGATTCTCGGCTTCTACTGAGTGAGTTTAGAAGAATGGGGGAGGGGAATCTCACTGAAACCAATTAAATATTGAAGAGTCCAGTCAAAGTGGATGTGTCCTATACTGAGGTAATCATAGACGAGATAGCACAGCGTCAGAATACAAGAATGCCCTTTTAGAAAGTTCAAAGTAAATGATATCAGGGTACATAAATGTCACCAAATACATATGGGCATATGCAACAAACCTACAGAATACTAACTAGAACAGGATTCAAGGAGAGAGGGAACGGTGACTAACAGAATTCAATGAGACAAGGAGTAGTGACTGTAACAGGATTCAATGAGATGGAGCAGTGACTGTAACAGGATTCAATGAGAGAAGGAAAACTGACTAACAGGATTCAATGAGAGAAGGAAAAGTGACTAACAGGATTCAATGAGATGGAATAGTGACTGTAACAGGATTCAATGAGATGGAATAGTGACTGTAACAGGATTCAATGAGATGGAATAGTGACTGTAACATGATTCGATGAGAGAAGGAATAGTGACTAACAGGATTCAATGAGATGGAATAGTGACAGTAACAGGATTCAATGAGAGAACGAATAGTGACTGTAACAGGATTCAATGAGATGGAGTAGTGACTGTAACAATTCAATCACAGAAGGAGTACTGACTAACAGGATTCACTGAGAGAAGGAGTAGTGACTGTAACAGGATTCAATGAGATGGAATAGTGACTAACAGGATTCAATGAGATGGAGCAGTGACTGTAGCAGGATTCAATGAGAGAAGGAATAGTGACTGTAACAGGATTCAATGAGATGGAATCGTGAATGTAACTGGATTCAATGAGATGGAATAGTGACTGTAACAGGATTCAATGAGTGAAGGAATAGTGACTGTAACAGGATTCAATGAGATGGAATAGTGACTGTAACAGGATTCAATGAGATGGAGTAGTGACTGAAACAGAATTCAATCAGAGAAGGAGTACTGACTAACAGGATTCACTGAGAGAAGGAGTAGTGACTGTAACAGGATTCAATGAGATGGAATAGTGACTGTAACAGGATTCAATGAGATGGAATAGTGACTGTAACAGGATTCAATGAGAGAAGGAACAGTGACTGTAACAGGATTCAATGAGATTGAATAGTGACTGTAACAGGATTCAATCAGAGAAGGAAAAGTGACTGTAACAGGATTGAATGAGATGGAATAGTGACAGTAACAGGATTCAATGAGATGGAATAGTGACTGTTACAGGATTCAATGAGATGGAATAGTGACTAACAAGATACAATGAGAGAAGGAATAGTGACTAACAGGATTCAATGACATGGAATAGTGACTGTAACAGGATTCAATGAGATGGAATAGTGACGGTAACATGATTCAATGAGATGGAGTAGTGACTGTAACAGAATTCAATCAGAGAAGGAGTACTGACTAACAGGATTCAATGAGATGAAATAGTGACTGTAACAGGATTCAATGAGAGAAGGAAAAGTGACTGTAACAGGATTCAATGAGATGGAATAGTGACTGTAACAGGATTCAATGAGAGAAGGAAAAGTGACTAACAGGATTGAATGAGATGGAATAGTGACAGTAACAGGATTCAATGAGATGGAAAAGTGACTGTTACAGGATTCAATGAGATGGAATAGTGACTAACAAGATACAATGAGAGAAGGAATAGTGACTAACAGGATTCAATGACATGGAATAGTGACTGTAACAGGATTCAATGAGAGAAGGAAAAGTGACTGTAACAGGATTCAATGAGATGGAATACTGACTGTAACAGGATTCAATGAGAGAAGGAAAAGTGACTGTAACAGGATTCAATGAGATGGAATAGTGACTGTGACAGGATTTAATCGGAGAAGGAGTACTGACTAACAGGTTTCACAGAGAAGGAGTAGTGACTGTAACAGGATTCAATGAGATGGAATACTGACTGTAATAGAATTCAATGAGATGGAATAGTGACTGTAACAGGATTCAATGAGATGCAATAGTGACTAAAACAATTCAATCAGAGAAGGAGTACTGACTAACAAGATTCAATGACAGAAGGAATAGTGACTAACAGGATTCAATGACATGGAATAGTGGCTGTCACAGGATTCAATGAGATGGAGTAGTGACTAACAGGATTCAATGAAAAGGAATAGTGACTGTAACAGGATTCAATGAGATGGAAGACTGACTAACATGATTCAATGAGAGAAAGCATAGTTACTAACAGGATTCAATGAGATTGAATACTGACTGTAACAGGATTCAATGAGAGAAGGAATAGTGACTGTAACAGGATTCAAAGAGATGGAATACTGACTGTAACAGGATTCAATGAGAGAAGGAATAGTGACTGTAACAGGATTCAATGAGATGGAATAGTGGCTGTAACAGGATTCAATGAGATGAAATAGTGACTGTAACAGGATTCAATGAGATGGAGTAGTGACTGTAACAGGATTCAATGAAAGAAGGAACAGAGACTGTAACAGGATTCAATGAGATGGAATTGTGAATGTAACAGAATTGAATCAGATGGAATAGTGACTGTAACAGGATTCAATGAGAGAAGGAAAAGTGACTGTAACAGGATTCAATGAGATGGAATAGTGACTGTAACAGGATTCAATGAGAGAAGGAAAAGTGACTAACAGGATTCAATGAGATGGAGTAGTGACTGTAACAGAATTCAATCAGAAAAGGAGTACTGACTAACAGGATTCACTGAGAGAAGGAGCAGTAACTGTAACAGGATTCAAAGAGATGGAATAGTGACTGTAACAGGATTCAATGAGATGGAATAGTGACTGTAACAGGATTCACTTAGATGGAATAGTGACTGTAACAGGATTCAATGAGATGGAGCACTGACTGTAAAAGGATTCAATGAGAGAAGGAAACGTGACTCTAACAGGATTCAATGAGAGAAGCAAAAGTGACTGTAACAGGATTCAATGAGATGGAATAGTGACTGTAACACGATTCAATGAGATGGAGTAGTGACTGTAACAGAATTCAATGAGAGAAGGAGTACTGACTGACAGGATTCACTGAGAGAAGGAGTAGTGACTGTAACAGGATTCAATGAGATGGAATAATGACTGTAACAGGATTCAATGAGGTGGAATAGTGACTTTAACAGGATTCAATGAGATGGAATAGTGACTGTAACAGGATTCAATCAGATGGAATAGTGACTGTAACAGGATCCAATGAGAGAAGGAATACTGACTAACAGGATTCAATGAGATGGAATAGTGACTGTAACAGGATTCAATGAGAAAGGGAAAAGTGACTGTAACAGGATTCAATGAGATGGAATAGTGACTGTAACAGGATTCAAAGAAAGAAGGAAAAGTGACTGTAACAGGATTCAATGAGATGGAATAGTGACTGTAACAGGATTCAATGAGATGGAATAGTGACTAACACGATTCAATGAGATGCAATAGTGACTGTAACACGATTCAATCAGAGAAGGAGTACTGACTAACAGGATTCAATGAAAAGGAATAGTGACTGTAACAGGATTCAATGAGATGGAATACTAACTGTAACAGGATTCAATGAGAGAAAGCATAGTTACTAACAGGATTCAATGAGATGGAATAGTGAATGTAACAGGATTCAATGAGTGAAGGAATAGTGACTGTAACAGGCTTCAATGAGATGGAATAGTGGCT
Source organism: Mobula birostris (assembly GCF_030028105.1). Lineage (NCBI taxonomy): Eukaryota > Metazoa > Chordata > Chondrichthyes > Myliobatiformes > Myliobatidae > Mobula > Mobula birostris. The sequence goes on from NC_092384.1 coordinate 85,105,617, forward strand.
GTAACAGGATTCAATGAGATGAAACAGTGACTGTAACAGGATTCAATGAGATGCAGTAGTGACTGTAACAGGATTCAATAAGATGGAGTAGTGACTGTAACAGGATTCAATGAAAGAAGGAACAGAGACTGTAACAGGATTCAATGAGATGGAATCGTGAATGTAATTGGATTCAATGAGATGGAATAGTGACTGTAACAGGATTCAATGAGTGAAGGAATAGTGACTGTAACAGGATTCAATGAGATGGAATAGTGACTGTAACAGGATTCAATGAGATGGAGTAGTGACTGTAACAGAATTCAATCAGAGAAGGAGTACTGACTAACAGGATTCACTGAGAGAAGGAGTAGTGACTGTAACAGGATTCAATGAGATGTAATAGTGACTGTAACAGGATTCAATGAGATGGAATAGTGACTGTAACAGGATTCAATGAGATGGAATAGTGACTGTAACAGGATTCAATGAGAGAAGGAACAGTGACTGTAACAGGATTCAATGAGATTGAATAGTGACTGTAACAGGATTCAATGAGAGAAGGAAAAGTGACGGTAACATGATTCAATGAGATGGAGTAGTGACTGTAACAGAATTCAATCAGAGAAGGAGTACTGACTAACAGGATTCAATGAGATGGAACTGTGACTGTAACAGGATTCAATGAGAGAAGGAAAAGTGACTGTAACAGGATTCAATGAGATGGAATAGTGACTGTAACAGGATTCAATGAGAGAAGGAAAACTGACTGTAACAGGATTGAATGAGATGGAATAGTGACAGTAACAGAATTCAATGAGATGGAATAGTGACTGTTACAGGATTCAATGAGATGGAATAGTGACTAACCAGATACAATGAGAGAAGGAATAGTGACTAACAGGATTCAATGACATGGAATAGTGACTGTAACAGGATTCAATGAGATGGAATAGTGATGGTAACATGATTCAATGAGATGGAGTAGTGACTCTAACAGAATTCAATCAGAGAAGGAGTGCTGACTAACAGGATTCAATGAGATGGAATACTGACTGTAACAGGATTCAATGAGATGGAATAGTGACTGTAACAGGATTTAATCAGAGAAGGAGTACTGACTAACAGGTTTCACTGAGAGAAGGAGTAGTGACTGTAACAGGATTCAATGAGATGGAATACTGACTGTAATAGAATTCAATGAGATGGAATAGTGACTGTAACAGGATTCAAGGAGATGCAATAGTGACTAACACAATTCAATCAGAGAAGGAGTACTGACTAACAAGATTCAATGAGAGAAGGAATAGTGACTAACAGGATTCAATGACATGGAATAGTGGCTGTCACAGGATTCAATGAGATGGAGTAGTGACTAACAGGATTCAATGAAAAGGAATAGTGACTGTAACAGGATTCAATGACATGGAAGACTGACTGTAACAGGATTCAATGAGAGAAAGCATAGTTACTAACAGGATTCAATGAGATGGAATACTGACTGTAACAGGATTCAATGAGAGAAGGAATAGTGACTGTAACAGGATTCAATGAGATGGAATAGTGACTGTAACAGGATTCAATGAGATGGAGTAGTGACTGTAACAGGATTCAATGAAAGAAGGAACAGAGACTGTAACAGGATTCAATGAGATGGAATTGTGAATGTAACAGAATTGAATCAGATGGAATAGTGACTGTAACAGGATTCAATGAGAGAAGGAAAAGTGACTGTAACAGGATTCAATGAGATGGAATAGTGACTGTAACAGGATTCAATGAGAGAAGGAAAAGTGACTAACAGGATTCAATGAGATGGAATAGTGACTGTAACACGATTCAATGAGATGGAATAGTGACTGTAACAGGATTCACTGAGATGGAATACTGACTGTAACAGGATTCAATGAGATGGAGCAGTGACTGTAACAAGATTCAATGAGAGAAGGAAAAGTGACTTTAACAGGATTCAATGAGAGAAGGAAAAGTGACTGTAACAGGATTCAATGAGATGGAATAGTGACTGTAACAGAATTCAATGAGATGGAATAGTGACTGTAACAGGATTCAATGAGATGGAATAGTGATTGTAACATGATTCGATGAGAGAAGGAATAGTGACTAACAGGATTGAATGAGATGGAATAGTGACTGTAACAGGATTCAGTGAGAGAACGAATAGTGACTGTAACAGGATTCAATGAGATGGAATAGTGACTGTAACAGGATTCAATGAGATGGTGTAGTGACTGTAACAGAATTCAATCAGAGAAGGAGTACTGACTAACAGGATTCACTGAGAGAAGGTGTAGTGACTGTAACAGGATTCAATGACATGTAATAGTGACTGTAACAGGATTCAATGAGATGGAATAGTGACTGTAACAGGATTCAATGAGATGGAATAGTGACTTTAACAGGATTCAATGAGAGAAGGAACAGTGACTGTAACAGGATTCAATGAGATTGAATAGTGACTGTAACAGGATTCAATGACAGAAGGAAAAGTGACTGTAACAGGATTGAATGAGATGGAATAGTGACTGTAACAGGATTCAATGAGATGGAATAGTGACAGAAACAGTATTCAATGAGATGGACTAGTGACTGTAACAGAATTCAATCAGAGAAGGAGTACTGACTAAGAGGATTCACTGAGAGAAGGAGTAGTGACTGTAACAGGATTCAATGAGATGGAATAATGACTGTCACAGGATTCAATGAGATGGAATAGTGACTAACAGGATTCAATGAAAGAAGGAATACTGACTGTAACAGGATTCAATGAGATGGAATAGTGACTGTAACAGGTTTCAATGAGAGAAGGAATAGTGACTAACAGGATTCAATGAGATGGAATAGTGACTGTAACATGATTCAATGAGAGAAGGAAAAGTGACTGTAACAGGATTCAATGCGATGGAATAGTGACTGTAACAGGATTCAATGAGATGGAATAGTGACTGTAACAGGATTCAATGAGAGAAGGAACACTGACTGTAACAGGATTCAATGAGATTGAATAGTAACTGTAACAGGATTCAATGACAGAGGGAAAAGTGACAGAAACCGGATTCAATGAGATGGAATAGTGACTGTAACATGATTCAATGAGATGGAGTAATGACTGTAACAGAATTCAATCAGAGAAGGAGTACTGACTGACAGGATTCACTGAGAGAAGGAGTAGTGACTGTAACAGGATTCAATGAGATGGAATAATGACTAACAGGATTCAATGAGATGGAATAGTGACTGTAACAGGATTCAATCAGATGGAATAGTGACTGTAACAGGATTCAATGAGATGGAATAGTGACTGTAACAGGTTTCAATGAGAGAAGGAATAGTGACTAACAGGATTCAATGAGATGGAATAGTGACTGTAACAGGATTCAATGAGAGAAGGAAAAGTGACTGTAACAGGATTCAATGAGATGGAATAGTGACTGTAACACGATTCAATGAGATGGAATAGTGACTGTAACAGGATTCAATGAGATGCAATAGTGACTGTAACACGATTCAATCAGAGAAGGAGTACTGACTGACAGGATTCACTGAGAGAAGGAGTAGTGACTGTAACAGGATTCAATGAGATGGAATAATGACTGTAACAGGATTCAATGAGATGGAATAGTGACTGTAACAGGATTCAATGAGATGGAATAGTGACTGTAACAGGATTCAATGAGATGGAATAGTGACTGTAACAGGATTCAATGAGAGAAGGAATAGTGACTAACAGGATTCAATGAGATGGAATAGTGACTGTAACAGGATTCAATGAGAGAAGGAAAAGTGACTGTAACAGGATTCAATGAGATGGAATAGTGACTGTAACACGATTCAGTGAGATGGAATAGTGACTGTAACAGGATTCAATGAGATGCAATAGTGACTGTAACACGATTCAATCAGAGAAGGAGTACTGACTAACAAGATTCAATGAGAGAAGGAATAGTGACTGTAACAGGATTCAATGACATGGAATACTGGCTGTCACGGGATTCAATGACATGGAGTAGTGACTAACAGGATTGAATGAAAAGGAATAGTGACTGTAACAGGATTCAATGAGATAAAATACTAACTGTAACAGGATTCAATGAGAGAAAGCATAGTTACTAACAGGATTCAATGAGAGAAGGAATAGTGACTGTAACAGGCTTCAATGAGATGGTATAGTGGCTGTAACAGGATTCAATGAGATGAAATAGTGACTGTAACAGGATTCAATGAGATGGAATAGTGACTGTAACAGGATTCAATGAGATTGAATACTGACTGTAACAGGATTCAATGACAAAAGGAAAAGAGACTGTAACAGGATTGAATGAGATGGAATAGTGACTGTAACAGGATTCAATGAGATGGAATAGTGACAGAAACAGTATTCAATGAGATGGACTAGTGACTGTAACAGAATTCAATCAGAGAAGGAGTACTGACTAACAGGATTCACTGAGAGAAGGAGTAGTGACTGTAACAGGATTAAATGAGATGGAATAATGACTGTAACAGGATTCAATGAAAGAAGGAACAGAGACTGTAACAGGATTCAATGAGATGGAATCGTGAATGTAACTGGATTCAATGAGATGGATTAGTGACTGTAACAGGATTCAATGAGAGAAGGAAAAGTGACTGTAACAGGATTCGATGCGATGGAATAGTGACTGTAACAGGATTCAATGAGAGAAGGAAACGTCACTTTAACAGGATTCAATGAGATGGAAAAGTGACTAACAAGATTCAATGAGATAGAATACTTACTGTAACAGGATTCCATGAGATGGAGTAGTGACTAACAGGATCCAATGAAAGAAGGAATAGTGACTGTAACAGGATTCAATGAGATGGAATAGTGACTGTAACAGGATTCAATGAGAGAAGGAATAGTGACTGTAACAGTATTCAATGAGATGGAATAGTGGCTGTAACAGGATTAAATGAGATGGCGTAGTGACTGTAACAGGATTCAATGAGATGGAGTAGTGAATAACAGGATTCAATGAAAGAAGGAACAGAGACTGTAACAGGATTCAATGAGATGGAGCAGTGACTGTAACAGGATTCAATGAGATGGAATAGTGACTGTAACAGGATTCAATGAGATGGAATAGTGACTTTAACAGGATTCAATGAGAGAAGGAACAGTGACTGTAACAGGATTCAATGCGATTGAATAGTGACTGTAACAGGATTCAATGACAGAAGGAAAAGTGACTGTAACAGGATTGAATGAGATGGAATAGTGACTGTAACAGGATTCAATGAGATGGAATAGTGACAGAAACAGTATTCAATGAGATGGACTAGTGACTGTAACAGAATTCAATCAGAGAAGGAGTACTGACTAAGAGGATTCACTGAGAGAAGGAGTAGTGACTGTAACAGGATTCAATGAGATGGAATAATGACTGTCACAGGATTCAATGAGATGGAATAGTGACTAACAGGATTCAATGAAAGAAGGAATACTGACTGTAACAGGATTCAATGAGATGGAATACTGACTGTAACAGGTTTCAATGACAGAAGGAATAGTGACTAACAGGATTCAATGAGATGGAATAGTGACTGTAACATGATTCAATGAGAGAAGGAAAAGTGACTGTAACAGGATTCAATGCGATGGAATAGTGACTGTAACAGGATTCAATGAGATGGAATAGTGACTGTAACAGGATTCAATGAGAGAAGGAACACTGACTGTAACAGGATTCAATGAGATTGAATAGTAACTGTAACATGATTCAATGACAGAGGGAAAAGTGACAGAAACCGGATTCAATGAGATGGAATAGTGACTGTAACATGATTCAATGAGATGGAGTAATGACTGTAACAGAATTCAATCAGAGAAGGAGTACTGACTGACAGGATTCACTGAGAGTAGGAGTAGTGACTGTAACAGGATTCAATGAGATGGAATAATGACTGTAACAGGATTCAATGAGATGGAATAGTGACTGTAACAGGATTCAATGAGATGGAATAGTGACTGTAACAGGATTCAATGAGATGGAATAGTGACTGTAACAGGTTTCAATGAGAGAAGGAATAGTGACTAACAGGATTCAATGAGATGGAATAGTGACTTTAACAGGATTCAATGAGAGAAGGAAAAGTGACTGTAACAGGATTCAATGAGATGGAATAGTGACTGTAACACGATTCAATGAGATGGAATAGTGACTGTAACAGGATTCAATGAGATGCAATAGTGACTGTAACACGATTCAATCAGAGAAGGAGTACTGACTGACAGGATTCACTGAGAGAAGGAGTAGTGACTGTGACAGGATTCAATGAGATGGAATAATGACTGTAACAGGATTCAATGAGATGGAATAGTGACTGTAACTGGATTCAATGAGATGGAATAGTGACTGTAACAGGATTCAATGAGATGGAATAGTGACTGTAACAGGATTCAATGAGAGAAGGAATAGTGACTAACAGGATTCAATGAGATGGAATAGTGACTGTAACAGGATTCAATGAGAGAAGGAAAAGTGACTGTAACAGGATTCAATGAGATGGAATAGTGACTGTAACACGATTCAATGAGATGGAATAGTGACTGTAACAGGATTCAATGAGATGCAATAGTGACTGTAACACGATTCAATCAGAGAAGGAGTACTGACTAACAAGATTCAATGAGAGAAGGAATAGTGACTGTAACAGGATTCAATGACATGGAATACTGGCTGTCACAGGATTCAATGACATGGAGTAGTGACTAACAGGATTCAATGAAAAGGAATAGTGACTGTAACAGGATTCAATGAGATAAAATACTAACTGTAACAGGATTCAATGAGAGAAAGCATAGTTACTAACAGGATTCAATGAGAGAAGGAATAGTGACTGTAACAGGCTTCAATGAGATGGAATAGTGGCTGTAACAGGATTCAATGAGATGAAATAGTGACTGTAAGAGGATTCAATGAGATGGAGTAGTGACTGTAACAGGATTCAATGAGATGGAATAGTGACTGTAACAGGATTCAATGAGATTGAATAGTGACTGTAACAGGATTCAATGACAGAAGGAAAAGAGACTGTAACTGGATTGAATGAGATGGAATAGTGACTGTAACAGGATTCAATGAGATGGAATAGTGACAGAAACAGTATTCAATGAGATGGACTAGTGACTGTAACAGAATTCAATCAGAGAAGGAGTACTGACTAACAGGATTCACTGAGAGAAGGAGTAATGACTGTAACAGGATTCAATGAGATGGAATAATGACTGTAACAGGATTCAATGAAAGAAGGAACAGAGACTGTAACAGGATTCAATGAGATGGAATCGTGAATGTAACTGGATTCAATGAGATGGATTAGTCACTGTAACAGGATTCAATGAGAGAAGGAAAAGTGACTGTAACAGGATTCGATGCGATGGAATAGTGACTGTAACAGGATTCAATGAGAGAAGGAAACGTCACTGTAACAGGATTCAATGAGATGGAAAAGTGACTAACAAGATTCAATGAGATAGAATACTTACTGTAACAGGATTCCATGAGATGGAGTAGTGACTAACAGGATCCAATGAAAGAAGGAATAGTGACTGTAACAGGATTCAATGAGATGGAATAGTGACTGTAACAGGATTCAATGAGAGAAGGAATAGTGACTGTAACAGTATTCAATGAGATGGACTAGTGGCTGTAACAGGATTAAATGAGATGGCGTAGTGACTGTAACAGGATTCAATGAGATGGAGTAGTCAATAACAGGATTCAATGAAAGAAGGAACAGAGACTGTAACAGGATTCAATGAGATGGAGCAGTGACTGTAACAGGATTCAATGAGATGGAATAGTGACTGTAACAGGATTCAATGAGATGGAATAGTGACTTTAACAGGATTCAATGAGAGAAGGAACAGTGACTGTAACTGGATTCAATGAGATTGAATAGTGACTGTAACAGGATTCAATGACAGAAGGAAAAGTGACTGTAACAGGATTGAATGAGATGGAATAGTGACTGTAACAGGATTCAATGAGATTGAATAGTAACTGTAACAGGATTCAATGACAGAGGGAAAAGTGACAGAAACCGGATTCAATGAGATGGAATAGTGACTGTAACATGATTCAATGAGATGGAGTAATGACTGTAACAGAATTCAATCAGAGAAGGAGTACTGACTGACAGGATTCACTGAGAGAAGGAGTAGTGACTGTAACAGGATTCAATGAGATGGAATAATGACTGTAACAGGATTCAATGAGATGGAATAGTGACTGTAACAGGATTCAATGAGATGGAATAGTGACTGTAACAGGATTCAATGAGATGGAATAGTGACTGTAACAGGTTTCAATGAGAGAAGGAATAGTGACTAACAGGATTCAATGAGATGGAATAGTGACTGTAACAGGATTCAATGAGAGAAGGAAAAGTGACTGTAACAGGATTCAATGAGATGGAATAGTGACTGTAACACGATTGAATGAGATGGAATAGTGACTGTAACAGGATTCAATGAGATGCAATAGTGACTGTAACACGATTCAATCAGAGCAGGAGTACTGACTGACAGGATTCACTGAGAGAAGGAGTAGTGACTGTAACAGGATTCAATGAGATGGAATAATGACTGTAACAGGATTCAATGAGATGGAATAGTGACTGTAACAGGATTCAATGAGATGGAATAGTGACTGTAACAGGATTCAATGAGATGGAATAGTGACTGTAACAGGATTCAATGAGAGAAGGAATAGTGACTAACAGGATTCAATGAGATGGAATAGTGACTGTAACAGGATTCAATGAGAGAAGGAAAAGTGACTGTAACAGGATTCAATGAGATGGAATAGTGACTGTAACACGATTCAGTGAGATGGAATAGTGACTGTAACAGGATTCAATGAGATGCAATAGTGACTGTAACACGATTCAATCAGAGAAGGAGTACTGACTAACAAGATTCAATGAGAGAAGGAATAGTGACTGTAACAGGATTCAATGACATGGAATACTGGCTGTCACGGGATTCAATGACATGGAGTAGTGACTAACAGGATTGAATGAAAAGGAATAGTGACTGTAACAGGATTCAATGAGATAAAATACTAACTGTAACAGGATTCAATGAGAGAAAGCATAGTTACTAACAGGATTCAATGAGAGAAGGAATAGTGACTGTAACAGGCTTCAATGAGATGGTATAGTGGCTGTAACAGGATTCAATGAGATGAAATAGTGACTGTAAGAGGATTCAATGAGATGGAGTAGTGACTGTAACAGGATTCAATGAGATGGAATAGTGACTGTAACAGGATTCAATGAGATTGAATACTGACTGTAACAGGATTCAATGACAAAAGGAAAAGAGACTGTAACAGGATTGAATGAGATGGAATAGTGACTGTAACAGGATTCAATGAGATGGAATAGTGACAGAAACAGTATTCAATGAGATGGACTAGTGACTGTAACAGAATTCAATCAGAGAAGGAGTACTGACTAACAGGATTCACTGAGAGAAGGAGTAGTGACTGTAACAGGATTCAATGAGATGGAATAATGACTGTAACAGGATTCAATGAAAGAAGGAACAGAGACTGTAACAGGATTCAATGAGATGGAATCGTGAATGTAACTGGATTCAATGAGATGGATTAGTGACTGTAACAGGATTCAATGAGAGAAGGAAAAGTGACTGTAACAGGATTCGATGCGATGGAATAGTGACTGTAACAGGATTCAATGAGAGAAGGAAACGTCACTTTAACAGGATTCAATGAGATGGAAAAGTGACTAACAAGATTCAATGAGATAGAATACTTACTGTAACAGGATTCCATGAGATGGAGTAGTGACTAACAGGATCCAATGAAAGAAGGAATAGTGACTGTAACAGGATTCAATGAGATGGAATAGTGACTGTAACAGGATTCAATGAGAGAAGGAATAGTGACTGTAACAGTATTCAATGAGATGGAATAGTGGCTGTAACAGGATTAAATGAGATGGCGTAGTGACTGTAACAGGATTCAATGAGATGGAGTAGTGAATAACAGGATTCAATGAAAGAAGGAACAGAGACTGTAACAGGATTCAATGAGATGGAGCAGTGACTGTAACAGGATTCAATGAGATGGAATAGTGACTGTAACAGGATTCAATGAGATGGAATAGTGACTTTAACAGGATTCAATGAGAGAAGGAACAGTGACTGTAACAGGATTCAATGAGATTGAATAGTGACTGTAACAGGATTCAATGACAGAAGGAAAAGTGACTGTAACAGGATTGAATGAGATGGAATAGTGACTGTAACAGGATTCAATGAGATGGAATAGTGACAGAAACAGTATTCAATGAGATGGACTAGTGACTGTAACAGAATTCAATCAGAGAAGGAGTACTGACTAAGAGGATTCACTGAGAGAAGGAGTAGTGACTGTAACAGGATTCAATGAGATGGAATAATGACTGTCACAGGATTCAATGAGATGGAATAGTGACTAACAGGATTCAATGAAAGAAGGAATACTGACTGTAACAGGATTCAATGAGATGGAATACTGACTGTAACAGGTTTCAATGACAGAAGGAATAGTGACTAACAGGATTCAATGAGATGGAATAGTGACTGTAACATGATTCAATGAGAGAAGGAAAAGTGACTGTAACAGGATTCAATGTGATGGAATAGTGACTGTAACAGGATTCAATGAGATGGAATAGTGACTGTAACAGGATTCAATGAGAGAAGGAACACTGACTGTAACAGGATTCAATGAGATTGAATAGTAACTGTAACATGATTCAATGACAGAGGGAAAAGTGACAGAAACCGGATTCAATGAGATGGAATAGTGACTGTAACATGATTCAATGAGATGGAGTAATGACTGTAACAGAATTCAATCAGAGAAGGAGTACTGACTGACAGGATTCACTGAGAGAAGGAGTAGTGACTGTAACAGGATTCAATGAGATGGAATAATGACTGTAACAGGATTCAATGAGATGGAATAGTGACTGTAACAGGATTCAATGAGATGGAATAGTGACTGTAACAGGATTCAATGAGATGGAATAGTGACTGTAACAGGTTTCAATGAGAGAAGGAATAGTGACTAACAGGATTCAATGAGATGGAATAGTGACTTTAACAGGATTCAATGAGAGAAGGAAAAGTGACTGTAACAGGATTCAATGAGATGGAATAGTGACTGTAACACGATTCAATGAGATGGAATAGTGACTGTAACAGGATTCAATGAGATGCAATAGTGACTGTAACACGATTCAATCAGAGAAGGAGTACTGACTGACAGGATTCACTGAGAGAAGGAGTAGTGACTGTGACAGGATTCAATGAGATGGAATAATGACTGTAACAGGATTCAATGAGATGGAATAGTGACTGTAACTGGATTCAATGAGATGGAATAGTGACTGTAACAGGATTCAATGAGATGGAATAGTGACTGTAACAGGATTCAATGAGAGAAGGAATAGTGACTAACAGGATTCAATGAGATGGAATAGTGACTGTAACAGGATTCAATGAGAGAAGGAAAAGTGACTGTAACAGGATTCAATGAGATGGAATAGTGACTGTAACACGATTCAATGAGATGGAATAGTGACTGTAACAGGATTCAATGAGATGCAATAGTGACTGTAACACGATTCAATCAGAGAAGGAGTACTGACTAACAAGATTCAATGAGAGAAGGAATAGTGACTGTAACAGGATTCAATGACATGGAATACTGGCTGTCACAGGATTCAATGACATGGAGTAGTGACTAACAGGATTCAATGAAAAGGAATAGTGACTGTAACAGGATTCAATGAGATAAAATACTAACTGTAACAGGATTCAATGAGAGAAAGCATAGTTACTAACAGGATTCAATGAGAGAAGGAATAGTGACTGTAACAGGCTTCAATGAGATGGAATAGTGGCTGTAACAGGATTCAATGAGATGAAATAGTGACTGTAAGAGGATTCAATGAGATGGAGTAGTGACTGTAACAGGATTCAATGAGATGGAATAGTGACTGTAACAGGATTCAATGAGATTGAATAGTGACTGTAACAGGATTCAATGACAGAAGGAAAAGAGACTGTAACTGGATTGAATGAGATGGAATAGTGACTGTAACAGGATTCAATGAGAGAAGGAATAGTGACTGTAACAGTATTCAATGAGATGGAATAGTGGCTGTAACAGGATTAAATGAGATGGCGTAGTGACTGTAACAGGATTCAATGAGATGGAGTAGTCAATAACAGGATTCAATGAAAGAAGGAACAGAGACTGTAACAGGATTCAATGAGATGGAGCAGTGACTGTAACAGGATTCAATGAGATGGAATAGTGACTGTAACAGGATTCAATGAGATGGAATAGTGACTTTAACAGGATTCAATGAGAGAAGGAACAGTGACTGTAACTGGATTCAATGAGATTGAATAGTGACTGTAACAGGATTCAATGACAGAAGGAAAAGTGACTGTAACAGGATTGAATGAGATGGAATAGTGACTGTAACAGGATTCAATGAGATGGAATAGTGACAGAAACAGTAATCAATGAGATGGACTAGTGACTGTAACAGAATTCAATCAGAGAAGGAGTACTGACTAAGAGGATTCACTGAGAGAAGGAGTAGTGACTGTAACAGGATTCAATGAGATGGAATAATGACTGTCACAGGATTCAATGAGATGGAATAGTGACTAACAGGATTCAATGAAAGAAGGAATACTGACTGTAACAGGATTCAATGAGATGGAATACTGACTGTAACAGGTTTCAATGACAGAAGGAATAGTGACTAACAGGATTCAATGAGATGGAATAGTGAATGTAACATGATTCAATGAGAGAAGGAAAAGTGACTGTAACAGGATTCAATGCGATGGAATAGTGACTGTAACAGGATTCAATGAGATGGAATAGTGACTGTAACAGGATTCAATGAGAGAAGGAACACTGACTGTAACAGGATTCAATGAGATTGAATAGTAACTGTAACAGGATTCAATGACAGAGGGAAAAGTGACAGAAACCGGATTCAATGAGATGGAATAGTGACTGTAACATGATTCAATGAGATGGAGTAATGACTGTAACAGAATTCAATCAGAGAAGGAGTACTGACTGACAGGATTCACTGAGAGAAGGAGTAGTGACTGTAACAGGATTCAATGAGATGGAATAATGACTGTAACAGGATTCAATGAGATGGAATAGTGACTGTAACAGGATTCAATGAGATGGAATAGTGACTGTAACAGGATTCAATGAGATGGAATAGTGACTGTAACAGGTTTCAATGAGAGAAGGAATAGTGACTAACAGGATTCAATGAGATGGAATAGTGACTGTAACAGGATTCAATGAGAGAAGGAAAAGTGAGTGTAACAGGATTCAATGAGATGGAATAGTGACTGTAACACGATTCAATGAGATGGAATAGTGACTGTAACAGGATTCAATGAGATGCAATAGTGACTGTAACACGATTTAAATCAGAGAAGGAGTACTGACTGACAGGATTCACTGAGAGAAGGAGTAGTGACTGTGACAGGATTCAATGAGATGGAATAATGACTGTAACAGGATTCAATGAGATGGAATAGTGACTGTAACAGGATTCAATGAGATGGAATAGTGACTGTAACAGGATTCAATGAGATGGAATAGTGACTGTAACAGGATTCAATGAGAGAAGGAATAGTGACTAACAGGATTCAATGAGATGGAATAGTGACTGTAACAGGATTCAATGAGAGAAGGAAAAGTGACTGTAACAGGATTCAATGAGATGGAATAGTGACTGTAACACGATTCAATGAGATGGAATAGTGACTGTAACAGGATTCAATGAGATGCAATAGTGACTGTAACACGATTCAATCAGAGAAGGAGTACTGACTAACAAGATTCAATGAGAGAAGGAATAGTGACTGTAACAGGATTCAATGACATGGAATACTGGCTGTCACAGGATTCAATGACATGGAGTAGTGACTAACAGGATTCAATGAAAAGGAATAGTGACTGTAACAGGATTCAATGAGATAAAATACTAACTGTAACAGGATTCAATGAGAGAAAGCATAGTTACTAACAGGATTCAATGAGAGAAGGAATAGTGACTGTAACAGGCTTCAATGAGATGGAATAGTGGCTGTAACAGGATTCAATGAGATGAAATAGTGACTGTAAGAGGATTCAATGAGATGGAGTAGTGACTGTAACAGGATTCAATGAGATGGAATAGTGACTGTAACATGATTCAATGAGATTGAATAGTGACTGTAACAGGATTCAATGACAGAAGGAAAAGAGACTGTAACAGGATTGAATGAAATGGAATAGTGACTGTAACAGGATTCAATGAGATGGAATAGTGACAGAAACAGTATTCAATGAGATGGACTAGTGACTGTAACAGAATTCAATCAGAGAAGGAGTACTGACTAACAGGATTCACTGAGAGAAGGAGTAGTGACTGTAACAGGATTCAATGAGATGGAATAATGACTGTAACAGGATTCAATGAAAGAAGGAACAGAGACTGTAACAGGATTCAATGAGATGGAATCGTGAATGTAACTGGATTCAATGAGATGGATTAGTGACTGTACAGGATTCAATGAGATGGAATAGTGACTAACAGGATTCAATCAGATGGAGCAGTGACTGTAACAGGATTCAATGAGAGAAGGAAAAGTGACTAACAGGATTCAATGAGAGAAGTAAAATTGACTAACAGGATTCAATGAGATGGAATAGTGACTGTAACAGGATTCAATGAGATGGAATAGTGACTGTAACAGGATTCAATGAGATGGAGTAGTGACTGTAACAGAAGTCAATCAGAGAAGGAGTACTGACTAACAGGATTCACTGAGAGAAGGAGTAGTGACTTTAACAGGATTCAATGAGATGTAATAGTGACTGTAACAGGATTCAATGAGATGGAATAGTGACTATAACAGGATTCAATGAGATGGAATAGTGACTGTAACAGGATTCAATGAAAGAAGGAACAGTGACTATAACAGGATTCAATGAGATTGAATAGTGACTGTAACAGGATTCAATGAGAGAAAGAAAAGTGACTGTAACAGGATTGATTGAGATGGAATAGTGACTGTAACAGGATTCAATGAGATGGAATAGTGACTGTTACAGGATTCAATGAGATGGAATAGTGACTAACAAGATACAATGAGAGAAGGAATAGTGACTCACAGGATTCAATGACATGGAATACTGACTGTAACAGGATTCAATGAGAGAAGGAAAAGTGACTGTAACAGGATTCAATGAGATGGAATAGTGACGGTAACATGATTCAATGAGATGGAGTAGTGACTGTAACAGAATTCAATCAGAGAAGGAGTACTGACTAACAGGATTCAATGAGATGGAATAGTGACTTTAACAGGATTCAATGAGAGAAGGAAAAGTGACTGTAACAGGATTCAATGAGATTGAATAGTGACTGTAACAGGATTCAATGAGAGAAGGAAAAGTGACTGTAACAGGATTCAGTAAGATGGAATAGTGACTGTAACAGGATTCAATCAGAGAAGGAGTACTGACTAACAGGTTTCACTGAGAGAAGGAGTAGTGACTGTAACAGGATTCAATGAGATGGAATACTGACTGTAATAGAATTCAATGAGATGGAATAGTGACAGTAACAGGATTTTATGAGATGCAATAGTGACTAACACGATTCAATCAGAGAAGGAGTACTGACTAACAAGATTCAATGAGAGAAGGAATAGTGACTGTAACAGGATTCAATGACATGGAATAGTGGCTGTCACAGGATTCAATGAGATGGAGTAGTGACTAACAGGATTCAATGAAAAGGAATAGTGACTGTAACAGGATTCAATGAGATGGAATACTGACTGTAACAGGATTCAATGAGAGAAAGCATAGTTACTAACAGGATTCAATGAGATGGAATAGTGGCTGTAACAGGATTCAATGAGATGAAATAGTGACTGTAACAGGGTTCAATGAGATGGAGTAGTGACTGTAAGAGGATTCAATGAAAGAAGGAACAGAGACTGTAACAGGATTCAATGAGATGGAATTGTGAATGTAACAGTATTCAATCAGACAGAATGGTGACTGTAACAGGATTCAATGAGAGAAGAAATAGTGACTGTAACAGGATTCAATGAGATGGAATAGTGACTATAACAGGATTCAATGAGAGAAGGAAAAGTGACTGTAATAGGATTCGATGAGATGGAATAGTGACTGTAACAGAATTCAATGAGATGGAATAGTGACTGTAACAGGATTCAATGAGATGGAATAGTGATTGTAACATGATTCGATGAGAGAAGGAATAGTGACTAACAGGATTGAATGAGATGGAATAGTGACTGTAACAGGATTCAGTGAGAGAACGAATAGTGACTGTAACAGGATTCAATGAGATGGAATAGTGACTGTAACAGGATTCAATGAGATGGTGTAGTGACTGTAACAGAATTCAATCAGAGAAGGAGTACTGACTAACAGGATTCACTGAGAGAAGGTGTAGTGACTGTAACAGGATTCAATGACATGTAATAGTTACTGTAACAGGATTCAATGAGATGGAATAGTGACTGTAACAGGATTGAATGAGATGGAATAGTGACTTTAACAGGATTCAATGAGAGAAGGAACAGTGACTGTAACAGGATTCAATGAGATTGAATAGTGACTGTAACAGGATTCAATGACAGAAGGAAAAGTGACTGTAACAGGATTGAATGAGATGGAATAGTGACTGTAACAGGATTCAATGAGATGGAATAGTGACAGAAACAGTATTCAATGAGATGGACTAGTGACTGTAACAGAATTCAATCAGAGAAGGAGTACTGACTAAGAGGATTCACTGAGAGAAGGAGTAGTGACTGTAACAGGATTCAATGAGATGGAATAATGACTGTCACAGGATTCAATGAGATGGAATAGTGACTAACAGGATTCAATGAAAGAAGGAATACTGACTGTAACAGGATTCAATGAGATGGAATAGTGACTGTAACAGGTTTCAATGAGAGAAGGAATAGTGACTAACAGGATTCAATGAGATGGAATAGTGACTGTAACATGATTCAATGAGAGAAGGAAAAGTGACTGTAACAGGATTCAATGCGATGGAATAGTGACTGTAATAGGATTAAATGAGATGGAATAGTGACTGTAACAGGATTCAATGAGAGAAGGAACACTGACTGTAACAGGATTCAATGAGATTGAATAGTAACTGTAACAGGATTCAATGACAGAGGGAAAAGTGACAGAAACCGGATTCAATGAGATGGAATAGTGACTGTAACATGATTCAATGAGATGGAGTAATGACTGTAACAGAATTCAATCAGAGAAGGAGTACTGACTGACAGGATTCACTGAGAGAAGGAGTAGTGACTGTAACAGGATTCAATGAGATGGAATAATGACTGTAACAGGATTCAATGAGATGGAATAGTGACGGTAACATGATTCAATGAGATGGAGTAGTGACTGTAACAGAATTCAATCAGAGAAGGAGTACTGACTAACAGGATTCAATGAGATGGAATAGTGACTTTAACAGGATTCAATGAGAGAAGGAAAAGTGACTGTAACAGGATTCAATGAGATTGAATAGTGACTGTAACAGGATTCAATGAGAGAAGGAAAAGTGACTGTAACAGGATTCAGTAAGATGGAATAGTGACTGTAACAGGATTCAATCAGAGAAGGAGTACTGACTAACAGGTTTCACTGAGAGAAGGAGTAGTGACTGTAACAGGATTCAATGAGATGGAATACTGACTGTAATAGAATTCAATGAGATGGAATAGTGACAGTAACAGGATTTTATGAGATGCAATAGTGACTAACACGATTCAATCAGAGAAGGAGTACTGACTAACAAGATTCAATGAGAGAAGGAATAGTGACTGTAACAGGATTCAATGACATGGAATAGTGACTGTAACAGGTTTCAATGAGAGAAGGAATAGTGACTAACAGGATTCAATGAGATGGAATAGTGACTTTAACAGGATTCAATGAGAGAAGGAAAAGTGACTGTAACAGGATTCAATGAGATGGAATAGTGACTGTAACACGATTCAATGAGATGGAATAGTGACTGTAACAGGATTCAATGAGATGCAATAGTGACTGTAACACGATTCAATCAGAGAAGGAGTACTGACTGACAGGATTCACTGAGAGAAGGAGTAGTGACTGTGACAGGATTCAATGAGATGGAATAATGACTGTAACAGGATTCAATGAGATGGAATAGTGACTGTAACTGGATTCAATGAGATGGAATAGTGACTGTAACAGGATTCAATGAGATGGAATAGTGACTGTAACAGGATTCAATGAGAGAAGGAATAGTGACTAACAGGATTCAATGAGATGGAATAGTGACTGTAACAGGATTCAATGAGAGAAGGAAAAGTGACTGTAACAGGATTCAATGAGATGGAATAGTGACTGTAACACGATTCAATGAGATGGAATAGTGACTGTAACAGGATTCAATGAGATGCAATAGTGACTGTAACACGATTCAATCAGAGAAGGAGTACTGACTAACAAGATTCAATGAGAGAAGGAATAGTGACTGTAACAGGATTCAATGACATGGAATACTGGCTGTCACAGGATTCAATGACATGGAGTAGTGACTAACAGGATTCAATGAAAAGGAATAGTGACTGTAACAGGATTCAATGAGATAAAATACTAACTGTAACAGGATTCAATGAGAGAAAGCATAGTTACTAACAGGATTCAATGAGAGAAGGAATAGTGACTGTAACAGGCTTCAATGAGATGGAATAGTGGCTGTAACAGGATTCAATGAGATGAAATAGTGACTGTAAGAGGATTCAATGAGATGGAGTAGTGACTGTAACAGGATTCAATGAGATGGAATAGTGACTGTAACAGGATTCAATGAGATTGAATAGTGACTGTAACAGGATTCAATGACAGAAGGAAAAGAGACTGTAACTGGATTGAATGAGATGGAATAGTGACTGTAACAGGATTCAATGAGAGAAGGAATAGTGACTGTAACAGTATTCAATGAGATGGAATAGTGGCTGTAACAGGATTAAATGAGATGGCGTAGTGACTGTAACAGGATTCAATGAGATGGAGTAGTCAATAACAGGATTCAATGAAAGAAGGAACAGAGACTGTAACAGGATTCAATGAGATGGAGCAGTGACTGTAACAGGATTCAATGAGATGGAATAGTGACTGTAACAGGATTCAATGAGATGGAATAGTGACTTTAACAGGATTCAATGAGAGAAGGAACAGTGACTGTAACTGGATTCAATGAGATTGAATAGTGACTGTAACAGGATTCAATGACAGAAGGAAAAGTGACTGTAACAGGATTGAATGAGATGGAATAGTGACTGTAACAGGATTCAATGAGATGGAATAGTGACAGAAACAGTAATCAATGAGATGGACTAGTGACTGTAACAGAATTCAATCAGAGAAGGAGTACTGACTAAGAGGATTCACTGAGAGAAGGAGTAGTGACTGTAACAGGATTCAATGAGATGGAATAATGACTGTCACAGGATTCAATGAGATGGAATAGTGACTAACAGGATTCAATGAAAGAAGGAATACTGACTGTAACAGGATTCAATGAGATGGAATACTGACTGTAACAGGTTTCAATGACAGAAGGAATAGTGACTAACAGGATTCAATGAGATGGAATAGTGAATGTAACATGATTCAATGAGAGAAGGAAAAGTGACTGTAACAGGATTCAATGCGATGGAATAGTGACTGTAACAGGATTCAATGAGATGGAATAGTGACTGTAACAGGATTCAATGAGAGAAGGAACACTGACTGTAACAGGATTCAATGAGATTGAATAGTAACTGTAACAGGATTCAATGACAGAGGGAAAAGTGACAGAAACCGGATTCAATGAGATGGAA
This sequence comes from Mobula birostris, assembly GCF_030028105.1. Classification (NCBI taxonomy): domain Eukaryota; kingdom Metazoa; phylum Chordata; class Chondrichthyes; order Myliobatiformes; family Myliobatidae; genus Mobula; species Mobula birostris. Next base: position 85,125,613 of record NC_092384.1, read on the forward strand.
TAGTGACTGTAACATGATTCAATGAGATGGAGTAATGACTGTAACAGAATTCAATCAGAGAAGGAGTACTGACTGACAGGATTCACTGAGAGAAGGAGTAGTGACTGTAACAGGATTCAATGAGATGGAATAATGACTGTAACAGGATTCAATGAGATGGAATAGTGACTGTAACAGGATTCAATGAGATGGAATAGTGACTGTAACAGGATTCAATGAGATGGAATAGTGACTGTAACAGGTTTCAATGAGAGAAGGAATAGTGACTAACAGGATTCAATGAGATGGAATAGTGACTGTAACAGGATTCAATGAGAGAAGGAAAAGTGAGTGTAACAGGATTCAATGAGATGGAATAGTGACTGTAACACGATTCAATGAGATGGAATAGTGACTGTAACAGGATTCAATGAGATGCAATAGTGACTGTAACACGATTTAAATCAGAGAAGGAGTACTGACTGACAGGATTCACTGAGAGAAGGAGTAGTGACTGTGACAGGATTCAATGAGATGGAATAATGACTGTAACAGGATTCAATGAGATGGAATAGTGACTGTAACAGGATTCAATGAGATGGAATAGTGACTGTAACAGGATTCAATGAGATGGAATAGTGACTGTAACAGGATTCAATGAGAGAAGGAATAGTGACTAACAGGATTCAATGAGATGGAATAGTGACTGTAACAGGATTCAATGAGAGAAGGAAAAGTGACTGTAACAGGATTCAATGAGATGGAATAGTGACTGTAACACGATTCAATGAGATGGAATAGTGACTGTAACAGGATTCAATGAGATGCAATAGTGACTGTAACACGATTCAATCAGAGAAGGAGTACTGACTAACAAGATTCAATGAGAGAAGGAATAGTGACTGTAACAGGATTCAATGACATGGAATACTGGCTGTCACAGGATTCAATGACATGGAGTAGTGACTAACAGGATTCAATGAAAAGGAATAGTGACTGTAACAGGATTCAATGAGATAAAATACTAACTGTAACAGGATTCAATGAGAGAAAGCATAGTTACTAACAGGATTCAATGAGAGAAGGAATAGTGACTGTAACAGGCTTCAATGAGATGGAATAGTGGCTGTAACAGGATTCAATGAGATGAAATAGTGACTGTAAGAGGATTCAATGAGATGGAGTAGTGACTGTAACAGGATTCAATGAGATGGAATAGTGACTGTAACATGATTCAATGAGATTGAATAGTGACTGTAACCGGATTCAATGACAGAAGGAAAAGAGACTGTAACAGGATTGAATGAAATGGAATAGTGACTGTAACAGGATTCAATGAGATGGAATAGTGACAGAAACAGTATTCAATGAGATGGACTAGTGACTGTAACAGAATTCAATCAGAGAAGGAGTACTGACTAACAGGATTCACTGAGAGAAGGAGTAGTGACTGTAACAGGATTCAATGAGATGGAATAATGACTGTAACAGGATTCAATGAAAGAAGGAACAGAGACTGTAACAGGATTCAATGAGATGGAATCGTGAATGTAACTGGATTCAATGAGATGGATTAGTGACTGTACAGGATTCAATGAGATGGAATAGTGACTAACAGGATTCAATCAGATGGAGCAGTGACTGTAACAGGATTCAATGAGAGAAGGAAAAGTGACTAACAGGATTCAATGAGAGAAGTAAAATTGACTAACAGGATTCAATGAGATGGAATAGTGACTGTAACAGGATTCAATGAGATGGAATAGTGACTGTAACAGGATTCAATGAGATGGAGTAGTGACTGTAACAGAAGTCAATCAGAGAAGGAGTACTGACTAACAGGATTCACTGAGAGAAGGAGTAGTGACTTTAACAGGATTCAATGAGATGTAATAGTGACTGTAACAGGATTCAATGAGATGGAATAGTGACTATAACAGGATTCAATGAGATGGAATAGTGACTGTAACAGGATTCAATGAAAGAAGGAACAGTGACTATAACAGGATTCAATGAGATTGAATAGTGACTGTAACAGGATTCAATGAGAGAAAGAAAAGTGACTGTAACAGGATTGATTGAGATGGAATAGTGACTGTAACAGGATTCAATGAGATGGAATAGTGACTGTTACAGGATTCAATGAGATGGAATAGTGACTAACAAGATACAATGAGAGAAGGAATAGTGACTCACAGGATTCAATGACATGGAATACTGACTGTAACAGGATTCAATGAGAGAAGGAAAAGTGACTGTAACAGGATTCAATGAGATGGAATAGTGACGGTAACATGATTCAATGAGATGGAGTAGTGACTGTAACAGAATTCAATCAGAGAAGGAGTACTGACTAACAGGATTCAATGAGATGGAATAGTGACTTTAACAGGATTCAATGAGAGAAGGAAAAGTGACTGTAACAGGATTCAATGAGATTGAATAGTGACTGTAACAGGATTCAATGAGAGAAGGAAAAGTGACTGTAACAGGATTCAGTAAGATGGAATAGTGACTGTAACAGGATTCAATCAGAGAAGGAGTACTGACTAACAGGTTTCACTGAGAGAAGGAGTAGTGACTGTAACAGGATTCAATGAGATGGAATACTGACTGTAATAGAATTCAATGAGATGGAATAGTGACAGTAACAGGATTTTATGAGATGCAATAGTGACTAACACGATTCAATCAGAGAAGGAGTACTGACTAACAAGATTCAATGAGAGAAGGAATAGTGACTGTAACAGGATTCAATGACATGGAATAGTGGCTGTCACAGGATTCAATGAGATGGAGTAGTGACTAACAGGATTCAATGAAAAGGAATAGTGACTGTAACAGGATTCAATGAGATGGAATACTGACTGTAACAGGATTCAATGAGAGAAAGCATAGTTACTAACAGGATTCAATGAGATGGAATAGTGGCTGTAACAGGATTCAATGAGATGAAATAGTGACTGTAACAGGGTTCAATGAGACGGAGTAGTGACTGTAAGAGGATTCAATGAAAGAAGGAACAGAGACTGTAACAGGATTCAATGAGATGGAATTGTGAATGTAACAGTATTCAATCAGACAGAATGGTGACTGTAACAGGATTCAATGAGAGAAGAAATAGTGACTGTAACAGGATTCAATGAGATGGAATAGTGACTATAACAGGATTCAATGAGAGAAGGAAAAGTGACTGTAATAGGATTCGATGAGATGGAATAGTGACTGTAACAGAATTCAATGAGATGGAATAGTGACTGTAACAGGATTCAATGAGATGGAATAGTGATTGTAACATGATTCGATGAGAGAAGGAATAGTGACTAACAGGATTGAATGAGATGGAATAGTGACTGTAACAGGATTCAGTGAGAGAACGAATAGTGACTGTAACAGGATTCAATGAGATGGAATAGTGACTGTAACAGGATTCAATGAGATGGTGTAGTGACTGTAACAGAATTCAATCAGAGAAGGAGTACTGACTAACAGGATTCACTGAGAGAAGGTGTAGTGACTGTAACAGGATTCAATGACATGTAATAGTTACTGTAACAGGATTCAATGAGATGGAATAGTGACTGTAACAGGATTGAATGAGATGGAATAGTGACTTTAACAGGATTCAATGAGAGAAGGAACAGTGACTGTAACAGGATTCAATGAGATTGAATAGTGACTGTAACAGGATTCAATGACAGAAGGAAAAGTGACTGTAACAGGATTGAATGAGATGGAATAGTGACTGTAACAGGATTCAATGAGATGGAATAGTGACAGAAACAGTATTCAATGAGATGGACTAGTGACTGTAACAGAATTCAATCAGAGAAGGAGTACTGACTAAGAGGATTCACTGAGAGAAGGAGTAGTGACTGTAACAGGATTCAATGAGATGGAATAATGACTGTCACAGGATTCAATGAGATGGAATAGTGACTAACAGGATTCAATGAAAGAAGGAATACTGACTGTAACAGGATTCAATGAGATGGAATAGTGACTGTAACAGGTTTCAATGAGAGAAGGAATAGTGACTAACAGGATTCAATGAGATGGAATAGTGACTGTAACATGATTCAATGAGAGAAGGAAAAGTGACTGTAACAGGATTCAATGCGATGGAATAGTGACTGTAATAGGATTAAATGAGATGGAATAGTGACTGTAACAGGATTCAATGAGAGAAGGAACACTGACTGTAACAGGATTCAATGAGATTGAATAGTAACTGTAACAGGATTCAATGACAGAGGGAAAAGTGACAGAAACCGGATTCAATGAGATGGAATAGTGACTGTAACATGATTCAATGAGATGGAGTAATGACTGTAACAGAATTCAATCAGAGAAGGAGTACTGACTGACAGGATTCACTGAGAGAAGGAGTAGTGACTGTAACAGGATTCAATGACATGGAATAATGACTGTAACAGGATTCAATGAGATGGAATAGTGACTGTAACAGGATTCAATGAGATGGAATAGTGACTGTAACAGGATTCAATGAGATGGAATACTGACTGTAACAGGATTCAATGAGAGAAGGAACAGTGACTGTAACAGGATTCAATGAGATTGAATAGTGACTGTAACAGGATTCAATCAGAGAAGGAAAAGTGACTGTAACAGGATTGAATGAGATGGAATAGTGACAGTAACAGGATTCAATGAGATGGAATAGTGACTGTTACAGGATTCAATGAGATGGAATAGTGACTAACAAGATACAATGAGAGAAGGAATAGTGACTAACAGGATTCAATGACATGGAATAGTGACTGTAACAGGATTCAATGAGATGGAATAGTGACGGTAACATGATTCAATGAGATGGAGTAGTGACTGTAACAGAATTCAATCAGAGAAGGAGTACTGACTAACAGGATTCAATGAGATGAAATAGTGACTGTAACAGGATTCAATGAGAGAAGGAAAAGTGACTGTAACAGGATTCAATGAGATGGAATAGTGACTGTAACAGGATTCAATGAGAGAAGGAAAAGTGACTAACAGGATTGAATGAGATGGAATAGTGACAGTAACAGGATTCAATGAGATGGAAAAGTGACTGTTACAGGATTCAATGAGATGGAATAGTGACTAACAAGATACAATGAGAGAAGGAATAGTGACTAACAGGATTCAATGACATGGAATAGTGACTGTAACAGGATTCAATGAGAGAAGGAAAAGTGACTGTAACAGGATTCAATGAGATGGAATACTGACTGTAACAGGATTCAATGAGAGAAGGAAAAGTGACTGTAACAGGATTCAATGAGATGGAATAGTGACTGTGACAGGATTTAATCGGAGAAGGAGTACTGACTAACAGGTTTCACAGAGAAGGAGTAGTGACTGTAACAGGATTCAATGAGATGGAATACTGACTGTAATAGAATTCAATGAGATGGAATAGTGACTGTAACAGGATTCAATGAGATGCAATAGTGACTAAAACAATTCAATCAGAGAAGGAGTACTGACTAACAAGATTCAATGACAGAAGGAATAGTGACTAACAGGATTCAATGACATGGAATAGTGGCTGTCACAGGATTCAATGAGATGGAGTAGTGACTAACAGGATTCAATGAAAAGGAATAGTGACTGTAACAGGATTCAATGAGATGGAAGACTGACTAACATGATTCAATGAGAGAAAGCATAGTTACTAACAGGATTCAATGAGATGGAATACTGACTGTAACAGGATTCAATGAGAGAAGGAATAGTGACTGTAACAGGATTCAAAGAGATGGAATACTGACTGTAACAGGATTCAATGAGAGAAGGAATAGTGACTGTAACAGGATTCAATGAGATGGAATAGTGGCTGTAACAGGATTCAATGAGATGAAATAGTGACTGTAACAGGATTCAATGAGATGGAGTAGTGACTGTAACAGGATTCAATGAAAGAAGGAACAGAGACTGTAACAGGATTCAATGAGATGGAATTGTGAATGTAACAGAATTGAATCAGATGGAATAGTGACTGTAACAGGATTCAATGAGAGAAGGAAAAGTGACTGTAACAGGATTCAATGAGATGGAATAGTGACTGTAACAGGATTCAATGAGAGAAGGAAAAGTGACTAACAGGATTCAATGAGATGGAGTAGTGACTGTAACAGAATTCAATCAGAAAAGGAGTACTGACTAACAGGATTCACTGAGAGAAGGAGCAGTAACTGTAACAGGATTCAAAGAGATGGAATAGTGACTGTAACAGGATTCAATGAGATGGAATAGTGACTGTAACAGGATTCACTTAGATGGAATAGTGACTGTAACAGGATTCAATGAGATGGAGCACTGACTGTAAAAGGATTCAATGAGAGAAGGAAACGTGACTCTAACAGGATTCAATGAGAGAAGCAAAAGTGACTGTAACAGGATTCAATGAGATGGAATAGTGACTGTAACACGATTCAATGACATAGAGTAGTGACTGTAACAGAATTCAATGACAGAAGGAGTACTGACTGACAGGATTCACTGAGAGAAGGAGTAGTGACTGTAACAGGATTCAATGAGATGGAATAATGACTGTAACAGGATTCAATGAGGTGGAATAGTGACTTTAACAGGATTCAATGAGATGGAATAGTGACTGTAACAGGATTCAATCAGATGGAATAGTGACTGTAACAGGATCCAATGAGAGAAGGAATACTGACTAACAGGATTCAATGAGATGGAATAGTGACTGTAACAGGATTCAATGAGAAAGGGAAAAGTGACTGTAACAGGATTCAATGAGATGGAATAGTGACTGTAACAGGATTCAAAGAAAGAAGGAAAAGTGACTGTAACAGGATTCAATGAGATGGAATACTAACTGTAACAGGATTCAATGAGAGAAAGCATAGTTACTAACAGGATTCAATGAGATGGAATAGTGAATGTAACAGGATTCAATGAGTGAAGGAATAGTGACTGTAACAGGCTTCAATGAGATGGAATAGTGGCTGTAACAGGATTCAATGAGATGAAACAGTGACTGTAACAGGATTCAATGAGATGCAGTAGTGACTGTAACAGGATTCAATAAGATGGAGTAGTGACTGTAACAGGATTCAATGAAAGAAGGAACAGAGACTGTAACAGGATTCAATGAGATGGAATCGTGAATGTAATTGGATTCAATGAGATGGAATAGTGACTGTAACAGGATTCAATGAGTGAAGGAATAGTGACTGTAACAGGATTCAATGAGATGGAATAGTGACTGTAACAGGATTCAATGAGATGGAGTAGTGACTGTAACAGAATTCAATCAGAGAAGGAGTACTGACTAACAGGATTCACTGAGAGAAGGAGTAGTGACTGTAACAGGATTCAATGAGATGTAATAGTGACTGTAACAGGATACAATGAGATGGAATAGTGACTGTAACAGGATTCAATGAGATGGAATAGTGACTGTAACAGGATTCAATGAGAGAAGGAACAGTGACTGTAACAGGATTCAATGAGATTGAATAGTGACTGTAACAGGATTCAATGAGAGAAGGAAAAGTGACTGTAACAGGATTCAATGAGATGGAATAGTGACTGTAACAGGATTCAATGAGATGGAATAGTGACGGTAACATGATTCAATGAGATGGAGTAGTGACTGTAACAGAATTCAATCAGAGAAGGAGTACTGACTAACAGGATTCAATGAGATGGAACTGTGACTGTAACAGGATTCAATGAGAGAAGGAAAAGTGACTGTAACAGGATTCAATGAGATGGAATAGTGACTGTAACAGGATTCAATGAGAGAAGGAAAACTGACTGTAACAGGATTGAATGAGATGGAATAGTGACAGTAACAGAATTCAATGAGATGGAATAGTGACTGTTACAGGATTCAATGAGATGGAATAGTGACTAACCAGATACAATGAGAGAAGGAATAGTGACTAACAGGATTCAATGACATGGAATAGTGACTGTAACAGGATTCAATGAGATGGAATAGTGATGGTAACATGATTCAATGAGATGGAGTAGTGACTGTAACAGAATTCAATCAGAGAAGGAGTACTGACTAACAGGATTCAATGAGATGGAATACTGACTGTAACAGGATTCAATGAGATGGAATAGTGACTGTAACAGGATTTAATCAGAGAAGGAGTACTGACTAACAGGTTTCACTGAGAGAAGGAGTAGTGACTGTAACAGGATTCAATGAGATGGAATACTGACTGTAATAGAATTCAATGAGATGGAATAGTGACTGTAACAGGATTCAAGGAGATGCAATAGTGACTAACACAATTCAATCAGAGAAGGAGTACTGACTAACAAGATTCAATGAGAGAAGGAATAGTGACTAACAGGATTCAATGACATGGAATAGTGGCTGTCACAGGATTCAATGAGATGGAGTAGTGACTAACAGGATTCAATGAAAAGGAATAGTGACTGTAACAGGATTCAATGACATGGAAGACTGACTGTAACAGGATTCAATGAGAGAAAGCATAGTTACTAACAGGATTCAATGAGATGGAATACTGACTGTAACAGGATTCAATGAGAGAAGGAATAGTGACTGTAACAGGATTCAATGAGATGGAATAGTGACTGTAACAGGATTCAATGAGATGGAGTAGTGACTGTAACAGGATTCAATGAAAGAAGGAACAGAGACTGTAACAGGATTCAATGAGATGGAATTGTGAATGTAACAGAATTGAATCAGATGGAATAGTGACTGTAACAGGATTCAATGAGAGAAGGAAAAGTGACTGTAACAGGATTCAATGAGATGGAATAGTGACTGTAACAGGATTCAATGAGAGAAGGAAAAGTGACTAACAGGATTCAATGAGATGGAATAGTGACTGTAACACGATTCAATGAGATGGAATAGTGACTGTAACAGGATTCACTGAGATGGAATACTGACTGTAACAGGATTCAATGAGATGGAGCAGTGACTGTAACAAGATTCAATGAGAGAAGGAAAAGTGACTTTAACAGGATTCAATGAGAGAAGGAAAAGTGACTGTAACAGGATTCAATGAGATGGAATAGTGACTGTAACAGAATTCAATGAGATGGAATAGTGACTGTAACAGGATTCAATGAGATGGAATAGTGATTGTAACATGATTCGATGAGAGAAGGAATAGTGACTAACAGGATTGAATGAGATGGAATAGTGACTGTAACAGGATTCAGTGAGAGAACGAATAGTGACTGTAACAGGATTCAATGAGATGGAATAGTGACTGTAACAGGATTCAATGAGATGGTGTAGTGACTGTAACAGAATTCAATCAGAGAAGGAGTACTGACTAACAGGATTCACTGAGAGAAGGTGTAGTGACTGTAACAGGATTCAATGACATGTAATAGTGACTGTAACAGGATTCAATGAGATGGAATAGTGACTGTAACAGGATTCAATGAGATGGAATAGTGACTTTAACAGGATTCAATGAGAGAAGGAACAGTGACTGTAACAGGATTCAATGAGAGAAGGAAAAGTGACTGTAACAGGATTGAATGAGATGGAATAGTGACTGTAACAGGATTCAATGAGATGGAATAGTGACAGAAACAGTATTCAATGAGATGGACTAGTGACTGTAACAGAATTCAATCAGAGAAGGAGTACTGACTAAGAGGATTCACTGAGAGAAGGAGTAGTGACTGTAACAGGATTCAATGAGATGGAATAATGACTGTCACAGGATTCAATGAGATGGAATAGTGACTAACAGGATTCAATGAAAGAAGGAATACTGACTGTAACAGGATTCAATGAGATGGAATAGTGACTGTAACAGGTTTCAATGAGAGAAGGAATAGTGACTAACAGGATTCAATGAGATGGAATAGTGACTGTAACATGATTCAATGAGAGAAGGAAAAGTGACTGTAACAGGATTCAATGCGATGGAATAGTGACTGTAACAGGATTCAATGAGATGGAATAGTGACTGTAACAGGATTCAATGAGAGAAGGAACACTGACTGTAACAGGATTCAATGAGATTGAATAGTAACTGTAACAGGATTCAATGACAGAGGGAAAAGTGACAGAAACCGGATTCAATGAGATGGAATAGTGACTGTAACATGATTCAATGAGATGGAGTAATGACTGTAACAGAATTCAATCAGAGAAGGAGTACTGACTGACAGGATTCACTGAGAGAAGGAGTAGTGACTGTAACAGGATTCAATGAGATGGAATAATGACTGTAACAGGATTCAATGAGATGGAATAGTGACTGTAACAGGATTCAATGAGATGGAATAGTGACTGTAACAGGATTCAATGAGATGGAATAGTGACTGTAACAGGTTTCAATGAGAGAAGGAATAGTGACTAACAGGATTCAATGAGATGGAATAGTGACTGTAACAGGATTCAATGAGAGAAGGAAAAGTGACTGTAACAGGATTCAATGAGATGGAATAGTGACTGTAACACGATTCAATGAGATGGAATAGTGACTGTAACAGGATTCAATGAGATGCAATAGTGACTGTAACACGATTCAATCAGAGAAGGAGTACTGACTGACAGGATTCAATGAGATGGAATAGTGACTGTAACTGGATTCAATGAGATGGAATAGTGACTGTAACAGGATTCAATGAGATGGAATAGTGACTGTAACAGGATTCAATGAGAGAAGGAATAGTGACTAACAGGATTCAATGAGATGGAATAGTGACTGTAACAGGATTCAATGAGAGAAGGAAAAGTGACTGTAACAGGATTCAATGAGATGGAATAGTGACTGTAACACGATTCAATGAGATGGAATAGTGACTGTAACAGGATTCAATGAGATGCAATAGTGACTGTAACACGATTCAATCAGAGAAGGAGTACTGACTAACAAGATTCAATGAGAGAAGGAATAGTGACTGTAACAGGATTCAATGACATGGAATACTGGCTGTCACAGGATTCAATGACATGGAGTAGTGACTAACAGGATTCAATGAAAAGGAATAGTGACTGTAACAGGATTCAATGAGATAAAATACTAACTGTAACAGGATTCAATGAGAGAAAGCATAGTTACTAACAGGATTCAATGAGAGAAGGAATAGTGACTGTAACAGGCTTCAATGAGATGGAATAGTGGCTGTAACAGGATTCAATGAGATGAAATAGTGACTGTAAGAGGATTCAATGAGATGGAGTAGTGACTGTAACAGGATTCAATGAGATGGAATAGTGACTGTAACAGGATTCAATGAGATTGAATAGTGACTGTAACAGGATTCAATGACAGAAGGAAAAGAGACTGTAACTGGATTGAATGAGATGGAATAGTGACTGTAACAGGATTCAATGAGATGGAATAGTGACAGAAACAGTATTCAATGAGATGGACTAGTGACTGTAACAGAATTCAATCAGAGAAGGAGTACTGACTAACAGGATTCACTGAGAGAAGGAGTAATGACTGTAACAGGATTCAATGAGATGAAATAATGACTGTAACAGGATTCAATGAAAGAAGGAACAGAGACTGTAACAGGATTCAATGAGATGGAATCGTGAATGTAACTGGATTCAATGAGATGGATTAGTGACTGTAACAGGATTCAATGAGAGAAGGAAAAGTGACTGTAACAGGATTCGATGCGATGGAATAGTGACTGTAACAGGATTCAATGAGAGAAGGAAACGTCACTGTAACAGGATTCAATGAGATGGAAAAGTGACTAACAAGATTCAATGAGATAGAATACTTACTGTAACAGGATTCCATGAGATGGAGTAGTGACTAACAGGATCCAATGAAAGAAGGAATAGTGACTGTAACAGGATTCAATGAGATGGAATAGTGACTGTAACAGGATTCAATGAGAGAAGGAATAGTGACTGTAACAGTATTCAATGAGATGGACTAGTGGCTGTAACAGGATTAAATGAGATGGCGTAGTGACTGTAACAGGATTCAATGAGATGGAGTAGTCAATAACAGGATTCAATGAAAGAAGGAACAGAGACTGTAACAGGATTCAATGAGATGGAGCAGTGACTGTAACAGGATTCAATGAGATGGAATAGTGACTGTAACAGGATTCAATGAGATGGAATAGTGACTTTAACAGGATTCAATGAGAGAAGGAACAGTGACTGTAACTGGATTAAATGAGATTGAATAGTGACTGTAACAGGATTCAATGACAGAAGGAAAAGTGACTGTAACAGGATTGAATGAGATGGAATAGTGACTGTAACAGGATTCAATGAGATTGAATAGTAACTGTAACAGGATTCAATGACAGAGGGAAAAGTGACAGAAACCGGATTCAATGAGATGGAATAGTGACTGTAACATGATTCAATGAGATGGAGTAATGACTGTAACAGAATTCAATCAGAGAAGGAGTACTGACTGACAGGATTCACTGAGAGAAGGAGTAGTGACTGTAACAGGATTCAATGAGATGGAATAATGACTGTAACAGGATTCAATGAGATGGAATAGTGACTGTAACAGGATTCAATGAGATGGAATAGTGACTGTAACAGGATTCAATGAGATGGAATAGTGACTGTAACAGGTTTCAATGAGAGAAGGAATAGTGACTAACAGGATTCAATGAGATGGAATAGTGACTGTAACAGGATTCAATGAGAGAAGGAAAAGTGACTGTAACAGGATTCAATGAGATGGAATAGTGACTGTAACACGATTCAATGAGATGGAATAGTGACTGTAACAGGATTCAATGAGATGCAATAGTGACTGTAACACGATTCAATCAGAGAAGGAGTACTGACTGACAGGATTCACTGAGAGAAGGAGTAGTGACTGTAACAGGATTCAATGAGATGGAATAATGACTGTAACAGGATTCAATGAGATGGAATAGTGACTGTAACACGATTCAGTGAGATGGAATAGTGACTGTAACAGGATTCAATGAGATGCAATAGTGACTGTAACACGATTCAATCAGAGAAGGAGTACTGACTAACAAGATTCAATGAGAGAAGGAATAGTGACTGTAACAGGATTCAATGACATGGAATACTGGCTGTCACGGGATTCAATGACATGGAGTAGTGACTAACAGGATTGAATGAAAAGGAATAGTGACTGTAACAGGATTCAATGAGATAAAATACTAACTGTAACAGGATTCAATGAGAGAAAGCATAGTTACTAACAGGATTCAATGAGAGAAGGAATAGTGACTGTAACAGGCTTCAATGAGATGGTATAGTGGCTGTAACAGGATTCAATGAGATGAAATAGTGACTGTAAGAGGATTCAATGAGATGGAGTAGTGACTGTAACAGGATTCAATGAGATGGAATAGTGACTGTAACAGGATTCAATGAGATTGAATACTGACTGTAACAGGATTCAATGACAAAAGGAAAAGAGACTGTAACAGGATTGAATGAGATGGAATAGTGACTGTAACAGGATTCAATGAGATGGAATAGTGACAGAAACAGTATTCAATGAGATGGACTAGTGACTGTAACAGAATTCAATCAGAGAAGGAGTACTGACTAACAGGATTCACTGAGAGAAGGAGTAGTGACTGTAACAGGATTCAATGAGATGGAATAATGACTGTAACAGGATTCAATGAAAGAAGGAACAGAGACTGTAACAGGATTCAATGAGATGGAATCGTGAATGTAACTGGATTCAATGAGATGGATTAGTGACTGTAACAGGATTCAATGAGAGAAGGAAAAGTGACTGTAACAGGATTCGATGCGATGGAATAGTGACTGTAACAGGATTCAATGAGAGAAGGAAACGTCACTTTAACAGGATTCAATGAGATGGAAAAGTGACTAACAAGATTCAATGAGATAGAATACTTACTGTAACAGGATTCCATGAGATGGAGTAGTGACTAACAGGATCCAATGAAAGAAGGAATAGTGACTGTAACAGGATTCAATGAGATGGAATAGTGACTGTAACAGGATTCAATGAGAGAAGGAATAGTGACTGTAACAGTATTCAATGAGATGGAATAGTGGCTGTAACAGGATTAAATGAGATGGCGTAGTGACTGTAACAGGATTCAATGAGATGGAGTAGTGAATAACAGGATTCAATGAAAGAAGGAACAGAGACTGTAACAGGATTCAATGAGATGGAGCAGTGACTGTAACAGGATTCAATGAGATGGAATAGTGACTGTAAAAGGATTCAATGAGATGGAATAGTGACTTTAACAGGATTCAATGAGAGAAGGAACAGTGACTGTAACAGGATTCAATGAGATTGAATAGTGACTGTAACAGGATTCAATGACAGAAGGAAAAGTGACTGTAACAGGATTGAATGAGATGGAATAGTGACTGTAACAGGATTCAATGAGATGGAATAGTGACAGAAACAGTATTCAATGAGATGGACTAGTGACTGTAACAGAATTCAATCAGAGAAGGAGTACTGACTAAGAGGATTCACTGAGAGAAGGAGTAGTGACTGTAACAGGATTCAATGAGATGGAATAATGACTGTCACAGGATTCAATGAGATGGAATAGTGACTAACAGGATTCAATGAAAGAAGGAATACTGACTGTAACAGGATTCAATGAGATGGAATACTGACTGTAACAGGTTTCAATGACAGAAGGAATAGTGACTAACAGGATTCAATGAGATGGAATAGTGACTGTAACATGATTCAATGAGAGAAGGAAAAGTGACTGTAACAGGATTCAATGCGATGGAATAGTGACTGTAACAGGATTCAATGAGATGGAATAGTGACTGTAACAGGATTCAATGAGAGAAGGAACACTGACTGTAACAGGATTCAATGAGATTGAATAGTAACTGTAACATGATTCAATGACAGAGGGAAAAGTGACAGAAACCGGATTCAATGAGATGGAATAGTGACTGTAACATGATTCAATGAGATGGAGTAATGACTGTAACAGAATTCAATCAGAGAAGGAGTACTGACTGACAGGATTCACTGAGAGAAGGAGTAGTGACTGTAACAGGATTCAATGAGATGGAATAATGACTGTAACAGGATTCAATGAGATGGAATAGTGACTGTAACAGGATTCAATGAGATGGAATAGTGACTGTAACAGGATTCAATGAGATGGAATAGTGACTGTAACAGGTTTCAATGAGAGAAGGAATAGTGACTAACAGGATTCAATGAGATGGAATAGTGACTTTAACAGGATTCAATGAGAGAAGGAAAAGTGACTGTAACAGGATTCAATGAGATGGAATAGTGACTGTAACACGATTCAATGAGATGGAATAGTGACTGTAACAGGATTCAATGAGATGCAATAGTGACTGTAACACGATTCAATCAGAGAAGGAGTACTGACTGACAGGATTCACTGAGAGAAGGAGTAGTGACTGTGACAGGATTCAATGAGATGGAATAATGACTGTAACAGGATTCAATGAGATGGAATAGTGACTGTAACTGGATTCAATGAGATGGAATAGTGACTGTAACAGGATTCAATGAGATGGAATAGTGACTGTAACAGGATTCAATGAGAGAAGGAATAGTGACTAACAGGATTCAATGAGATGGAATAGTGACTGTAACAGGATTCAATGAGAGAAGGAAAAGTGACTGTAACAGGATTCAATGAGATGGAATAGTGACTGTAACACGATTCAATGAGATGGAATAGTGACTGTAACAGGATTCAATGAGATGCAATAGTGACTGTAACACGATTCAATCAGAGAAGGAGTACTGACTAACAAGATTCAATGAGAGAAGGAATAGTGACTGTAACAGGATTCAATGACATGGAATACTGGCTGTCACAGGATTCAATGACATGGAGTAGTGACTAACAGGATTCAATGAAAAGGAATAGTGACTGTAACAGGATTCAATGAGATAAAATACTAACTGTAACAGGATTCAATGAGAGAAAGCATAGTTACTAACAGGATTCAATGAGAGAAGGAATAGTGACTGTAACAGGCTTCAATGAGATGGAATAGTGGCTGTAACAGGATTCAATGAGATGAAATAGTGACTGTAAGAGGATTCAATGAGATGGAGTAGTGACTGTAACAGGATTCAATGAGATGGAATAGTGACTGTAACAGGATTCAATGAGATTGAATAGTGACTGTAACAGGATTCAATGACAGAAGGAAAAGAGACTGTAACTGGATTGAATGAGATGGAATAGTGACTGTAACAGGATTCAATGAGATGGAATAGTGACAGAAACAGTATTCAATGAGATGGACTAGTGACTGTAACAGAATTCAATCAGAGAAGGAGTACTGACTAACAGGATTCACTGAGAGAAGGAGTAATGACTGTAACAGGATTCAATGAGATGGAATAATGACTGTAACAGGATTCAATGAAAGAAAGAACAGAGACTGTAACAGGATTCAATGAGATGGAATCGTGAATGTAACTGGATTCAATGAGATGGATTAGTGACTGTAACAGGATTCAATGAGAGAGGGAAAAGTGACTGTAACAGGATTCGATGCGATGGAATAGTGACTGTAACAGGATTCAATGAGAGAAGGAAACGTCACTGTAACAGGATTCAATGAGATGGAAAAGTGACTAACAAGATTCAATGAGATAGAATACTTACTGTAACAGGATTCCATGAGATGGAGTAGTGACTAACAGGATCCAATGAAAGAAGGAATAGTGACTGTAACAGGATTCAATGAGATGGAATAGTGACTGTAACAGGATTCAATGAGAGAAGGAATAGTGACTGTAACAGTATTCAATGAGATGGAATAGTGGCTGTAACAGGATTAAATGAGATGGCGTAGTGACTGTAACAGGATTCAATGAGATGGAGTAGTCAATAACAGGATTCAATGAAAGAAGGAACAGAGACTGTAACAGGATTCAATGAGATGGAGCAGTGACTGTAACAGGATTCAATGAGATGGAATAGTGACTGTAACAGGATTCAATGAGATGGAATAGTGACTTTAACAGGATTCAATGAGAGAAGGAACAGTGACTGTAACTGGATTCAATGAGATTGAATAGTGACTGTAACAGGATTCAATGACAGAAGGAAAAGTGACTGTAACAGGATTGAATGAGATGGAATAGTGACTGTAACAGGATTCAATGAGATGGAATTGTGACAGAAACAGTAATCAATGAGATGGACTAGTGACTGTAACAGAATTCAATCAGAGAAGGAGTACTGACTAAGAGGATTCACTGAGAGAAGGAGTAGTGACTGTAACAGGATTCAATGAGATGGAATAATGACTGTCACAGGATTCAATGAGATGGAATAGTGACTAACAGGATTCAATGAAAGAAGGAATACTGACTGTAACAGGATTCAATGAGATGGAATACTGACTGTAACAGGTTTCAATGACAGAAGGAATAGTGACTAACAGGATTCAATGAGATGGAATAGTGAATGTAACATGATTCAATGAGAGAAGGAAAAGTGACTGTAACAGGATTCAATGCGATGG